>NC_089504.1:52726316-53032011 GCF_036850995.1 Saccopteryx leptura
GGCCATTAAACTCTTACCTTCAGTCCGTAAGTTTAACGTGACTGACTCCACAGCCAGTTCTAGGGTGAACATGTGACCCAAGCCTGGCTAATCAAGAGAACCACAGCCAGTTTAACAAAGAGCACCCGACTCAAGCTGGTCCAGAAAGAGCCCTGCCCAGACCTTCTGTTGCAAAAGATTAGTGCTCTTCTAGCATTACTAGAAATAGCAACTGACAAATTCCTGATGATATAATTTGAGCTTCTAGACCTACCTATATCTGATCTTTTCAGTAATAAGGAATAAATGCTTTCTTCCCTTTTTTGCTTAAACCAATTTGAATTGATTTGCAAAGAACACTCCCACCTCTTTGTCTCTTCAAGTTAAAGTCATCCTTTGAGTTGTTTTTTTTAGCTCTATGCCACTTTCAAACTGTCCTTCCTTTCCTAAATTCCCATTACACCTTACTTAATCCATACTACTTTAACTAAAATCTTCTTAATTGTTTAATATTTTCTAGTTTTGCTTCCCCACTGTCCATAAGCTTCAGGAAAGCTTGGAATATGAAATACATTTCTCTTGTGTTCAGAATACTTAAGAATTTTTCAAACTTAAGATGCAGATTGATTGATAAATTCTTGGGTAAGCTATTTTTCTTTAGGAAGTAAATGGTTAGACTCTTAAGAATAAATGAAGACTGGGCAAGTTGTTGCTGTTCAGAGATCAACTCTAATTCTTTTTTTTTTTTTAATTTTATTTATTGATTTTACAGAGAGAGGAGGGGAGAGAACAAGAAGTATCAAGTCATAGTTGCTTCACTTTCGTTGTTCATTGATTGCTTGTTGTATGTGCCTTGACCGGGCAAGCCCAGGGTTCCGAACCGGCAACCTCAGCATTCCAAGTCAATGCTCTATCCACCGCGCCACCACAGGTCAGGCCAACTCTAATTCTGTTCCCATGTTACTTATTTAATAACAAAGATAGCAGGAAAGAAGGGGAAATGATATTGGTGACACTATTATAAAGTCACATTTTGAATCATCTCCTGAAGATATCTGTCAGGATATTGGAAAGGCCCAATAATAACTCCCAGTTTTATGATTATTTTTATTTATTTAAAGAGAGGGGATGGGAATTAGAGATAGAGACAGAAAGGAATATCAATCTATTCCTGTATGAGCCCTGACTAGGGATTGAACCAGCAACCTCTGCACTACAGGACAATGCTCCAACCAACCAAGCTATCTGGCCAGAGCATAACTCCCAGTTTTAAAAATGTAGGTTTTATTATTATTATTATTATTATTCAGGTATGGTGAGACCAAGATATCAGGAGACAGCTGCCATTGACAAGATAGTATGTTAATTACAGTCTCCAAGAGGAGGATGCCACACCATACAAGGTCACACAGGAAGCACCAGGTTCAGCCAGGGGGCAAAAGAAGTGAAGGTTAAGTATGGGTACAAGGCTTCACAGTGGTATCCACAGAAAAAGCAAAACAAAGCAGAGTAGCAGGCTTAGAATTGGCTATTCATAGGGTGTAGGGGCTACCCCAAACTGGTGTCTGGACCTGGGCTGATTAGAGTAGGGAAATATTGGCTTGATGTGTGATTTTGATAGAGGTAGTTGTGTGTTGTGCATTATGGATTGGTCTGTTTGCATATGAAAGGTGTAGGGAACTTTTTTTGCTTTCTCTAGGAATTAGCTAGCCACAGGAGGGGCAATGTCTTCTTAGCCAGTGAAGCCCCAGATGGCAGATCATCAAGAATACAGAAAATAAGCCTTGGCCAGATAGTTCAGTTGCTGGAGCATCATCCCATAGAGCAGAGGTTGCCAGTTCGATCCCAGGTTAGGGCACATATAGGAACAGATTGATGTTCCTGTCTCTCCCTTTCTTTCCCTTCCTCTTTCTAAAACCAATCAAATAAACATTTTAAAAAATACAGAAAATAAGAAAGTACAGTTCATACATTTCTCTATTTCCCACCTAGATGCAGAACAAATTGAGCAACAAGACAAAGGAGAGGCAGAGAGTAGCTCTATTTCTGATAAATTCTATCTTGGAAAATGTATCCTAATGTGAGAGTCAAATGGGCCTCCTAATTTCATCCAGAATTAGTTAGGTTTTCTTGTATAGTCATAAGCAGCATTGGATCAGGACCACTTTTCCAACTGGGAAGGGTTTTATGACATGAGAAACAGAGAAGAAATTGTGCTTACTGCAAGCAAGTTTACTCCCAAGAGGAAAAAAAAAAAAAAAAAAGGTCAGGAGCTGAGTCCAGCACAGGCAGTTTATTCTGTTTTACCAATCAAATAAGGCACTTCATCTTCTCCAGGCAGTGCGAAGAGTAGAGAATCTAAAGAGGTATTGCTTGACTGAACTCCCTTTGCATGGATGGAAACATCAAGAGTGAGAAAGAAACATTGCCTCCTGCCAAAAAAAAAAAAAAAAAAAGATTTTTTTTTTTTTTTTAGAGATTTTAGAAGGATCGTGAAATGCTGACACTTCCTTAGACATGATTTCAGCTTCAGGTTATAGATTTTAAGTCCAGATTTCAGCTAACTGATACCCAGGAATTAGCTGATGTGAGGAACAGAGTGAAGAAATAAAAGAGTGCCTGCTTTGGTGGCACATAGCTTATACTAAAATGAGAAGAGATGAGATCAGGTGCATTCAGGGTGGCAAGGCCGTAGACAATACAGAGAGAATTCGCATGGCTCCTGAGTAAGGATGACATGCAAATTCACTAAGTGATCCATGTTTTTGTTATCCTTTAGATATAAAGGAGAAATAAATGCTTTTCCCAAACAAACAAAAGCTGAGGGAATTTATCAACCACAGAGCCTACGTTACGGGAAACGAAAGGAGCTCTTGCACATGAAACACAACGATAAAAGTATATAATATTTTGAGTAAGATGACAAGCAGAAGCAGGAAACTGCAACTCTATTTCAGAATAGGGTGTTAAACACTTAATTATAATATAAAGGTTAAAGGGGGAAAACATTTTTTTTAAAAGCCCTTTGTGCTCAGTAGTCTCCCTGACAGCTCTGGGAAGCTCAGATGATGAGTTCTCTCAGTTCCAAATCTCCCTCCTTCAGTTGTGTAGAAAATCAGTGTTGCTAGCAGTTAATATGTATTTTTTAAAATATAGTTTTATTTATTTTTCAATGTTTGTTGTATTGATTTTAGAGAGAGAGGAAGGGGGAAGGAGAGAGAAACAGGAACATCGATCTGCTCCTGTAATGTGCCCTGACCAGGGATCAAACTGGCAACCTCTGTGCTTTGGGACAACACTCCAACCGAGACATCTGGCCAGGGCTCTAGGAGTTAATATTATGGGACTTATGCATAACTTCCAACCACTAGTCTCAAAGAAAAACAGGCACTGGATAGAAAATCTTCAATAGGTAAGGAATTAATATATTGTATCTGGGTGGTTAGAGACAGGAATAAAGAAACTTCACATGTGTAACCCTTTTCACCTTCCTTTTTAACTTTGAACCATGCATTACTGCATTAATATTAAAGAAATAATTTGACTTTAAAATACAGGCAGGGTGGGCAAAAATAGATAAGAACTCATTGCTAAAGTGTGCTTGAGTATAGATAGTAGACTACAAGAATGTGTAAATAATGAAGGCCTGCAATTTGAGCACTTACAAGATTGTACCTAAGTGCACTGTGCCATTTTGACATTCTTTTGAGTTAATAAAGCTATTATAATAATCATAACCTGCATGTCTTTTTCCATATGAACTGTAAACCTACTTTGCCCACCCCTATATTATAAAAGTTTTGTATGAAAATGTAACTGTTGGGCAGATAAAATATATTATGCTCACTTTGTTAAAGATGGCGCTGCCCACGTGGAGGCCGTCACCCAGGTGATATTAATGTGTGTTGGGGGCAGGCTGTGGGCAGGTAGGATCGTTGTAGCCTGGGGCTTGGTTTTGGGATTAAGCCTTTCCCACCCTTTTTGATGTGGGGTGGTACAATCCCATCATGTCTCTGAGAAGTGATTTTGTATTAAAGACTTCCCTATTTTGTATATTGGATTAAAGGTTTGGATTGCTACACTATAAAATGGGGGCAGAACGGGAGCTTGCTCTCTTGGTTCCTGGGATTATTAGCATTAGAGGAGAGAGCAGAGCAGAGAGCAGAGAAAGGCCACTTGGAGGAGACCAGGAGAGGAAGCCAAGATGGCGGAGTGTTGAGTGAGAAGCCAGTTAGTGCAGAGTTTGTGCAAGGAGAAGGAAGGAGATGGGGAACAGAGGTGAATAAGTCTGGTGAGCTAGAAACCTTTGATTCTAGGAAACTCAGATAAGTCAGTAGCTTTGTGAGCACTGAATGTGAGTGGGTTTTGGAGCCCAGTGTGTGTTTTTTGCTTGCCCGCTGGGTGCAAGCTAGGATTAAAGACTATGACCCACCAGTTTTTGGCTCTGTTGTTTCTTTGCCGACTGTCCGAATCCAATGCGAACCTGCATGGGCCGGGCTGCTTTGATAGTGGCAGCTGTGGCCACTGGCTTTACAGTAACATTAACTAAGAATAACCACACTTATTTTAACATTCCCTTTATTTCAATTATTAATTTAAATGATGAAAAATAAGAATCCACTTTTCAATATGATTACACCTTTTAAAGAAACAGTGTGGTCCCTGAAAATGTTTAACTCTTCTGCATAGAATAGTGTTCCTCTTCACCATTATTTTGAAAGACTGATTTGCTGGGTGGTTGATTAAATTAAGTGGGATGAGTTTATTTCGTGAGAATAACCTTAAATGCAGGTAGAGCAGCTGTTTTAGCTATTAGCCCAGAGAGAAATGGGGGTGAGGGGAGTAAACATAGGTAAAGAGAAATATGTCGGGCACTACTAAGGATCACCTTTAGATACTAGTGTGGCACCAATGGTGAGGCATTAGGACTCCTGCGAACTTTGGTGGTCTTCCAAAGGCAAGTACCGAATAGTTAGGTCCTTATATTTTCCTCATCTGTTGCCATCATCAGTCAGGACCCTATTTGGACTTTCACAGGCGATGATGGTGTCCCTCTCCCCATATGTAATTAAAAGTAGAAATTCATTTAGAAAATGAACTAAAACTTAAATGAGGATGAATGCAAGACTTTCCTCCCAGACATTGTGAAATAAAATTCCGAATAAATTAATCAAAGCCTAAACTTTTTTCTAAACTAGTACTTTAGTTTAGTTGCCTGTTCCACACACAATCCAGCACTCGGTAGGCTCAAGACTCCCACCCATGTGGTTACTCGCAGGTGCCCGGCCAACTCAATCAGGGAACTCCTCTATGGATCCACCCACCCAGTCATTTGCCCCGCCCACCCAGTCATTTGCCTCGCCCACTGTACGTGTCGTCGTGACGTCAGTGCGCCGTCGCCAAAGGTCGGCAGCCTAGGAGAGCAGACGGCCGTGTCCCCTCCGTCGTACCTTCGCATGGGCATGCGCGCTCGGTGTGGGCGCTGTAAAGACCCGGCGGAGCCCAGCGCAGATGGAGGCCTGAGGGCGGCGGAGGCGGAGCGCGCCGCTAGGCTGGGGGCGTGTCTACAGGAAGGCCGAACAGCCGCCACCACGCTTTCGGTCGGGACTAGGAGCAAGCGACCCAGGTTGAGGGCCGCGGCGACTATGCAGCGACGGCGGCGCCCATCGCCGCCTGCCTCTCAGCTGCGGGAGGACGGCGGGGGCGGTGGTGGCGGTCGCGGTGGCCGCGGCGGCCGCGGTGGGAGCGCGGAGGTGGAAGTGCAGTTCTCCGCCGGGCGTTTGGGCTCTGTCGCTGTGGACTCGGCGGCGGCGGCAGCGGCGACAGGAGCAGCCGCGCGTAGCACGGAGGAGGAGGAGCGGCTCGAGCGCGAGCACTTTTGGAAGATCATTAATGCCTTCCGCTACTACGGGTAAGGAGCTCGTGGCGGACCCCAGCTAGCCCGTCGGGGCGTCCGCTGGTTGCGGCGGACTCGCCGGCACGGCGGCGCCACCCGTGGCCGCCACGCCTCCTTGACTCCAGGACCGGCCGCCTTAGCTGACCTCTGGGTCCCCGAGTCACCTCGGACCACCACAGTCCCTTTCGGCCCTGCACACCCGCGTGTCTTCCGCGCCGTCTGATGCTTAGCCTCTTGTCTTTTGATCCCTGGATCAACTTAGCTCTCTTACCTTCCATCCCTCGTTAAAGGTTTGGCTTTGATGCCGGGGGGGAGGGGGGGGGACCGGAAAATGCTATGACAATTTCAGACAGATGATGGTAAATTGTCCCAGTGCTGGGCATGATTTGGATGTCGTCTTGTTTTCGCACTGAACACACGGAGATCCCAAGTTCACCTCCACGTGGGATGCGGCAGGACATATTTTCCCAAACTCGCCAAATCCTGCGAGAACTGCCTAAGATTTCCACCTCCATCCACCCCCACCCCCACCCTTGGCGCTGTGAAAGCTCAGGCACATTTGTGATGAGCCAGAAAATGATGCGGCTCAGTGTCTTTAACTGGTGGGTGAAATTAAGGACGGAGGTGGTCATGAAGTTCTAACATTTGCAATAATCAAAGAGGGACTTGAAAGAAGCCACCTTTGTGGTCTTTTATTTTGCAAATATGTATCGAATTCACACCGTGAACCTGGCACGGTGTTAGGACTTAAACTTTCTAACTTTTATTTTCCTTCTAGATAGATGTTGAAATAGCTTAGGCACAAAACTTTTAATTCCAAGATCTGAAAAGGACTTAACTGGATTTTCAGATAAAGGTAGTATTTTATTTTTGTAGAAGTGAGTCCACCGAGGGACATGGTCTGAGTCTGCAGTTTTAATCAGACAGGATCTCCCATCTGATTCCCCTAGATGGGCTTCTGCTGTGCTTTATGAGAACTTTTTATATTGCTTGACTGTGACTTCCTCAAGGGTAGGACCTGAGCCTCATTTATTTTAAGTCACCAGTACTTGGCATAGGTTATTGAAGCTCTATTTTTAACACATAAGGCAAGTAGTAGCAGAAATATACATTTGTCCTTCTCAAATAGTCTGTTAGTTTGTGACTAGTTGGTGAACTAGTGTTACTTTTCTGAGTTTAGAAACTTGCTTAATAAAAGCTTAAAGTTATTTAGAATCTCTCGTGACTTTCTGAAGTACAAAGATTTTGATGACACAATTTACCAATTAAACAACAGTTAGCTTGCTGGCATTACTTATGTATCCCGAAACGGAATAGTATGGGAATTTTATTTAGTGTCAACAGAGGAAGGCAGACAATCAGAGAACTGAATTTTATGTATTGTGCCTGGAAGAACGCACAGGCAGGGGAAACAGCTGACATTAGATAGCTAAGGGTGGTAGATGCAGAAAAGTCTGGTGCATTTTACTGTTGAAAAATCTAGAAAGAATATTGGGAAATGTCCTGGGAATATAATAGACACAAAAAATTAAAAAAGTGTGCTTGTACTTAGTTCTACAATACTAGGACTAATTTAGAATTGATATTTATGATTAGGTATCAGATGGACCATTTTGTTGTGGGAGCAGAGGGACTTTGACCTGGATCTAGATCCCAAATGTGAAGTATAAAAAAGGGCAGTTGTGTGCATGTTCTAGTGGTTTTGATACAGTTTTTTATATTCTCATCCTTCTTTTTAAGTTTAATGAGGGATTGAGGAAAATATTTTTTGAAAACAACCCTTTTTATTTGCACTCTGATGAAACATTTTAAATCTCTAGACTGAAAATAATATGATTAAAAATATGCTTTTAAAAATATCGCTTTAAAGATTAGGGTTACAGAACATATTATATAGCAGAAAACACTGGATTCTTAAACATTCCAACATTGTATGATCTTCTAGACTTGCACTGTCCAATACCTTAACCTCTAATCACATGTGGCTAAATTAAATTAACAAAATTAAAAATTTATTTCCTCCGTCTCAGTAGTCATAGAGTTTGCATTTACTGCTAAATGTCTTTGAGTCCATATATAGGAGATTTAGATTAATGTCATGGGGCAAGAAATGTCTTTTGATTAATGTTTTCTTTTTCCGTTGGCTTCCAGTTTTGTGCTTTTTACAGATTTTGCTTAGATGACATATTCCAAGGTAAAAATGATTAGAGCATTATAAATGAATAGCAAAAAATGTTTGCCTTAAGATACCACTGTTGTTATGAATGAAGATACCTAGTCACATAGAAAATACTACAGTTGAAAATTCAAAGACTTTTCACAATTTGTCCTACTTTTAGAAATAGCTGTTAGGTGAGACTTAAAATTGAGATGTAGAGCTCATTTTTACATGTGAGGGGATAGGCATATAAAGAGATGAGTATCTTGCCCATGGTTACACAACCAAATTGTGGTAATGTCTGGACTGAAATTCAAAATCATTTACTAAAATTTTACCCTATATTACTAAGCAGTGATACTAGTAAGACAATTTTAATATTGGATATTTGATAAATATTTAAAATGGATTGAAGCAGACTTTTCTCTGAAAAGGTATGGTTTTCTGTTTGAAATTTTAGAATAGTTCAACAGGTGTAGAAAGTTCAGTGTCAGTGACCTTGGCCCTTGGCTCAGACCCAGCATCGGACCCACCCTGATGAAAGGCGACTGAGTCAGAGCTGGGATCTCTGCCCAGACCAGCCTTCTTGAGAGAGCTGGAGGTAGAGCTACTCTTAAGGAAAGATAGCTGCTGCAAATTTTCTCCCCTTAGCTGCCAGAAGATGTGGCCTCATGATGCTAACTGAGATCAGAACTAGAGAGAGTCAGAGGCTATAAAACATTCATTTAAAGCCAGGTAGGTAAACTTTTTAAAGAACCAGGCAATGACTGTTTTAAGTTCTCAGGGCTAGGTGGTCTTTGTTACAACTATTCAACTCTACCCTGTTGTGAAAGTAACCATAGGCAACATGTGACCAAGTGGGCATAGCTATGTTCCAGCAGACCAAGTAGCAAGGGTTTGGGTGAGGGCGGTACATAGTTTTCCACCTCTGTCTTAAAACACATAGTTGTCAGACACACTCATGAAGAGCCTGGAACTTTGGCTAGAAATAAATGATAAAGATTTATTCACGAGTCTTAGGGTTTGCAAGTTGGAAATACAACTAGGTAAAAACTCAGATGTGTTTCGAAGAAAACGTTGAGAGTTCTTATAGTAAAATGTGCATTCTTGAGAATAGTCAGATGTTAGTCTAGATGCTGGATGTCAGGTGGTCTGAATATATGAGTCCTTCAGAGGGTGACTAGAGGGTTATCCAGAAGACTCATGTATATCCAGGCATTACCACAGAACTGGAAAGTTAAAGAATTTAAGTTCCCGGGCTAGTTAGAACAAGAATAAAATCATTTCCTATGCCTCAACATATTTGATTTTAGTTAATTTAACATCTTGATCATAGGGACTCCATTTTATTTTTTCACTCTTCCTCGTAATGTAAGTATTTCCAGAATAGTGAAGGCATTCCGAATTATATAGTACAGTAAAGATTGGACTCTTTTCTCAACTTTGGTTAAGACCTCACTTAATTCAAGAGAGTCATTGTGGATGTATGTTATGGATAGTTTAACACACCATTAAGTAATCCAGGATTAAGGAATATGCTACATCTCATCCTGCTCTCTGTAGTTATATCACTCGTATAGTGGGAATTGACAGAAAATATGTTAGGTTTTTTTTTTGTTGTTTTTTTTTTTGCAGATCTAGAACTTAACTCCCCTCCCCTCCCAGAAATAAGTAGTCTTTATAGAGAACAACAGGTGCACCTGGGGAGCCTAACTGAATGAACCTTTACTGATTGCTTTTACACATGCTGAAATATGGAGGTTAGATAGTGACAATGATGAGACTTGTATTTTAGAAGAATATCTCATGGGGAGGTTATGTTGGTGCCAGCATTCCTAGTTAGCTGACCTCAATAATCTTTGGGGAGACATAATGAGGGCCTGAGTAAAGCATTGTGGGAGGGTGTAGTTTGCAGATAGTTTTATGAAGTAGAATCAAAAGGATCTTGGGCTTGTTGTGTGGGCTATGAGAAGAGGCATGTTAGTAGGACTTGTTAGTTTCTGACTTGCGTGGATGTAGCATTCATCCATATCAGCCATGTAGGAAGAAGTACCAATTTGTTTGGTGAGACATGTGCTAATTTCAGTTTGGTTGGATGTGCTGAATTTTGAGGTATGGCGAGGGTGATTATGGGGCATTCAGTGGTCAGGAATACTAGGAATGAAGTCCTAAAAGACTAACCTGTCCACAGTAAATTGTAAATTGTTGCAACTCTGCTGTTTGCATAACATAGTATTGCCACTTTAAATAGTTCCTTTAGTGTCATACTCTACTGCTAGGAATGTAAATTGATACAGTCTTTCTGAGAATTAGTTTGTATCAAGAGACTTAAAAATACCATCTTTTCTGACCTGGTAAGTTTTGGGTATATTGTAATTTTTTTTTTAAACTATAGGCAGATTTGAACACAAGTTCATATAGACAAGTTATTGAAGTATCTAGATGGCCAGTGTTTGGGAAATAGCTAAGTAAATTTTGGTTGCATAAGATAAAATGATGAACAGTCATTGCAATCATTTGCCATATAGTCATTTGAGAACTTTTTTTCTGACCCAGGAAAATTTCTCTAATAAGGATGAAGATTTACAAGTGCTTCTAAAACTTTAATGTACAATAGATCATTTAGAGATCTTGTTAAAAGGCATGACATTTCAGAAGTACTTGGGTAGGACCTGAAGATTCTCTGTTCTAACTACTTCCAAGTGATCTGCTGTTCTGTGCGCTACCACATTTTTACTAAAGGTACTGAACAGAAATATGCCAAAAAGTAGAAGTGATTATCTCGAACAGAGGGATTATACTTTTAGTTAAAAGAATGCTTTTACTTTTCTGTGTTCTTCAATTTTCTCTGTGAATGTATTAGTTTTCTGGGGCGTGGGGAGAAAGAGAGGAAGGGAGAGATGAGAAGCATGAACTTGTAGTTGCAGCATTTTAGTTGTTCATTGTTTTTCAATCCTACCTTGAAGGGGGGAGGGTTCCAGCTGAGCCAGTAACTCTTTGCTCAAGCTAGCGACCTTGGGCTCAAGCCACTGACCTAGGGCTCAAACTAGTGACCTCTGGCTTCAAGCCAGTGACCTTGGGCTCAAGCCAGTGAGCGACCTTGGGCTTCAAGCTAGTGACTTTTAGGCTCAAGTCAGCGACCGTGGGGTCTTGACTATGATCTCACGCTCACACTAGTGAGTCTGTGCTCAAGCCAATGACTTCAGGCTTTGAGTTTGGGACCTCTGTGTCCCAGGTCCATACTCTATCCATTGTACCACCATCATTTGGGCTGCCTACAATATTTGAGCACTTGCTATATTTTCAGGCACTAGACTAAGTGTATATTGTGTATTATCACATTATTTTTTCAGTGAAGCCCCATTGTATAGGCAGAGGAATGTATTGGTTTCTACTTCGTGGGGTTTCATGGAGATTATTATTTTTACTTTTTTATTTTTTATTTATTTATTTTTTATTTTATTTATTCATTTTTAGAGAGGAGAGAGGAGAGACAGAGAGAGAGAAGGGGGAGGAGCTGGAAGCATCAACTCCCATATGTACCTTGACCAGGCAATACTTTTTTATTTTTTTATTTTTTGTATTTTTCTGAAGCTGGAAACGGGGAGAGACAGTCAGACTCCCACATGTGCCCGACCGAGATCTACCCGGCACGCCCACCAGGGGGCGATGCTCTGCCCCTCCGGGGCGGTCGCTCTGTTGCGACCAGAGCCACTCCAGCGCCTGGGGCAGAGGCCAAGGAGCCATCCCCAGCGCCCTGGCCATCTTTGCTCCAATGGAGCCTCGCTGCGGGAGGGGAAGAGAGAGACAGAGAGGAAGGAGAGGGGGAGGGGTGAAGAAGCAGATGGGCGCTTCTCCTGTGTGCCCTGGCCAGGAATCGAACCCGGGACTTCTGCACGCCAGGCCGATGCTCTACCACTGAGCCAACCGGCCAGGGCTTCATGGAGATTTTTAGAAAACAATCCATTTAAGTACTTGGTTTAATACCTAGGATTTATTAAATCTCAATAAATGATAGCTTCTGTAATCATCAACATTGTTACGTTTTTGTATATGTGACAGTTGAGGCACAGAGAAAGGAAGTACTTGGCTCTAAGGGTCACGGAGCAAAAGGTGCTATAACCTGGATTAGAGTCCAGATCTGTTTGATTCCAGAGCTCACTACTATATTATATACTATCTCGAGGCAGGTGGGCGTGAAGATGGGGGAGTAAAGCAAAAAAGCAAACATCAGTGCATCGAGTCAATGCCAACTTGATCTTTTTACATTCCCTCTACCCCCGCCCCCCCCAGTACTACCACAACCATGCTTCCAAAAATATATCCTGGTTTTTGCTTACGTTTTGTCAGGAGCTTCTTCAGAACTTCTTTAAATATTACTGTTTGGAAATTAGAGAATAATTTGGCATAAGGTAAAAAATGAGCAAGTTATTTGGATGAATAAAGATATAGGCAACCAAATAAAAAAGTTTATTTTCATTTAATACTTATTAAATGCTAAGGAGGTGTTTTTTGTTTTTTTTTTTTGTTTGTTTTTTAATTAAGTGAGAGGCAGGGAGGCAGAGACAGACTCCTGCATGCGCCCTCACCAGGATCCACCTGGCAAACCCCCTAGCAGGCGATACTCTCTTCCTGTTTGGGTCACTGCTCCATTGCTCAGCAACCGAGCTATTTTAGCACCTGAGGCAAGGCCATGGAGCCATCCTCAGCGCCCGGGGCCAGCTTTCCTAGAACCATTCTAGCTGTGGCTGCAGGGAGGGGGGGAGAGAAAGAAATAGGGAGATGGAGGAGGGGTAGAAAAGAAGATGGTTGCTTCTCCCCTATACCCTGACCAGGATTCGAACCTGGGACTTCCACATGCTGGACTCACACTCTACCACTGAGCCAACTGGCCAGGGCTATAAGAATTTTTAAAAGAAACATTTATTTGTTTGTATATGTAAAATATGATATAAACAATGATGCAATGAACACACATGAATCTACCACCCAGTTTTAAAAAACATCGTATTCCTTTCCCCTCAAAAAAGTCACTTTCCTGAATTTTCATTTCCTTGCTTTCCTTGTAGTTTTTCTACTTTCCTTGTAGTTCAGTTTCTACAATATATTGTTTATTTTTATATAAAATGGAATTATACATTATGCATTTTTCTATGCTTTGGCTTTTCAACAAATACTTAACATTCTGGAGTTTTATCCATATCATTATGTGAAGTTATAATTTATTAATTTAACTTCATTGTATGACTATACTGTACTTTTCTTTGTTCATTCTATTGGTGATGGGCCTTTGGATTGTTTCCAGATTTTTTGTTTGTTATTTCTAACAGTGCTGTGATGTAGATGTTTGTTCATGTTTGTTTCATGGTGATCATTTAAAAGGTGATCATTTTCTTGAGTATGTGTCTAGGAGTATAATTGCTATATCATAGGGAATATGCATATTAAATTTTCCTATGTATGCTAAATTATTTTCCAGAGTGGTGGTACTAATTTATGTGCCCACCATCAGTCAGTATATAGTCTCAATATTCCACATTTTTATCATCATTTCAGTTAGACAGGCTTTTAAATTTTGCTCGTTGTGAGTGATATTGAACTTTTAAAAATGATGTTCTTTTCAGATTTCATAAACAGGTAATCCCAAAACTTGCTATAAGTAGGTATCCTTTAAGAAATCAAAATATTTTAAGTGCAGGACAGTACCCAACATTATAAGGGAATAATTGTACAGAAAGACAGCCTTAAAATAAGATTGGCCTAGCCTGACCTGTGATGGCACAGTAGATAAAGTGTCAACCTGGAACACTGAGGTTGCAAGTTCAAAACCCTGGGCTTGCCTGGTCAAGGCACATATGGGAGTTGATGCTTCCTGCTCCTCCCCTCTTCTCTCTTTCTCCTCTCTCTAAAATGCATAAACTATAAACAATAACAATACTAATAATAATAATGGCCTCTGCTGAGAATTCTTTTGCCAATTAAAAATACTCCTTTTGTGTTTTAGCACCAGTATGCATGAGCGAGTGAACCGGACAGAAAGACAATTTCGATCACTTCCAGCTAATCAACAGAAACTACTTCCTCAGTTTCTTCTTCACTTGGACAAGATCCGGAAATGCATTGATCATAATCAAGAAATACTACTGACCATTGTGAATGATTGCTTACATATGTTTGAAAACAAAGAATATGGAGAAAATGTATGTGAAATCTGTTTGTTTTTATTTTAGAGTTCGATCTCAATATTTTGAGGTCTTTATATTTCTGGATTGCATTTTGCACAGGTCATTTGCTCTACTCAGAGAATGTTTTCACTTGAATATTCCGTCATTTGTTTAAGCTTAATAGAACAGTATTCCAGAAACTGGATTAGTTCACTGATTTTTCTTTAAGTACTAAGATAATTGTTGGCATTTTGACACATTTTCATATAGTATTCTGGCATATAGAATTAGTGACTTACATTTTTATGAATAACTTTACTAGCTATATGAAATTAATTTCCCTTGCTAAACTCATTGTTTCCAAAGTCTTGTATCTATTGTTGGTCATCTTTTTTTTTTGCATTTTTCTGAAGCTGGAAACAGGGAGAGACAGTCAGACAGACTCCCGCATGTGCCCGACCGGGATCCACCCGGCACGCCCACCATGGGGCGATGCTCTGCCCACCAGGGGGCGATGCTCTGCCCATCCTGGGCATCGCCATGTTGCGACCAGAGCCACTCTAGCACCTGAGGCAGAGGCCACAGAGCCATCCCCAGCGCCCGGGCCATCCTTGCCCCAGTGGAGCCTTGGCTGTGGGAGGGGAAGAGAGAGACAGAGAGGAAGGCGCGGCGGAGGGGTGGAGAAGCAAATGGGCGCTTCTCCTGTGTGCCCTGGCCTGGAATCGAACCCGGGTCCTCCGCACGCTAGGCCGACGCTCTACTGCTGAGCCAACCGGCCAGGGCCAATTGTTGGTCATCTTTTAAGAAATTATTTTTACTAGAAATCTCAAGGGACTGGCAGTAATAGAAACTGAAGTCCTCTTTTTGTATCCATAGGATAAATACAGTTGGGCCACTCCACTATGCACCTCTTCATGCTACCCCATTAATGACCTGGAAGGACTTTCCTCTTTCTTTTATAAAGAGAATGGTCTCCATAACAGCTCAGTGCTGGTCCTCCCCTGAGGAAAGACTGTTAACTTACATGGTGGTTTTGTGATTAATGGACCATAATCTAATGAGAGTAGAAGTAAGACCTCCAGACTTTTCATTTAGGATCTTAAGCTGCACTTGAACCCCGATGTGATGAGAGGCCAGTGATTTATTTACTAAAGCACCTGTATAGCCCCTTAGCAGCATATCTGTTTAACCATAATCAAGATTGACTTCTTTTCTCAGAAACTAACTGATTTCTCTTTTTTTCAACAGGGGAATGGGAAGATTATGCCAGCATCTACATTTGACATGGATAAGTTAAAATCCACGTTGAAACAGTTTGTGAGAGACTGGTGCGAAACTGGGAAAGCAGAAAGGGATGCCTGCTACCAGCCAATCATTAACGAAATCTTAAAAAATTTTCCAAAAGAGAGATGGTAAATAGTATCTTGTTTTTAAGGAAATCTTTAAGATGTGTAAGCACAGAGTTTCTCTATGAGGCATTTCACAGTCTTGATTCATTTTTATAGTTACTGTGTGTCTATTTTTCTTCATGTGTGGGTGTGTGGTGTTGTATTTGTTCTTGGATGCTTTATGTGAGATTTCAGTTAATGTGAATAATTTTTGTTTTAGCACATATGGGAAATTAGAAATTAAGTAATGAGAGGGTTAGATTGCATGTTCATTATCAATCATGTCTTTATACTTCACTTATGACAGAGCAAAAAACTGCAAACTTAATTTTCCTCATAATGACATAACTTGGAAGCAAATGTGGTATCGATAGCTTAGAGCAGAGATTCTTCACTTTTTTTATGTCATGAAAAACTTGAGCAGTCTGAAGCCCATGAGAATAACATTTAAAATGCATAAAATAAAATACATAGGATTACCAAGAAATCAGTTATTTTGAAATACAGTTTTAAAAAAATTTAAAAGCTAATTTTTGATATAACCTGCTTTTTATCACATTTTGCATTAAAATCTAGCAACAAATGTTTACTGTATTTTGAAAACACTGAATAGTACATGTTAGTTTGAGAATTTCAATAACTAATATGAAGTGAAAACATAGTGATTTCTATTTTTGGTAAAGTTATAGGTACTCCTAAAACTACTATTTGTTGTCTGCATTTATAATTGAAGAAAAATGTATCAGTTAAAGGTTAATGAAATTAAAATTAATTTTTTCTGTCCCCTTCATAGATCCAGTGAATTCTCTCCCTAGATCCCCTGGGGTCGTGAATGTCAGGCTAGGAACCCGTGATTTAGAAATTGTATGTTTAAGGAGAACCACTGGATGGACAGTCGGTCATTTCAATATCTTTGTAGACAGGTTCTTTTTCTTCATCTTCTTCCCCTCCTCAGTGATTGACATTTTCAAATTTGGTATAGATTTCCAGAAATGTCAGTATATTTGTGCATCTTTCTCTCTTTTAAAATTTTTTAAAATTTTGGAATAACTTTAAAGTTATAGGTAAGATGTATGAAGGTACAGAAATCTCTCATATACTCTTTACCTAAAATGATCAATTCTTAACATTTTACATTTTTTTATTACTTTTTTCTTGCTTTCCTTTCTCCTACCTTCCCCCCACTTTATGTATGTTCTTTAGAACAATGATATTCTCTGCTTGACTGGTGGTGGCACAGTGGAAAGAACATTGCTGGGATCTTGAGGACCCAGGTTCTAATTTCGGGGTTGCCAGTTTAAGCATGGGATCATTGACATGATCTTGTGGTGGCTTTCTTGAAGCCCAGGGTTGCTAGCTTGAGCAAGGGATCACTGGCTCAGCTGGAGCGCAATGCTCCTGCCCCTACCCCGCCAAGTCACATATGAGGAGCAATCAATGAACACCAAAAGTGATGCAACTACGAGTTGAAGCTACTTATCTCTCTTCCTGTCTGTCTCTCTCGCTTACTTTCTAAAAAAATAAATAAAAATGATATTCTCTTAACGTAAAAACGTACCACATTAGGAAAGTTAACCTTGAATATTGTTTTCTAATTTATA
Source organism: Saccopteryx leptura (assembly GCF_036850995.1). Taxonomy (NCBI): domain Eukaryota; kingdom Metazoa; phylum Chordata; class Mammalia; order Chiroptera; family Emballonuridae; genus Saccopteryx; species Saccopteryx leptura. The sequence goes on from NC_089504.1 coordinate 52,743,503, forward strand.
GTCTATATTCAAGTTTCATATATTATCCTGATAATGTCCTTTGTAACACTCATTTTTCTGTCTGTTTAGAATGCAGTCCAGGATATTGTAGTATATTTGATTGTAATGTCTTAGTCTTTTATGTGTTTGTTTAAAAGAGCTTACATTTTATTTTCTTAAGAGTTCTAGAGATCAGAAGTCTCAAATCAGTTTTTCCTGGCTAAAATCAAAGTATCAGCAGGGCTGAACTCTTTCCAGAAAACCTAGGATAGAGTATGTTTCCTTGCGTTTCCTAGCTTTTGAAGCCGCATTCCTGTTCCCTTGGTTCAGGGCCCCTTCCTCCAGCTTCGAAACCAGCAACATAGATAGTATCTGGCTTTACGGTCACATTGCCTTCTCTTGTCTGATGTTTTAGTCTTTAATCTGGAAGAGTTCCTTGGCCTTTTTTTTTTCTGTTGACTTTATGATGTTGACATTTTTTAAGAATATAAGGAAGTTATATTTTATAGAATATTCCTCAGTTTGACATTATCTGATGTTAGATATAGAGTCTATGTTCTCAGAATAACATATAACTGATGTGTCATTTTTAGATTTCCACTTTAAGAGACATAAAATGTTTATCAGCCCATCATTGATTATTTTAATTATGAACACTCAATGGCCAAGTTGTTATTTGGTTTCCCCACTGTTTTGTTACTGCCTCTTTTTTTGCAAGTTATAAGCAATTCCTGGGCAGACCCTTTGAAACAATGCAATTAATATCCTAAATTTCAAACTACTTCCCCTTAGAAAGATCATCCGTTGATGATTCTTGCATGAACTAACTTGAGCTCTATGATATTTATGGAATGGTGATTTTCTAACACTACAATTATCAGTTAGCATTTTGTATCTAAATATGTAACTATTATCAGGAAAGACTCATGGTTCCCATTTTATTCAGTTATATTCAATGATTATACTCTATTACTGTTTTTTTTATTTATTTTCAAATGGCCTCAAATTTGGCCAGCAAGTGGCCCTGGCCAGTTGGCTTAGTGGTAGGCAGTGGCCCAGCATGTGGATGCCCGGGGTTCGATTCCCAGTCAGAGCACACAGGAGAAGTGCCCATCTCATTTTCCACCCTTCTACCTCTCATTTCTCTCTCTCTCTCTTTCTTGTCCTTTGTCTTTCTCTCTCTTCCTTCTCTTTGCAGACATGGCTCTATTTGAGCAAGTTGGCCCTGGCACTGAGAATGGCTCCATGGCCTCCACCTCAGGCGCTAAGAGCTCGGTTGCTGAGCTACAAAAGAACGCGCCATATGGGCAGAGCATCACCCCCTAGAGGGCTTGCTGGGTGGATCCTGGTCAAAGTGCATGCAGAAGTCTGTCTCTCTGCCCCCCTGCCTCCCCTCCTCTCACTGAATAAAAAATACATAAATAAAATAAATTTGCCCAGCAGGAGTCCCTTCAGTTGACTCCTATGTCCTTTTAGCATGGCATGTCCCGATCGTTTTTTGGGTTTGGGTTTTTTTTTTAGCATTTTCTTACTTTCTGGCATGATAAGATAGTTCAGTTTGATCCTGTGTCTTCCCTAGTTCAGTACTGGAATTGGTAATTTTTTAAAGGACCTGGATCCTTTTCATGTGGAATGGTATATAGAAACCAAGATCTGACGCTTGGCATGTTCATTGTTAATAAGATGTCGTTGCTTCCTGGGCTTTTCAGTGGACAGAACATATGCACACAAGAAATCATGAGTTCGTACTGGTAAGTTCAAGATAGAAAGTATACATACACATTTAAAATCATAAGTTCATACTAATAACCTCCAGTTTCAACCCAACTCCATTAGATTACTATATTTTTTGCTCCATAAGATGTACCTGACCATAAGACACACCTAGGGTTTTAAGGAGGAAAATAAAAAAAAATATTCTGAACCAAATGGTGTGTTAAAATATTTAATAAAATACCATATTTTTCGCTCCGTAAGACGCATGGGCATTTCCCCCTCCACTTTTGCGAGAAGGTGGCGGGGGTGGGGTGTAGGGGTGTGTCTTATGGAGCGAAAAATACGTACTTCTTGTCTTCCCCTGTTCTCTATATCTATCTGCTTTTTTCATAGGGAGAACTCTGGCTTCTGACAGTACATTTACCCATTCACTCAACCTGTGATAGGAAAAAAATTGTTTCATTTTTGCTACCTCTGTACAACTATGAAAAACGGAACTACCAAAAAGAATTCAAGATTTGTTAGCCATTATTTTTTTTCCCAAACTAAGATCGCTTAACACAAATATTCTTCACAATTTGCTTATATTAGCTCGCCTTCAACCATCTCTCAGTGTGGTTGTTTTTTTAATTTGAAATTCAATATGTTTAGGTTCACTTGTTTCAGTTTACTTTCATTTCTAGGGTTGTGTGTCTCTGCCCCCTACATTATTCTTGTTGATTTATTTTATTTTTTGATTTGTGGAATAACTTTAAAGTTATAGGTAAGATGTATGAAGGTACAGAATGTCTGTCAGCTAGACAAAAACAAAACAAAACTGATATTCAGGGAAAGTGTCCTTTCTTCCTCTTTCTATATCCCATCCCACCCCCATGTGAATAATCATTATCATTGATTTCTTGTTTATCCCTTTTGTTTTTTTATGAATTTGGCAGATACTTTTTGTTTTCTTTTTAAGTGCTTCCTTTTTTCATACACAAAATACAACATACTGTATATTTTATTTTGTATGTTGCTTTTCTTTTCACTTATGATTTATCTTAGAAATAACTACATATCATTTCATGGAGACTTTCAGTCATTTTTTTTTAACAGCTTTAGAGTACTTCAAACAGTCTCTTATATTTGGTTAGTAGTTAGCCGTATCTTGGAATTATAAATCATGCTACAATTAATAACCTTATGCATACGTATTTTTGTATTGTTGGAGGGTGTCTTTAGTGTTGTAAATTCTTATATGTGGGATTGCTGCATCTGAGAGGTAAAGGTATGTAGCTTGGCTCGTGTGTTAATTATCCATTGCCGCATAACAAATTGCTACAGATTTAACTGTTTAAAGTAACACATATTTATTATTTTAGTTTCTGTGGGTCAAAAGTCTGGGCAAAGCTTAACTGTTGAGTTCTCTGCGTAGGGTCTTACATGATTGTAATCAAGTTTTCTGCTGGGCCATGTTCTCATGTGGAGGCTTGCCTGTGGAAGTATCTACTTCCAAACTCACACATGGTAGCAGAATTTATTTCATTGTGGTCATAGGCCCTGGCTTCTTGTTGACTATGGGCTAAAACCTTGTCTCTGATTCTAGAGGCCTTGTAGTTTGTGTCTTGTGGACTTTTCACAAATGGCCACTTACTTCATCAAGCCAGCAAGGAAAATCTAGAGCAAGCAAGCAAGCTCCAAATGGAGTATTTTATAATGTAACACACATTAATGTAATAATCACAGGAGTGACATGTTGGTTAGAAGCAACTCATGGGTTCTGCACACATTCTAAGGGAGGAGATTATAAAAAGGTGTTAACACCAGTAGGTGGGGGCCACTTTAGTATCTGTGTGCTGCAGTTATTGCTGCATACCCCTCTAAGGGTTTTACCTTTCTACTAGCAATATATGAAAGTGCCTGTTTTCTCACAGCCTTCCCAAACATCTTACTAAGCATTTGAAAGTTTGCCGGTCTAATGGGTGGAAAATGTGTATGGCATAATTTTATTTTTTGTACCTTTTAGGATAAACATCTTCATAGGTTTAAGGGCCATTTTGTATCATTGTTTTGAGAATTACCTGTAGTTCTAAAACATTTTCATCAACCCCAGATAAAGCCTGTACCCATTAAACAGTTCATCCCACCCCCTCCTTATCAGCAGTTTGGAATATGAGGTGCCTCAGTGTGGTTTTCATGGTGTTTATCCTGCTTGGGGTTTGCTTTGCTTTTTTGGGTTTGAGTAGATATATATCACCAAATCAGATGTTCTTTGCTCTTACTTTTTTGCCTCTTTCTCCTACCCTTTTGTCGATTTTTCTGGGACTCCATTTACATATTTGTATATTAAACTGATATTGTCTCTCAGACTCTGTATGGTTCTTTTTCCACACTACCCCTGCCCCCTAACTCTTTTATTTATATTTTAGTTTGGATCATTTCCATTGCCCTTACTTGAACGACACTGGCTCTTTATTATACTGGTCTATTGATAAGCCCATTGAAAGACTTCTTTATTTTCTGACACTGCATTTTAAAAAACAATTCTAGTGCTTCAATATAGATATATTTGTGTGTATGTGTGTTTGTGATCTCTTTGTGCTGAAATTTCCTGTTTGTACATGTTGATCTATCTATCCTTGATTCTTTAACATTTTTTAATGGTTATTTTAAAATCCTTGTCTGATTATTCTAATATGTGCTATATGTGAGCCAGCTCTGTTGAAGGCTTTCTCTTACAACAGTGGGTTACATTTTTGGCTTCTTCGCATGTCTCAGTTTTTTGATTGAATGTCAGACATTGTAAAGGAACAGTAGAAACTTAAGTAAATATTGACAACCACGAAAAAAGACTTTCTCTCCTTTTTCTGGCAGTGCCAGTGTGGGGAGCTGAGTGAATCTCACGTGTTTTTATTTGATATTCTAATATATATTAGCTGCTTTTTTCACTTAAGAAAGTTTTGTCCATAAACCTTGCATCAAGAAATACGACAGTGTAGCAATATTGTTGCTTTCTAGAAAAGGAGATAATAGTTCTAAGTTTTCATCTGCTTTGTATCTTTTGCTTCATGCACATTGATTTTAGCATGTTTTCTGCAGTAGGTTACTAGGAAGCCTTTCCAATTTTAAGAATTACTCAGACTCTCAAGGCACAAATATATAGTTACTTCTTTAGCAGTAAATAAATTACTGTGTCTATAGGAAACCATTGGTATATTGGTATTTTTATCTGCAAAGGATAGGATTAAGATGTTGTTTTTTTAAGCCAGCCTTTAACATGTAATAGCTGCTGATTCACCTTGTTTGAATACCTGTATGCCATGTAGATTGTCTTTAGCTGAAGACGTATTATGAAAGTCACCTGCTATATTTCAGCTTATCACTAGCAAGTTTTTGATATTCTCTGCTATAACTGTGTGAACACACAGTTGAAGGAAGGGATAATGGGTTTATTGTATACTTGTGATTTCTGTATCACTTAAAGCTTTCATTATTTTTATTCCATTGTTGATGACAGTTTTGACACTTAACTGATTATCAGTTGTATGAATACTTCATCAGATGTAGAGAGCTCTGGATGTGAGACCCAGAAATAATAGTTCAGTAAGGAGTACAGTTGGAAGCACAATTGAATTTATTATCATTATAGTCATGTTACCAAGTATAAAAACAACAAAACACCACTGTTTATTTCTGTGTGTTCAGATATGTAATGTACAAGATTCAGGAGTAATATAAGTAATAATTTTTGCCCTTTTTTGTTGTGCTCTGCAGATATAATTTAGGAAGATTTTCACTGACGTGTGTTACTAGAAGGAAGTTTATTCACAGGTTTGAGAGCTAGATAGATTTCAGATACTTGACTGGAACTGCTTGACATACATAGTACTCATTTGACAAGCTTTTACTTTACATTTTTAGTGACCATGGACTTGTAAATGCATTTGTATTCAAGTTTTATTAGTGAGGACACAGTATATTAAGGTTTCTAATTTTTTATATAACACTTTCTCTTTTTTAAGCTTTTTATATTCTATTATGTCTGGATTGAAGATGATTTACCATAGAGGAGATTGTGTGGTCTTTGATTCTTTTTTTTTGCATGTATTAATTCCTTGTCAGCTGTGTCATATGTAGTAAATATTTTCTCCCACGTGTAGGTTGTTTTCTCACTTTTTTGAGAGTGTACTTTGGTGTATAAAATTTTATAATTTTGGTGAAGTCCAGTTTTCAATTATTTTTTGGTTGCCGATTCATATAACGTCCATGAATTTATTGCCAAATTCAATGTCATGAAGATTTCCCTCAATATTTTCTGATATGAGTTTTATAGTTTTATTTTTTAAGTTTAGGTCTTTGATTCATTTTGAATTACTTTTTATATATGGTGTAAGATAAGGGTTTAAAACTTCATCCTTTTAAATGTGGCTATCTAGTTTTTGGAGCACTGTTTGTTAAAAAGACTGTCCTTTCTCCATTTAATTGTCTTGGCACTGTTTGTACCATGTTGTTTTTATTTCTTTAGTTTTGTACGTTTTGAAGTCAGGAAATGTGAGTCCTGCTGCTACCCTTGCGATTCCGTATGAATTTCAGAATCAGCTTTTTTATTATGTGAAAAGGCTATTGGAATTTTAAAGGTTATTTTGAATATGTAGATTGTTTTGGGTAGTGATGTCATGACATTTTAACAATGTTAGATCTTTTTATTCATGAGTAGAGGATGTCTTTCCATTTATTTTTATCTTTAATATCTTTCAGCAGTGTTTTATAGTTTTCAGTATATAAGATTTTCCTCTCTTTGGTTAGTTTTATTCATATTTAATTCTTTTAGATGCTATTGTAAATGGAATTGCTTTCTTTTCTTTTTTAGTAAAATGAGGGAGACAGGCTCCCACGTATACCTTGACCGGATGTATACCTGGCAAGCCCCATAGAGGGGGATTCTCTGACCATCTGGGGCTTTTACTTTCGTTATTTGGCAACTGAGCTATTTTTAGCATCTGAGCTGGAAGCTACACAGCAGTCCTCAATGAGTGCCAGGTGGGCCTACTCACTGGAACCAATTGAGCTGTGGCTGCAAGGGTAGGGGTTGAGAAGCAGATGGTGCTTCTACTTTGTGCCCTGACGGGGATTTGAACTGGGACATCCATATGCCAGGCTGACACTCTACTACCGAGCCAACTGGCCAGGGCCAGAATTGCTTTCTTAATTTCTGTTTCAGATTGCTCATTGCTGATGTATAGAAATACAACTGATTTTTTTTTCTATGTCTTTTTCTGAAGCTGGAAACGGGGAGGCAGTCCGACAGATTCCCGCATGTGCCCGACCGGGATCCACCTGGCACGCCCACCAGGGAGCGATGCTCTGCCCATCTGGGGTGTCTCTCTGTTGCGACCAGAGCCATTCTAGCGCCTGAGGCAGAGGCCATGGAGCCATCCCCAGCACCCGGGCCATCTTTGCTCCAATGGAGCCTTGGCTGTGGGAGGGGAAGAGAGAGACAGAGAGGAAGGATAGGGGGAGGGGTGGAGAAACAGATGAGTGCTTCTCTTGTGTGCCCTGGCCGGGAATCGAGCCCGGGACTTCCGCACGCCAGGCCGACGCTCTACCACTGAGCCAACCGGCCAGGGCCTAAATACAACTGATTTTTGTGTTGATCATGGACCCTGCAATTTTGGTTAATATATTTATTGACTTTAGTAGCTTTCTTGTAGATTCTTTGGGATTTTCATCTGTGACTACAGATAGTTTGTAATGCCTTTTCCCATTAGAAGAATGGCTCTGGCTAGAACTTCAAGTACCATGTTGAATAGCAGTGGTTGGTGAAAGGGGCATCCTTATTTTGTTCTTGGTCTTTAGAGGGAAAGCTTTCACTCTTTCAACATTGGGTGCGATGTTAGCTGTGGATTTTCCCTCAATGCCCTTTATCGTATTGAAGAATTTCCCCTCTATTCCTACGTCTTGAGGATTTTAATCATGGAAAGTGTTGCATTTTGTTAAATGCCTTTTCTGAGTCAAATGAAATAATTGTGGACTTTTTCTTTGTTTTATTAATGTGCTATGTTACATTGACTGATTTTTCTCATGTTGAAAAACCCTAGCATTATGGAGATAAATTCCACTTGGTCATAGTTGTAAGGTATTTTTCCCCGCCGAGAAGGAAGGAACGGGGTTCAGAGCCACGAAGTGTGGAAAAATAAAAGGCTTTATTGAGTACAGAGCGCGTATACCACCCGGCAAGGTTCCCTGGCCCTGAGGAAAGATGGAGGCCAGGGAAGTTGCACGGATTAAACTGCGTGGGAGATATTTAAAGGGGTCCCTTTAGGGAAGTTGAGCTGACATGACGTGGTGAAATCCCTCTGGCTGGTTGACGGTTGCTTTTTTCCAAACGGTTCCTGTGAAGCTTCTTTTGGTGCGCTTGGTTGTGGGCGGTCCTAGCCAAAGTTCGCGGGTCTGAGTTTCCCAAGTGACCATCCTCCATTATCCACCAACCTTACATTCTGACCTTTTGTGTTAAATAGAAAAAGGGGCGCCGTTTATTCGTCTGGCTACTTCCTGCTGAATAGGGGCATCGTGGGGAGGAGGAGATCAGAAGGTGGTGGCTTGGAGGGGTGTCAGGAGGAACATCTGTGTGGCCGTGACTGGAGAAACTTCACAGATGCTGTCCTGTAAGGAATTTAAAAAAGAGGAGTAATAGGGGAATTTGTAGGGTCCAGCCTTTTGGTGAGCTGGAGATGGATGGAGTCCAGTGGTTCCGACTACCAGTGGTCCTGTAAGGAGGCAAGCTTGAGGCAGAACTGCATGTCAGGAGTGGTGTAAAAAGGGGAAAGGAAAGGGTCCCATCCATTCCCATAACTGAGACCTGTGAGGGAACTAGAGGTCCAGAGTGATGGCAAAACAGAGAAGGCAGCCCCCGTGTCCACAAGAAATGAGATAGACTTACCCACTTGTTGCAGCATACCCTGGGTTCTCCGAGTCCAGGCTGTGTCCTAGGAGTTTGAGCGATGTGCACACCTGGCTGGATTGGCCTTACCATTCGGGTGGCTTGTCCTCCACGTAGAGGCGCTGAGGAAAAACCTGTTGCCCAGAGGGGCAATCACTCTGCCAGTGACTGGGCTGCTTGCAGTCAGGGCAGGGCTCAGTGGGCAGCCGCCGGCAGGGGCCCTGCCGGGACCAGTGGTCCTGCTTGCCACACTTAAAGCAAGGTGCTGGTGGCTCTGCTGGTCTCAGGGTTGCCACAAGACCTGGGGTTTAGAGCATTACCTTCTGCTGTATGCAGGCCTGGCGAACAGCCTTGGCCTATTTCTACTAGTTGGGACCATTAAAAACTTTAAATGCCATGTTCACAGGTTCCGGATAGGGGTTTGGAGGATTGGGAATAAGAGGAGGGGGGCTCTTGCGGAGCCCGGCACCCAGATCTGGCAGGAAACGCTGGAGCCAAAGGCAAGACAGGGCCAGAACTTCCTGCAAGAAAATTGGGGTTGGACTTCCTAAAAACAGGTGTAAGAGCCAATGCCAGGCTGAGAATGGCCTGACGGAGGAGGGACTTAAGAACACAGTGAAGGGAGGGTCCCCTGGCCAGCAGGGGAGGAGAAAGAGATGGTAGTGGTGAATAAGAAACAGGTTTTTGAGAAGGGAGGGGAGGAGGCTCTCAGAGGGAAGAGACTCGAGCACAAAAGAGGTCCACAGAGGGACCAGAGAAAAGTTCCAAGAGAGGGGTGGCCCCCGGGGGTCAGACAGGAGGGAGAGAGAGTTGGGAGTCTGCGGAGAAGGAAAGATCAGGAGTGGAGGTTTTAGTTGAGGTTTCTCTGGCCAGAAAAAGACCTGCGCATAGAACAGGCAGCACAGAGATTAAGGACGGGTGCGCGAATAATTAGAAGCTGTGAATGTAAGAGATCTCCAATCAGTTCCCAGCGTTTTTGGCAATAGTTAAATTGGTGAGGGTGTTAACACCGAGAGTCCCTTCAGGAGGCTAATTAAGTGGGTTCTGTGGCCTGGCCACAGCAGAGGAGAAGAACAGTTTCTTCTTCTTTAGGGAGGGAGATTTCTGTGTCCCCACAGCCCTCAGTCCTCAGAGTGGTCAGATTTGAGTATTAGCGTCCTAAAAACTCAAGGTTCGGCCACGGACGGAAAAGGTAAAGTGGATGTGCTTGGGGAGGTCTCCACAAGCACACGCTCACTCGGAATGGAAAAGAGTTCCCTGACGTAGGTACTGTTTCGTACAGGGAGTCCGGAGGAAAGAACTGAGAGGAAGGCTGGAGGCAGGGGACTTACCGCACTGTGCGCCGAAATGGGTGGAAGGTCAGAGATCCTGGTTCTTTCACCTGGTTCTTTCTCGGAGGGGATGAGGAAGAGGAGCGGTCCTTGCGGACTTCTACTCCTCCCAGGTTTTCGGCACCAAAATGTAAGGTATTTTTCCCCGCCGAGAAGGAAGGAACAGGGCTCAGAGCCACGACGTGTGGAAAAATAAAAGGCTTTATTGATTACAGAGCGCCTATCCCACCCGGCGAAGTTCCCTGGCCCCGAGGAAAGATGGAGGCCAGGGAAGTTGCACGGATTAAACCGCATGGGAGATATTTAAAGGGGTTCCTCTAGGGAAGTTGAGCTAACATGACATGGTGAAATCCCGCTGGCTGGTTGATGGTCGCTTTTTTCCAAACGGTTCCTGTGAAGCTTCTTTTGGCGCGCTTGGTTGTGGGTGGTCCTAGCCAAAGTTCGCGGGTCTGAGTTTCCCAAGTGACCATCCCCCATTATCCACCAACCTTACAATAGTGAGTAATTCTTTTAATATATTCTTGGATTCAATTTACTATTATTTTTGTTGAGGATTTTTACATCTATAAGTGATACTGACTTACCTTTTTGTCCATTTCTTTTTTTGTGATGCCTTTATCTGACTTTGGCATCAGAATAATGCTGGCCTCAGAATATATTAGAAAATAAGTGTCCCCTCTTCAGTTTTTTTGGGAGGGTTTGAGAAGAATTGGTGTCTATTCTTCAAATGTTTAGTAAAATTCCAGTGAAACCATCTGGTCCAGAATGTTTCTTTTTTTTTTTTTTTTTTTTTGCATTTTTCCAAAACTGGAAACGGGGAGGCAGTTAGACAGACTCCCGCATTCCCGTATGCGCCCAACCGGGATCCACCCGGCATGCCCACCAGGGGGCGACGCTCTGCCCCTCCGGGCCGTCACTCCGTTGCATCCAGAGCCATTCTAGCGCCTGAGGCAGAGGCCACAGAGCCATCCTCAGTGCCCGGGCCACCTTTGCTCCAATGGAGCCTTGTCTGTGGGAGTGGAAGAGAGAGACAGAGAGGAAGGAGAGAGAGGGGGAGGGGTGGAGAAGCAGATGGGCGCTTCTCCTGTGTGCCTTGGCCGGGAATCGAACCCGGGACTCCTGCACGCCAGGCCGACGCTCTACCACTGAGCCAACCGGCCAGGGCCAGAATGTTTCTTTGTTGTGAGGAATCTTTGCCTCTTTACCCATGGAATGTTGAGATGGCAACATTGAGGTCTGCTTTTAATTCTTTATAAGATGTAGGTTTCTTCAACACAACTTGTTTCCAAGACACATGGGTTAAGTTGGAATAAACAGCTAAAAATTACACAGTTTCTAAAGGCTACCTTTGTTTAATAAATGGTACAGGTTATTTTGTTAATTTTTGTTAATCCTTATTAACTATTCTGATAGTATTAGAATTATGATTTAATATCTTCCTTATTTTTCAGTGTATCTTTCAAAAATTTTTTTACAAACTTTTATAAATATTGCTTCAAAAGGGAATAAAACTTCTAGTTGGTGTTCTCGGTGTGTATGTTCAGTGCTCTGCTCTATAAAATAATGGACAGTAGTTTAATGGCTTCTGTAAATATAAAGTCCAGATATTTCTAAAAATTCAAAATAACTTTGTTTCTAAGAAGTAGATTGTGAGGTATAAGAAAATAAACATTTTTTGAATAGGCAAAAACATTTCACAGGGTTCAAAATTTTAAAGGTTTTAAAGGATATAGATTCCTTTTCCTTTAACTGTTACCCAGCCACTCATTTTCCTTCCCTGGAAGTAATCAATGTTGTAAAAGTGGACAGCAATTTCTAATCTTTAAAGGAAGTATGCTAAAATATCTATCAGACTCTTTTTTGCCATTTTTGAAACTAATGGAAAAATTACACATTTCTTCCTATGTCATTTGTTTTGCTTAATTTATTTGCTTTAATGTCTAATTTAGATTGGTGTCCTTATAGTAGGTGAATTATCAAAACTTAAAATAAAGCTAATAAAACATAATAAAGTCTGTATCCATAAAAAATAACCCCAACTCCCAAAAAAAGGGACATAATTATAGCTGTTCAGAATCCAAATTGATTCTAGTTAAATTCTGGTCAAGTTTGGGTCTCAAATTTTTAGGATCCTGTTTGCACCACATTATGCATCTGGTGTCTTTACACTCAGGCTAAATGGACTCTAATTTTTGTCAGCTAGCCTTTTGATTGTGTGCTCTTCTCTTTGAAATTTCAAGAAAAGCCTTTCTAACTATACTTGTATTATTAAAATATTTTTTGTATGATAAACACCTATGTTAAAAATTTGTCCAATTTGTTCCTGTTTAGAATTTTTAGGTGCCCAGGTCTGCAAGCACAGGCAGCTCTGAAGTCACACAGTGACATTTGCATTAGGGTCTGGTACAGAAGCAAATGCTGTTTTAATTGTGATAAATGCCAGACACTTCACTGGTTATTAGCTTAAGAGTTTAATGCTATAAAAGTTCATAGTTGTTGAAGAAAGATTCTTATATTTGAGTCCTATCTAAAATGACAAATCACAACCATGTAGACTAACATTCTCTTATGAATCCTAAAAACTGCTCGATAAAAATCCTGAAAACTGAAAATTTTATTAACTAATTTTATTTTTGAAGAATTTGAGGTGATATTTTGTTTGTGGAAGGAAAATCTGTTACATCTTTGCCTTTTAATATGTCTTACACTCTAAGAAGATAACAGTATACTGTTGAGTAGATTTAACTTATTAATTTTTTCTTTTATGGAGTTGGGCATTAGGAAAAAATATGCTGAGTTTAAGGAAGCATTTTTGTCTTAGGTTAAAATGAAGAATGTAAGTCATAATTTATGAATGGATTCTTTTAGCTAAATGAAAGTATTTTAATAGAGAAAATGGAGGAAATGTCGACTGCCAAAATGAGTAACCTAGAGACTGAAATAGCTTTCTCCCTCATCCTAAAAGCCCTTTTAGACCAAAGACAGATATATATTTCAGATTTCTTTCACATCTAGACCTCAAGCTCATACAGTTCGAGAATTCAAGTGTTTACATATCTAGAATAATAATTCAGAAGAAAAATAGTACATGTCACAGGAAAAGATATACAAGATGCTCAATCCTAAAAGAAAATGCAAAGGTAAAAATCACACTGAGTTGCCATTCTTCACTTAATACATTGCAAAGATTTCAACGTTATATAACTGTCGCTGAAGGTGCGAGGACACATGCTGCATATGGAATAAATTAGTAAAATTTTATGGAAATATTTAAAAAAATCAAATTCCTGTCTTTTGACTCTTACAATTCAATTTTGGAGAAGCTTTTTACAAATATTCTGCATGTCAAAAATTATTTATGTCAAAGGTATTAGTTTTAATGTTATAATAACAAAAGAAGAAACAAAGAGCCAAGTAGTAAATATTTTAGGGTTTGCAGGCAGTGTGATGTATGGTAACTGCTCAGCTCTGTTGTCATGGGAATGCAGCCATAGTCAGTACCTAAATGAACGGGCATGGCTGTGTTCCAGTCAAACCTTACTTACAGATGCAGATGACTAGCCTGTGGGTCATAGTTGCTGACCCCTGTATTAAATGAGAGAAGCAAGGTGAAGAACTTGAAGTGTGAACTATGATAGAGGTATGAATGATGGAACTAAGAGGTAAGTTGGGACCATATTTTTCAAGAGGCTGCTAGATACTAATTCTGATTTCTAATTTGTTTTCTACTTTGAATAAAAAATATTTCCACACCTAGCTCTGTTAAATGTTGACATTTTATTATATTTACTTCAAAAATATTTGTATTTTTTAAAAGAAAAATCACAGGTACAATTAAAACTGCTTTCAAACTATATATAGAGCAGTTTCTCTCCAGAGATGACAATTAACATGAATTTGTTTGTTACTCTAATTTTACCTTCTTATATTAATTATATGCTCATATACCCCAAAACCAGCGATTTTCAACCTTTTTCATCTCTTGGCACACATAAACTAATTACTGAAAATCTCTGGCACACCAAAAAATACATTTCTTGCCAATCTGACAAAAAAAATAGGTGCAATTTTGATTTATTCATTCCAGATGGCTATTGTCATTTTTTTATTTGACACAGTCTACAGAAAAAGAGGTCATGTGGTGGCGCAGTGGATAAAGCGTCAACCTGGAAATGCTGAGGTCGCCAGTTCAAAGCCCTGGGCTTGCCTGGTCAAGGCACATATGGGAGTTGATGCTTCCAGCTCCTCCTCCCCTTCTCTCTCTCTGTCTCTCCTCTCTCTCTCTCTCCTCTCTAAAATGAATAAACTTAAAAAAAAATAAAAAAATTAAAAAAAAAGAAAAGAAAAAGAGGTCAGTGCCTGTGACTGAGTAGTCAGGTATAATAACAAAAGAAGAAACAAAGAGCCAACTAGTAAATATTTTAGGGTTTGCAGGCAGTGGGATGTATGGGAACTGCTCAGCTCTGTTGTCATGGGAATGCAGCCATAGTCAGTACATAAATGAACGGGCATGCTGTGTTCCAGTCAAACCTTACTTACAGATACAGATGCAAATGTTTTATTTATATTTATTTTTACATTTTTTTCTGAAGTGAGAAGCCAGGAGGCAGAGAGACAGACTCCTGCATGCACCTGACCAGCATCCACCCCACTAGGGGGCAATGCTCTGCCCATCTGGGGCATTGCTCTGTTGCAACTGGAGCCATTCTAGTGCCTGAGGCAGAGGCCATGCAGCTATCCTCAGTGCCCGGACCAACTTTGGTCCAATGGAGCCTTGGCTGCAGGAGGGGAAGAGAGAGATACAGAGAAAGGAGAGAGAAGGGTGGAGAAACAGATGGGCATTTCTCCTGTGTGCCCTGGCCAGAAATCAAACCTGGGACTTCCACACACCGGGCTGATGCTGTACCACTGAGCCAACCAGCCAGGGCAGGTATTGCATGTTTTAAAAATTCTGTGGCACACTGGTTGAAAATTGCTCTCCTAGATAATACATTGTATTCTGTATGTTTTAAAAGTTCATATAGTGGTTAATGATGTCATTTCACAAATACTCTTTGCTCAGAATTGTGTTTTTATGATTTCTCTGTATGGACCAGCTTTGCTCAATAAAAATATAATGTGAAGTCATGTATGTTATTTTAAATTTTCTAGTATCTACATAGAAAGGTAAATAGAAACAGGTAAAATTAATAATCTACTTTAATAACCCAGTATATTGAAAATATTTCAACTTATAATGAATATACAAGATTATTAAAGAGATAGTTTACATTCCTTTTTAAAACTAAGTCTTTGAATCTGGCATTATTTTACACTTGCAGCACATCTCAATTAGAACTGGCCACATATTAAGTGTTCAGTAGCCAGCCACAGAAGGTTAGTTGATTTTACTTTATTGGACGGTGAGTGAATTACTGTGATTCAAACTAAAAGGAGCCATTTGATGCTTGAGGGTAGTGCATACTTCTACCACCAGGGGTCAGCTAAGTGTCATTTTGACACTACACAGGACAGACTTTGTATGTTCGACTTTGTTAACCTACAGCTGCAGTTCAAAAGTTATTCTGTGTTCAATAAAGGAAATCTCTTGTAAGGACGTTTACTGCTAGTAAAGTAGTTGGAGCACAAAGGGTGGTGCAAATGTGATCCATGGCTTGTTCAGACACAGAGGCTCTCTGTTCTGTTCTTACAAATGTACCCTTCTCCATTCTTGCTGTCTGAAATAAACTGTTAAACTTGAAACTTTCTCACTAGTATCCGTGGGTGTTAGAGTTCTACTAAATACACTGCTTTTCCATATTTGGACCTTAATTAGGTATATTCACTTGCTTGTCTTTGCTAAGAATCTCCAGCAGACAACATTTGATTACTGGACCTCATATAATATGCCTTGTTTCCTGTTATTTATTTTTTTAAAGACAGCTCACCATAAGGGCTTATACTTAGTTTCTCTTGTTTTCCACAGAAATACCTTCATAAAAATATCCTAGATTTTGTAAGGATTCATAGCAAAAATATATATATTTTAAAGACATGCTTTTTAGAGAGTTTTAGTTTCATACACATTATATTTAGAGGGATGTTTCATTATGCTGTTAAATTTCCATATGTAAAGACCCAATGAAAAGCAGTCTACTAAGAACAAAGAATTATAAAAAAAATTCTCTATTTCTCTTAATTGTTTGATTCATTTTTCAATTTAGAATTTGTTTTAATGTGTATCCTTTTATTTGCCCACTGAAATCCTTTTTGTCATAATACAACTAATTGGTAGATCTATAATCTTATGAAGGCTTAAGATGGGACCATCAGCCTGACCTGTGGTGGTACGGTGGATAAAGCATCAACCTGGAATGTTGAGATCTCCGGTTCAAAACCCTGGGTTTACCTGGTCAAGTCACAACAGTCAACCAGTGAACAACTAAAGTGAAGCAATTAGGAGTTGATACTTCTTGCTCCCTTTGCCTCTCTCCTCTCTCTCTTTGTAAAATCAGTGAATAAAAATCTTACCAAAAAAAAGGATAGGACCTTTATATACTCTGCATTCCATGTCTTGATGACAGCCTTTTAATAGCAGTTTTATACAGCAACTTTCTGCCATAATTTATCTTTCCTTCACTTAACAAAATAATTATTGGCACCATTAACAAAAATTTTCCTTAGGGGTAGCATGGTTTCTAATTTTTGCATTTTTTTTAATATACAGTAAGACTTTTCTTGGATGGTTCTTTGAAATTTAGCAAATGTAGATTTGCATAACCATGACTACCAACAGGATACAGAATAGTTCCATTACCCCTCAAAAAACCCTCGTGCTTCCTTTTGTAGTGACACACTCTCCCCATTCTTAACCTGTGGTAACTGCTTATCAATCATTACAGTTTTGTCTTTTGTCTTAAATATTATATAAATGGAATCATATATCTGCCACTTTTTGACAGATAGGATGCCATTGAGACTCATCTGTGTTCTGCATGGTAATTTTTTACGCAGACCATTAACCATTCGGGAATTGATTATCAGTGATTATTTTTATAAAGATTTAAGTACTCAATTTACTTCCAAATCATTTTGCCTTCATTATTTTGATTTTAAAAAATAAAATTCTAAGCTTCATCTGGCCGGTTGGCTCAGTGGTAGAGTGTTGGCCGGTGTGTGATTATCCTGAGTTGGATTCCAGGTCAGGGCACACAGGAGAAGTGACCATCTGCTTCTTTACCCACGCCCCTCTGGTAGCCATGGATCAATTGGCTTGAGCGAGTTGGCCCTTCGCGCTGAGGATGGTCCTGCGTTCTTAGCTTCAGGCACTAAAAATAGCTTGGTTGCTGAGCAATGGAGCGATGCAGTAGATGGGCAGAACATTGCCTCATAGGGGGCTTGCCAGGTAGATCCCAGTCAGTCTGGGTGCATGCGGGAGTCTATCTCTCTGCCTCTTCTGCTCTCACTTAATTAAAAATTTCTAATCTGAAAACAGCCACTTGGAAAAAATGTTTTGATGGGGCAAATAGGAACTGAAAAGAAAAGTAAATCTGGAGAGTAAGGTTTTGGGTGGGGCTGATAGGGAGTGGAAAATGGAAAGAGGGGCCTTGGTGGGGAGCCATAGTGGCAGGTCCTTGATACAAGGGGTTGCAAAGAATTTAGGAGTTTTCCACATTCTAATATTAAAGTTTTGTTAGATAACTAATATAAGTAGTTCTGAGGATATGCCCTCTTCATTAAAAATTTAAGTGTTCACACATACACATGCACACACATATTGTAATCTAGAATGAGAAGAAATTCTATTTTTTATTTTAGTGACAACTAGTATATGGCACCTTGGAATTAGTTTACCCATACCGAGGATTAAAGGATGTCTTTAATCATAAAGGATGACTAATCATAATATGTGTATTTGTCAGAAATCATTTTTAACAAGTGTTGGTTTATGCCATCTTGTATATGTAAAATTTAGTGAAACAAACTAAATAAACTTTGTTAAGGTTTTTAAACAAATACATGTTCCATATGTAAATATTTAAGACTGAATGACTGGGCAAATTCCCATGTTATTATATTTGTAGACTGAATTTTCAAGTGCCCCATAGTTCTGTTTTTTATTTCAACGTGGGAAATACAAAGGTAATCATGTCATATAGGGCTGCTAGTAAATGGCCTTGCTGCTGTTTGGACCACACTAAACTTAAAAACCATGTAGTTTAATGATAGAAAGAAATTATACGTGGGACTAGATTTGGAAATTGGATTTGATTTATGGACTGAATTTGGGAAATGCGGTCAATAGAGAAATTCCTTTTTAATTGACATGACAGTACACATTTTTCTTTGGTTTTCTGTAAGAATACCATTTTAATTTCTTTAGGGTTATCTTTATTTGCCAGAAGTCCTAAGAAAAGTTCTTGTTTTGGTTAGGCTAATTTCTAGTGGGTTGAGAGTGGAATGATGGATTTTATAGCAAAGGAAATTGGTGGTAGAATGATGCAGATAAGTGCAGAATAGTTTGGTTGTGTTCTGGTTTGATGGGATATATCTGCCATCATATATGCTCAATTAGAAGGTAGCTTCCCTTTTTCCCCATGAGAATATTCCCCCTCCAGATTCTTTTGCCAAGTGAAATACAGGATTTTAAAGTTACACCTAACATACTAAAATTTATATATATTTAACCTGTGTAGTTACATAAACGAGTTTATTAGATACTGAATTTAGAAATAAAATTGTTTTGTTTTACAATCTCATGATAAAATAATTTTGTTCAGTCTCTTTGTATGTATTGGGATCCCTTTGTAATAATTTGTCTTCGTAAGACAGTTGTTCAGGTGACAGCTACTAGGAATACGCACGTCTTCCTAAGTCTTCAGATATAAGGTGACTAGATTTTGGGGGGGATAAAACCCTCATCTGATACCTGAACATATGCTAATTCCTTGTGCCTTTATTTTTCATTTATATTTAGGAGTATTTCTCAATTTTAAGTAGTCTTGAGAGAAATTATTATTAAATATCAAAGTTTTTAGTTGTTAATATGGATTTTGTCTTTTTTTTTTTTCTTTAAGGGGTTGGACATAATTGCCTTATTTCATTTCAGGGATCCTTCTAAAGTAAATATTCTGGTACCTGGTGCTGGACTAGGAAGACTGGCCTGGGAAATAGCTATGCTAGGTTATGCTTGTCAAGGAAATGAATGGAGTTTTTTTATGCTCTTTTCTTCCAACTTTGTACTCAACAGGTATTTAATTTACTTTTTGCTAGAAATAGTATTTCCTCAGAATCAGATCGACTTACCTATTTTTGAACAATTCTGAATATGAAGATAAGCACAGTGTTTAACTATGACACATACCATAAATATTTCTTATATGAAATTACTTACACAACTATCCTTTTAATCAGTTGCCTAGTTAAAAGAAATTCGATCAGGATGGGTTAGTGACTTTAGAAAGTGACTTTGCAGTCCATGAAACAAATGATTTCTGTGTGAATTTCAGGACTAAGTATGATCCAGGAAGGAGTGTTATCTCATTGTTTCTTAAACTTCTTCACCCTTTTTTCTTTGGTGGAGTAAGAGTGCAGTATAGCAATCATATCTTTTTTTCCTTAATCAAATTCTTATTAAATGGCCTAGCAAACTCACATGACTGAGTTGGAAAGGTCTCTTAGAACTTCTGTGGCCTCTTTTAGTAAGTAGTGGGAAAGAGTTGTTATTTTTAAAGCTAGAAAAGGTGTGTTAGAGAAAAAACAAATAGCTGCCAGCTTAAAAATATGTTGTCTTGGTGGCAGTATGAATTAGGGGGTGATAAGAAGGTAAAAAGGAGAGTGCTGTACAACATAATTGAAATAGGTATCAAACCCATACTACATTTTGAAAAAGTAGTTGGACTGGTTTTTACTTGATTTTGAATTTTGTAAATTCAGTTTTAAAACTTGGATGAACAACACATTTGTATCTCAGAATTTAATTTTGTTTTCTGTCTTTGATTCATGAATACTCATCTGCATATGTACGTGCACTTTCAGATAATTGGGTAGGGTATAGTAGTAACGCTAAGTACTATATAAGTAAGTTTTTAATCAAACAGTATAATATTTAAAGTAAATTTTCTTGGTAAAATATATAGTTAACACTGAATTTTATGCTCATATTTTGCAGATGTTCCGAAATTAATAAATACAAGCTTTATCCCTGGATCCATCAGTTTAGCAATAACCGGAGGTCAGCTGATCAGATTCGACCCATCTTTTTCCCTGATGTTGACCCCCACAGTCTTCCTCCCGGTTCTAACTTTTCTATGTCAGCAGGAGATTTTCAGGAAATATACTCAGAATGCAGTAAGTCTAAAGCAAGCATTTTAAAGGTCTTATCCTTTATTCTAAATTTAATGAGCTAATTTTATACTATGCCAAAATTTTCGTCATTCCTTTTGATGGCAGAATCTAAGGTATGCTTCAGTGACAATTTAAAATATTTTGAAGGTCATGTATAAAGCAATGATGAGAAATATAAAGAAGTGTAAGGTTCCACAGTTAAGAAATTTAGACTCTGTCGGGTCTATTAATATAAGGTAAGATGTAAACAAAGTTCAAATGAATAATGGATGCAGTGAAGATGGAAGCAGGTTAGAGCCAATAGGGAGTTCTTAGTGGAGATTGAAGATAAGGAGGACTGGCATTCCAGTCAGGTGCAGGTACATGGTTAGAAGTGAAGAAGGAATTATGGATAGTAGAACAGCTTGATTGGGAGGGCAAGGGAGCTTTGAATGGAGATTTAATAGGGGTTATGGCTAGAGAAGTAGGTTAGTTCCAGATGGTAGAGGACCCTTGCAATCTATGAAGTTTGGACTTCAGCCTGGCAAACTAGTGAAGAAATTTGTACTAGGCATTAGAGAAAGGGACATGAAAGGGGAAGAGACGGGAGGAGGTTGTCAGAGAAAGGAAGAAGAATAAAATTCTGAGGGACAGCAAATCATTCGTTTAACAAACATTTTTGATCACTTGCTAAGTGGCAGATGTGTTCCAGGCATTGGGAAGAGCGGTGAGCAAAACAAAACCCCTGTACACAGTGAGCCTTTAGGGAGAGACTCAGCAGGTGAATATTGCAGGAGAAGACTCAGGCAGGGTGAGCCACATGACGAGGGGCTGGGAAGGGCTGCTGGTTGATATACAGTAGTCAGGGCAGGCCTTTCTAAGAGCAGAACCTGAAAAGAAAGGATAGGCATGCAGGCTTTCTGAAACTTTTCAGAACTGGTAGTTAACAGTTGAAATCAAAATTTTAAATTTAAATGACTATTTCATCCTCACTGGTTTTAAATGAAGGCAGTTGAATAAATTATAAACAAAAATATATAGTGATATAGGGTACAAAAATGATTTCCAAATTGATTACTTTATCAAATCATTATTTTTACTTTATCAAAGTATTAATAAAACTTGTATGAATTGCCAAGTATCTCATAAATGATTATTTGGTTACTTTGATTATAGTAGTCGACTGGAAGAGTTTAGCTCAGGGGTCCCCAAACTTTTTACACAGATGCCCAGTTCACTGTCCCTCAGACCGTTGGAGGGCCGGACTATAAAAAAAACTATGAACAAATCCCTATGCACACTGCACATATCTTATTTTAAAGTAAAAAACAAAATGGGAACAAATACAATATTTAAAATAAAGAACAAGTAAATTTAAATCAACAAACTGACCGGTATTTCAATGGGAACTATGGACCTGCTTTTGGCTAATGAGATGGTCAATATCCGGTTCCATATTTGTCATTGCTAGCCGTAAGGAGTGATATGATGTGCTTCCAGAGCCGTGACGTGCATCCCGCGTCACCAGAAGTAGTACTGTATGTGTACGACGCTGCACTTTGCAGCAACGCCACATTCTGTGCTCCTCTCACTGACCACCAATGAAAGAGGTGCCCCTTCCGGAAGTGCGGCGGGGCCGGATAAACGGCCTCGGGGCCGCATGCAGCCCGGGGGCCGTAGTTTGGGGACCCCTGGTTTAGCTTCTATATTCCTGAAGTCAAATGAAGTATTAACATTCTATAAGAAGTAACTGGTATATTTATGGAATTAATTAAAAGTCAAAATAGCATTGGAAATGTAGTAATTTGATTTTCCTTGAATAGATACCTGGGACTGTATTGCTACCTGTTTCTTCATAGACACAGCTCACAATGTAATTGATTATATTGACACAATATGGAAAATACTTAAGCCAGGTGGAATTTGGATAAATCTAGGTAAGTTTCTCAGTATTTATTAGGATTTTACATAGTAATCTAGGAGTGATAACTATCCTACATTCGGTAACTTCATACAGGGTTGGGGCAAAAGTAGGTTTACAGTTGCTTGTATAGAAAATAATATAATAATTAACAAATAATAATACAAGAATAAACTGAATTTTGCATATTCACAACTGTAAACCTACTCTTGCCCCACCCTATAGTACCAAATGTTCACAAAAGTTGTAATTATGTTGTACGTGTTTTAAAACTGCTTCATTTTCCTTTGGAGTGCGTCCTACTTAATGGTGCAGTTCCTCCAGTCCTAGCTAGTTCTTCCGTAAGTAGCAGAAGCCCCCAAGCTGTACATTTACACTAGGTCAGTGTCACAGCGTTCATAATTTCAAAGAGTATTAATTATTAATCTGATCATAATCATTACTTCTTCTCCACCCTCCACTTTATGGAGACAATAATCCTGATAACAAGGAGTGTTTTTACTATAATGAAACATTTGAAGGAAAGCATGTACTTCTTCCATGGAAACCTCTTCCAAGTACATATACATACTGGGAAAAGATTAGGTATGATAAGTTTTGTGACTAACTTGAGTTTAAGGAAAATGGAAATATGTATAATTTCACCTATGCAGAAAACTTAACTGCAGTCTAATGCTAAGTGCTGGAAACCAAATGATGAGTATAACATGGTCTTTCCCATCCAGATTATAAGGGAGATTGCCAGTTTTATACTCTTTCTTTTTTTCTTTTTTTTTAATCCTCTTTCTTTAAAACAAAGGAAGAATAATAATATCAAGCTGAATATAATTGTTTAAATGAGATATATAATTCATTTTAATAAAGACTGGAGGGTTAATATACCGCCTAAAAGCAGACCTACACTGAGTTCTTAGCCTTCAGGATTGGTTTGGTTTTGTTTGTGAGTTCTGTAACCTGTTCTTTTTTAATGATTTAATTTTATCAGAGATTTAACCAGTAAGACTAAGCTTGCAGGTAGTAGTTAGTAAGCCATTTCCAAATTTCTCTTTAGAATTCCATAGGTAAGATGAGAACAGTTAGCTGTGCAATGTAATCATAATATGAAACAAGTATCTCACATCCTTAGTCTTCTTTAAAAGAAAAGTATTTCTTTCCCCAAGGAATGATTAAAAAGTAACAGTACTTAACTGGGTATTTGCTCATTGTGGGTTAGGCCTTATGTTATCCATTTAGAAATACCTTGTTTAATCTCAAAACAATCTGATGTTGAAATGGCATTATTGTTGTTTTATAGTTGAAGAAACCGAGTCTTGGGCTCAGTAGCTAGAAGAAAGGTACTGGAAAATCAGGCTTACAGACTAGGTCCAACTCTTTGAATGCTTGACCAGCCATCTCTGCAGGCTTGCACTGGGTCAGTTTATATTCAGCATTACTCTGACTCTGTGTTGATGTGATTAAATTTTTGATCCCAGTCACTGATTTATGGTAGGGTGTTTTGTGTATTTCCAAAGCATTTGACTTAACTTTCACAGAAACAAACTTTTCTTTTTAAACATTTATTTTATTGTTTTATTAATATTTTATTGTTTATACGTAATAATAATTATAACTGCCTGGAACAAATGCAGTCGGTCCTCGGTAAGCATACTGTTTGACTAGAGTAAACATGCTGGGGCAAGGCCTCTGATATGTCGTGAGCATCAGAGATAATAGACTATGTTGGTTAGTGGGAGATCAGTTAGGAGAGCTTCCACTCTTCTTACCAGTTTCTAAAACAGTTTTGAGAATTGGAATAATGATGACACACAGTCCTTAAATACTGTACAGTTATTTGGAAGGTTAATACTTTCCAAATAAAATTATTTCCGTGTATGAGTTAGAATTCTACAACAGCTGAAATAACCATGCCTCAGGTTTTTGGCTTTTATAGCTTCCCCACCCCACACCCCCCAGAATTAATCACATACTTTTTAATTAGTTAATTGCTAGATCCGTGACTATATTTTTCCCCTAGAGCTCTTGCTTGAATTTACATGATATAGCCAAAATTACAACTATAGTAATATCCTATTTACTTACAGAAATTTACTTCGAACTAATTTTCATCAAATAAACTGTTAGAATTAATATAAATTGATTAGAGATTATATCAATATTAAATGCATTAATCAAAATTAATATTCATACATACCCAATATCTCTTAATACAGTAAATTATCATCAAATGCAAATTCTCTTACAGCTATGACTACATTTTGTTTTTTACCCCTCATTTTTTTCACGCTTATATAACTGACTCCTTTATGATTGGACATTTGAATTTCAGATAGAAACTTTGATAATGTTTTCTTTAAAAAAAAGAAAAACTCAAAAGCATTTTTGAGTGTATCTATTTATTGATCTATATTTCTAACTGAAAACTTTTATTAAATATGACCTAAAACTAGTGGTTTTCTATACATTAAATAGAGGATAAGATAGGTGTTTGTTTGCTGGATAATCAGTCATACATACCTTCCATTTTGATATTTTGAACAGTCATTGAGATGTTCATTAGGATCTTACTGTATGTCAAGCACTGTTCTGGGTGTTGCACTCTTTCATGTTTCAGGGTTTCAACAGTAAATATTTGGTTACCTTTTATGCTTTGGAAAGTTTTATATGCTCTTTTAGATTCAGTCCTTTATAATTTAAATATTACCTTCCTCCCAAATATGGCTATTATATTTTACAAAGGAGACACCTATTTTTTCTCAAAAGTATATAAATATTTTATATTTTGAAGTTAATGAATACAATTAACTGATATTCCCTACCTTGCCCTCTCCTCCTCCCAACCTTTGGCTCTTGAGCAACAAGGGTTAAGTTAATACTAACAAATAAAAGGTCTTAAAAAAATAAGAATAAAATTTCAGTTAGTTTTTCCTTAAATATTGTGTTTCAAGTATCTATTCAGTGTTTTCCACTTTTTTATGTCATGTACTCATCCCTTAACTGTGTACTACCCCACCTGATTCCATGGCTTCTCTTATTCTTTGAATTTTCAGTCTGACTCTCTGGTCCAACTATATCTCTCTCTCTCTCTTTTTTTTTTTTTTTTTTTGTATTTTTCTTAAGTTGGAAATGGGGAGGCAGTCATACAGACTCTCGCATGTGCCCGACCGGGATCCACCCGGCATGCCCACCAGGGGGCGATGCTCTGCCCATCTGGGGCGTTGCTCTGTTGTGACCAGAGCCATTCTAGCGCCTGAGGTAGAGGCCATGGAGCCATCCTCAGCGCCCAGGCCAACTTTGCTCCAATGGAGCCCTGGCTGTGAGAGAGGAGGAGAGAGAGAGGAAGGAGAGCGGGAGGGGTGGAGAAGCAGATCGGTGCCTCTCCTGTGTGCCCCGGCCAGGAGTCAAACCCGGGACTCCTGCACGCCAGGTCGATGCTGTACCACTGAGCAAACCGGCCAGGGCCCCAACATTATCTCTTATGTTCTAAGACACTATGTCCAAATTGGATGCACCACAAATTTCCAAATTTGTGTATGTCAAGAAAATGCTGCCCATGTTGACCCTGTGCTTTCAGTTCCATCTCAGATTCCTGTAATGAGAAAACTGGCAGAACTACTTTACCCTTTTTATTTTATTTTCTTTGTTAATATGTGAGAGGCAGGGAGACAGAGACAGACTCCTGGATAGGCCCTGACTGGTATCCACCCAGTGTGCCCACTAGGGGGCGATGCTCTGCCCATCTGTGGCTGCTGGTCCATTGCTGGTCAACCAAGCCATTTTTAGTGCCTGAGGTGGAGGCCATGGAGTCATCCTTAGTGCCCAGCCAACTCGCCCAAACTGTTTGAGCCATGGTTGTACGAGGAGAGAGAGAAGGCAGGGTGGAGAAGCAGATAATTGCTTCTTCTGTATGCCCTGACCAGGAATCAAACCCAGGACTTCCACACACTTGGGCCAACGCTCTACCGCTAAGCCAACCAGCCAGGGCTCCTTGACCCCTTTTCATGCTTATCATCTCTGTACCTAGTTAGTCTATAAGTTATATCTCCTAAAGCTCCTTAATAGCCCTTGAATCTCTATCTGTCCCAGGGTTTCTCAGTTGCAGCATTAGTGATCTAGTGACATTTTGGGGTGGATCATTCTTCATCTGGCGGTGGGGAGGGCTGTTCTGCACACTGGGGATGGTTAGCAGCATCTGTGGCTTCTAGCTACTGGATCCAGTAGTGCTTTCCCAGTTTTGAAATCCAAAAATGCCAGTTGAGAACCATTGCTGCAACCTCATGCTAGTACCTTAGTCCAGGCACTCATCATTGCTTCCATATGGTAGTTTTCTTCAGAGTGTTCCTACCTTCAAGCTACCTCCAACCCTTTACACCCCTTTCAGTTGTCCATATTACCAGCAGAGTGATCTTTACACATAAATTTATTCCTGTCAGATTCCCTGCATAAAAGCCTACCCTTCTTTGTAACTTGAACTCTTCAGGATGTGTATAGTGTCCTTTGTGATCTTCTGTCTTATGTCTTGGCTTCCTTTTTTTTTAATTGAGGTATAATTGGCATATATTATATTAGTTTCAGGTTTATAACATGATTCAATATTTGTATATTTCTTTCTCTTTTTTTTAGGTGAGAGGAGGGGAGATAGGCAGATTCCTGCATGCACCTAACCAGGATCCACCCGGCCACCCCATCTAGGGCTGATGCTCGAGTACTGAGCTATTTTTAGCTCCTGAGGCTGATGTGCTCCAACAGAGCTATTCTCAGTGCCAGTGGCCACACTCTAATTAATTAAGCCACTGGCTGCAGGAGGGG
The DNA here is from genome assembly GCF_036850995.1 of Saccopteryx leptura. Lineage (NCBI taxonomy): Eukaryota > Metazoa > Chordata > Mammalia > Chiroptera > Emballonuridae > Saccopteryx > Saccopteryx leptura. The sequence goes on from NC_089504.1 coordinate 52,770,480, forward strand.
AAGGAGAAGCAAATGGTTGCTTCTCCTTTGTGCCCTGACCAGGAATCAAACCCAGGACGTCCATACGCCATGCCAGTGCTCTATGCACTGAGCCACCAGCCAGGGCCAATATTTGTATATAATATATTTTTAAATGAAGTCTAGTTAACAGCTGAACAACTGTTTCTATATATTGTTCTAAATTTTTTGTAATAAGGACTTCTAAGATTTATCTCTTAGCAACTTTAAAATACCTCCCCATGTCTTACTTTATAACTGGAAGATTGTACCTTTTGACTCCTTATACCCATTTTGCCCACCCCCACCTCTGCCAACCACCAGTCTGTTCTCTGTGAGCTTGTTTTTTTGTTTTTATTTGTTTTTTTTAAAGAGTTTTTATTGATTGTTAAAGAGAGGGGGAGGGAACGAAAAAGACGGCAAAAAGCATCAACTCATAGCTGCTTTACTTTAGCTGTTCATTGAATATTTCTTGTACATGCCTTGACCAGGCAAGCCCCAGGTTTCGAACCAGCGACTTCAGCGTTCTAGGTCTACACTCTCCACTCACCACCACAGGTTATGCATGAACTTGTTTTTTTATATTTGTTTTTTAAGATTCCACAAATGAGCAAGAACATAAGATATTTGTCTTTCTCTCCCTGACTTATTTTACTCAGCATAATACTTACAAAATTTATCTGTGATGTCGCAAGTGGCAAGATTTCATTCTTTTATGGCTAGATAATATTCCATTGTATATATAGTGTATGCCACAACATTTTTATCCATTTCATCTGTCAAGGAACACTTAGGTTGTTTCCATATCTAAGCTATGTAAATAATACTGCAATGAACATGGGGGTGTGTATATTTTTTCAAGTTAGTACAGTGGTACCTTGAGATATGAATTTAATTCGTTTTGTAACTGAGCTCGTAAGTCAGTCAACTCGTATATCAAACTGCCGATACTGGACCCGTGTGCCAACGCGCCAACTAGTGGCAGGTTCCTGAATCTTGACTCATATCGGAATTTTGCTTGGATCTTGGACAAAAAAATGCGGACCGAGTCGCAGCTCGTATCTTAAAAAATTCATATGTTGGTCTGTTTGTATCTCAAGGTACCACTGTATTTTTGTTTTCTTCAGATAAATGCCCAGAAGTGGAATTGCTAGATCATAAAGTAGTTCTACTTTTAATTTTTGAGGGGACTACATGCTGTTTTTCATAGTGACTACTCTGACTTACGTTCCTACCAACAGTGGACAAGGATTCCCTTTTCGCTACATCCTCGCCAACATTTGTTATTTCTTGTCTTTTGGAAATAGCCGTACTAACACTGTGGCTTTGGTTTGTTTCCCTGATGATTAGTAATGTGGAGTTTCTTTTCATGGATCAGCTTCTTTCTCTATTTTTTTACCGCTCCTGCGTTGACCTCAAGTACCACTCCTCTGACTTAAATGCCCTTTCTCTTTCTCTTCCATGTTTCATTTAGTGTATCTGCTCTCTAACACTAGCTCAAGTGATCCTTTCAGGCTGAGTTAAGTATTCTGTGTTCCTATTTTTGCCTGAGTTAAGTATTCTGCATTGCTATTTTACATTGTCACAGAATCTGTCAATAGCATTTAACATATTACAGTGTTGTCAACCATATATTTTTAGTTCCTCTATTATTTTCTAAGCTTGATGAGGGCAGGAATCCTTCTTCCTCATCTGGTACAGAGTTGGACAGCTAATAGATATTTAGCGAGTTATGGGTATAAATGAATGTATTGTTTGTATTGTTTTGAAATTTGAAAGGGGGAACAAAATAATGTTAAGATGTCACAAAAGATAGGCTGCCGGGAGACATGATAAAGTGGCATTTATATTGGTAAATTCATAATATTCCTGTGTTTTAGACTTTAATCATGTAGACCTGGAAAATTAATTTTATCTGTAGACTGAGAGAGCATCAGCCCCCTGGGGACAGTTTCACCCTAACCAGGCTTACATAGTCCGGAATGTCAATATATTCATATATAATGAGAAATGTATCCACTGTTCATTCTTAGAATACTAAAAAGTTACATTGGAAATTAAGTTATAATGAAAACACTGCCCAGATTGTGTGAATCAGAGTTGAGAATGGTATTAACTTAAAAAATGCTTTAAGGGAGATTTGAAGTACTCTTTAATCTTCCCCAGGTTGGAGAAAACCAGTGAGCTTTTTAAGGGAACCATTATGCATATGTTCATCAGGAAAGGCTATGATTTGGCAAAATGCAGACAAATGCCTGTGCATCCTGTTTTATAGTTTTTCATGATGAGCAGTACCCCTTCAATGTACTTATGCATAATTAATTTTTAAAAGGGCAGGTTTACAAATATATCTTTTTCACCACTATCAACAGCTATAAAATGGAAAAAGATGCAAATGATTTAGGTAATTCTGGATTAGGGAAGGATATTATCCAAATCCAATGAAGGATCTATACTCTGCAGCATAAAGTTCACAGCAGAACATTAAACTGAATCCACCTCAATCAAGAGCTCAGTCAGTGACCTCACTGAGGGAACAAGAACAAGAGCTGAGCTCCACCTGCAGCCCATCAGGTCGGCAGGAGAGAAGGGGAACCCACTCTGTGTGGGGAAGAGGCCTGGATTGAAGCATCACTCACATGAACATGGTTGAAGATCAACTCTGAGAAATCACATACGATTGTCTCCCAGCTTCAGACCTCCAAGCAGGCAAAAGCCAAAGATATGGCAAAAGGAAGAACTGCACTTCAGTCACTGATGAAATGTCATGGGATTTTCTTAAGCCACAGTCCAAATCAGCTCTGATTGCAAAGATCAGAGTCAGAAGGAGCCAGCAGCACAGAGTCAAGAAAAAAATTGTTTCAGATGAGCCTTAAGTAAATGGAAGAAATTTAGTCCTTCAGTTTAGTGGACAGAGAAGAATCTGAGAGGTTAATATAAAATGATCCCATTGACACTATGAAAATCATGTGAATTCAGAAATTTAATGATGTTAAAGGAAACTTTTGCTTCTGTTACATTAATGTATCTTATGAAAATTTTCTGAAGAAATGAACTTTGACAATAAAAATTATATGACTCACTGAAAAAAGAAACGGGCAGGTTTAGGAGCAGGGTTATGTTGTGCATGCACTGATATATTTATTGTTGGGTAGTGGAAAGGAGGCATTTAGCAAAGTGAAGAATAAACAGGTTAAAGTACCAAGGGAGATCTTTGTGAAGTGTAATGAGAGACTTTATCAGATATGTATTAAAGCATTATAAAGCTACAGAATTTTTTTAAATGTGAGGAAAGGTGGATTGAACACATATTTATCTCTTCATTGAGATCTTATTCCATTGGTAGTAAGAATATAAAAAAGTATAAAAGCCCTGGCCAGTTGGCTCAGCGGTGGAGCGTCGGCCTGGCGTGCAGGGGACCCGGGTTCGATTCCCGCCAGGGCACATAGGAGAAGCGCCCATTTGCTTCTCCACTCCCCCCCTTTCTCTCTGTCTCTCTCTTCCCCTCCCGCAGCCAAGGCTCCATTGGAGCAAAGATGGCCCGGGCGCTGGGGATGGCTCCTTGGCCTCTGCCCCAGGCGCTGGAGTGGCTCTGGTCGGGCAGAACGACGCCCTGGAGGGGCAGAGCATTGCCCCCTGGTAGGCAGAGCTTCTCCCCTGGTGGGTGTGCCGGGTGGATCCCGGTCGGGCGCATGCGGGAGTCTGTCTGGCTGTCTCTCCCCGTTTCCAGCTTCAGAAGAAAAAAAAAAAAGTATAAAATATGGTCCTCTGATTTCATCAGAGGACAAAAGAATGAGGTAAGAGAATGCGTTTTGCAAAGATACTTGTGAGCAGAGACAGGTGACCTGGAATAACCCTGGAAAATTAAGACTCTGTATGAAAAAACATAAGTTGAAAATACATATATAAGGAAGAGCTGACCCCTATATGACCAAGTAATCAAGATGCCTACCTTATGCCCATTTCTAGTCCCTGACCAGGCAGACAGGCAGAAGTTTAATTCATTGGGGAAACGAGTGGGAAAGGAGCAGAGTTTATGACAGCATGGCCTAGTAGAAAGTGAGGGTAAAATGTAGGACGGAAAAGAAGGGGATCACTAAAAGTCTGCTTTGGAAAGTGATGAGACAGTGACCATGAGCCCACCCTGCTCCCAGCCCCATTACCCAGCCTAACCTTTCAAACTTTTTGTTGGGGTTTTGAGTGCCAATGCTGTTTTTTGCACAGATGCAAGTCATATTTCTTTAAGTGGGCATGGCAGTACAGCAACAGTACATAGGTTTTCTTTTAGTTAATTGTGTGGTATATTTTTTCTCTCTCAAATCCTTTCTGTGTCTTTATGTTTTAGATGTGTCTCAGATATAGCATAGGGTGAAAATTTGTTTTATTATCCAATCCTAGATCTCTGTCTCTTAACTGGAACTTTTAGAATCTTAAGAATAAATGGTTTAAATCAACTTGTCCTAGATATGGTAAATGGGACACCCTTTGAGCTGGCTCCTTTGTCCTTTTGACATAACCTTGCCATTGTATGAGTATCTCCTTTGTGGCATAACCAGGTGTTCCAAGCTCATCTTATAGTGTATTTGCCCAGCCATGAGGTCAGCTTTTTTCCACAAGGATTCCTGGTTCCTTTTAGTGGGGAATGATATGTAGAAATGAAAATCTAGATTCTACCACCGTGATAGTGTTGCTTTTAGGCCTTTTCAGCAGATAGGGGTAGGAAATATATGTTATGTATCTGTCTATGTCTATAAACATTATGAGTTCATATGATACCTTTAGTTCCAAAGCAACACACTAGGTATTGAGTACAGGTTGACAGATAGCTTTCACCACATGGAAGAGATCATTCTAATGGTTTTTCGTTTCTGTTTTTGCTTTTGGGAAGTCACCTATCTTAACTATAGCTTCTTTAAAGGTAATCAGTTTTGTTTTTAAGACTTTTTCTTTGTAGTTTTTGGATTCAATATTATATCTAGGTGTGAGTTTTTGTTTTTTAAATCTGTATACAATTTGTTGGGCTATTTGAATCTGTAAGTTGACCTCTTTCATCAGTTCTGAATTCTCAGCTTAAAAGGGTCCTCTCTTGCCAGTGTCAGACAAGGTTAGCATCAAAATAAGTTAACAGTTATGCCCTGGCCCGAGAGCTCAGCTGGTTGGAGCATCGTCCAGAAGCACAGAGGTTGCTGGTTCCATCCCTGGTCATGGTACGTAGAGGAGCACATCAATGTTCTTGTCCCCTTCCCCCCAATCAATAAATAAAAAATTTAAAAAATAAATAGAATATATAAGTTAACAGTTACTGTTTCTTCATATATCTCCTCCACCTCATTCATTTGCTCTCCTTCTGAAAATGCAATCAAATGTATTTTAGTATTTCTCATTATAGCTTCCATATATTTTAACTACTTTTTTTGTTAACCACTTCTATTTTATTTATTTGTTTATTTAGTGAGAGGACAGGGAGGCAGATACAGACTCCTGCATGCACCCCTACTGGGATCTACATGGCAAGCCCATTAGGGGGTGATGCTCTGCCCATCTGGGGCCCTTGCTCCATTGCAACCAAAGCCATATTTTGCGCCTGAGGCCGAGGCCATGGAGCTGTCTTCAGTGCCCAGGGCCAACTCGCTGTAATTGAGCCATGGCTACAGGAGGGGAGGAGAAGAAAGAGAGAAAAGTTAGAGGGGAACGGTTGGAGAAGCAGTTGGGCACTTATTCGTGCTGTCCCTGAGTCTGTTATAACCCACCTAATGTATGAAATCATACAGTTCTTAGCTTTTTCTGATTTATTTCACTTAGTATTATGCTCTCAAGTTCCATCCATGTTTCCACAAGTTGGGATATTTCATCATTTCTTATGGCTGAGTAGTGTTCCATTGTTTATATGTACCACATCTTTATCCAGTCTTGGGAATCGAACTTGGGACATCTACGTGCTGGGCTGATGCTCTACCACTGAGCCAACTGGCCAGGGCCTAATCACTTTTCTTTACTTGTTATCTTTTTGCTGCATTCTAAATAATCTGATCTGCCCACTCAGGAATTCTAACTGTGCCTACAACATCTCTATAAACCTCTTGAGTGTTTCATTTTCTTATTTTTTTTTAGGCAGCTCTGTCATTTAAAAATTTTCTATTCTCTGCATATATTTTCAAGATAAGCCTTTTTTCTCCTCCTGGGCTATTGACCTTATTGTTCATTGCTCATTCCCCTTGATTAGTCACTTTTAGGGCTTTCCTGCGGCTAAGGTTGAAGATGTTTTCTCCAAGGGAATTTGCCAGAAGATTGGAACATTGTCAGAACAAAAGATTATTAAATTCTAAATTATTATTATTTAGGTAAGAGGAGGGGATATGATGAGGCAGACTCCTGCATGCACCTTAACCGGATCCACTCGGCAGTCCCATCTGGGGCTGATGCTTGAGTACCGAGCTATTTTTAGTGCCTGAGGCTGACACACCTGGGCCAACAAAGCTATCCTCAGTGCCTGGGGCCATGCTTGAACTAGTTGAGCCACTGGCTGTGGAAGGGGAAGAGGAAGAGAAGCAGATGGTTGCTTCTCCTGTGTGCCATGACCAGGAATCAAACCTGGGATGTCCATATGCCGGGCTAATGCTCTATCCGTTGAGCAACCGGCCTGGTCAAATTCTAAATGAAATTAAAATTAAGTACTAAATTAAAAACAGGATTTGAGGGTTGTTTTTTTTTTTTTTTACCACTCTTGTTATATAAATAAAGTGAGGGTATAAATCTACCCCTAGGGTTAAATCTACCCCTACAACCTTTCTAGAATAGTTCTCTTGTTATCTTTTTCTCCTTGTTTAGTAAGCACTAGGTCAGCTTTTCCTGCAATCTTGGGGTTAAAGGATAGAAGTAAATATTCCTAGTTCTTATTCTGATCTTAAAGATAGCCCATAAGATTCCAACCATAATGTTGGGTGATCTACCAGACTTCCTGCCTGGGCAGGCTCAGGGCTTTGTTGTCCTGTTGGCACAAAGAGTTTGTCAAATTTCAGATCAGTTTCATCTGGGCAATCAAATATCATAAGGGTAAAAATGGCATCTAGTTTTACCTCTAGTTTATTCTCTGGGTTCCCAGTAATTTCTTACTAACTTGCCAGGTACTCTGTATTTTTAAGATTTAAAAAATAAATTTCTAAACCATATTTGGTTGTTTTCAGGAGTGTTGCCCTGAATAACCTAATCTGACTTAATAGAAAGCATCAGTTCCATTACATGTTTTTGTAATTTAGTGGGTGTTTTTTTTTATTTTTATAGTTAGCTTTATTTTTTAATAATTTTTAAAATTGGGAAGGGAAGAAAGGCAACAGTCTTGAAGAGAAAAATATGCAGAAGTGAAATAAACAATATAAATGTCTCCTTAAGGAGTATGTCCAGCTTTTATTCACCTTTATCTAACCACTGCCAGGCATTTACTAGGTGCATGGTAAATGTTCACTGTACAATTAAAGGAACCCTCACTCACTGCTGGTGGGAATGGAAACTGGTATAGCTATTATGGAAGACAGTATGGTGGTTTCTCAAAAAATTTAAGAATAGAACTATCATATGACCCAGTAATCCCTCTCCTGGGTATCTACCCAAAAAACTCAAAAACAATGGTACACAAAGACAAATGCACCCCCATGTTCATCACAGCATTATTCATTGTGTCCAAGACATGGAAGCAACCAAAGTGTCCCTTGATTGAAGACTGGATAAAGATGTGGTACATATATACAATGGAACACTACTCAGCCGTAAGAAATGATGAAATATCCCCATTTGTGGCAACATGGATGGAACTTGAGAGCATTATACTAAATGAAATAAATCAGAAAAAGCTAAGAACTGTATGATTTCACACATTAGGTGGGATTAAAACAGACTTAGGGATATAGATAAAAAGTGAAGTGGTTATCAGGGGAAGTGGAAGAAATAAATGGGACAAATAAATGGTGACGGAATGATTTGATGTGGGGTGATGGGCATATAACTTAACAGTCCAGTGGTACAGAAATGTTTATCTGAAACCTATGTACTTTCTCATTGATCAGTGTCACCCCATTAAATTTATTCCTAAAAAAAAACCAAAACAGCCTGACCTGTGGTGGTGCAGTGGATAAAGCGTCAACATGGAACGCTGAGGTCGCCAGTTCGAAACCTTGGGCTTGCCTAGAAGGCATGTGCAAGAGGCAATCATGAGTTGATGCTTTCCATTTCTCCCACCCCTTTTCTCTTTTTCTGTCTCTCTCTCTCTCCTCTCTCCCTCCCCCCCTAAAATCAGTAAATAAATCTTTAAAAAAAAAAACAATGAGTGACAGGTGATAAATATGAAATACTGCTAAGCCTCAGGGAAATGCCGATAAAACTGATATTTTGTTTAATAAAAATCCTTATTGCCTGACCAGTGGTGGCACAGTGGATAGAGTATCAACTGGAACGCTGAAGTCGCCTGTTCAAAACCTGAGGTTGCTGGCTTGATCATGGCATCGCCAACTTGATCTCGAGGTCGCTGACTTAACTCCAAAGTTGCCAGCTTGAGCACGGGGCCTCCTTTATGACCCTGGGGTTGCTATCTTGACTCCAAGGTCGCCAACTTGAGCGCTTGTCAGTCCAATCCCTGGTTAAAGCATGTACGAGAAGCAATCAATAACTAAATGAAGCAATGAGTTGATATTTCTCTTTCTATCCCTTCTGTCTCAAAAAAAAAAAAAAAAAGAAAAAGCTTATTGTCAATATTTTGGAAGGGATAATTAGCATCTAGTAAAATTCACCTCTTATTTAAGTGTCCAGTTTGATGTATTTTATTTTATTTATTTTCAGAGACAGGGAGAGAGTCAGAGAGAGGGACAGACAGACAGGAACAGAGAGATGAGAAGCATCAATCATTAGTTGTTCATTGCTCGTTGCACACCTTAGTTGTTCATTAATTGCTTTCTCATATGTGCCTTGACCGCGGGCCTTCAGCAGACCGAACAACCCCTTGCTGGAGCCAGCGACCTTGGGTCCAAGCTGGTGAGCTTTGCTCAAACCAGATGAGCCCACGCTCAAGCTGGTGACCTTGGGGTCCCGAACCTGGGTCTTCCGCATCCCAGCCCGATGCTCTCTCCACTGTGCCACCGCCTGTTCAGGCAGTTTGATGTATTTTAAAAGCTGGATTATGTAACTATTACCTCTATCAAGACAGAACATTTCAGCCCTGGCCTGACAGCTCAGTTGGTTAGAGCATTCTCCCAAAGCATAGAGGTTGCTGGTTCAGTCCCTGGTCAGGGCACATACAGGAACAGATTGGCATTCCTGTCTCTCTCCCTCCCTTTCTCTCTAAATTCAATAAAATAAACATTAAAAAAATTTTAAGAAAATACTGGTAACATTTCTACCACCCCAAAATTTCCACCGTGCTCCTTTTTCTCTCATCTCACCCCCAGTACATGGCAGTCTCAGTTTTCTGTTACTACGGTTTTCCCTTTTCCAGAATATCACATAAATAGAATTATACAGCACGTTGCTTTGTGTGTCTGCCTTAGCGTAGTGTTTTTGAAATTCATCCATTTTGTTGTATGTAGCAGCAGCTTGTTCTTTGTAGTGCTGAGTAATATTCCACTGGAATTCCATTTGGTTTATTCATTCACTAGTTTATGGACATTTGGGTTGTTTCTGAATTATAATTTTGAGTGAAGTTTCTATAAACACTTGAGAACAAATCTTTATGTGACTACAGGTTTTCATTTCTCTTGCGTAGAACCTAGTGGTAGAATAGCTGGGTCATATATGCTGCATATATGTAAAGTTTTGCAAGAAACTGCCAACCTCTTCTCCAAAGAGACTGTACCATTGCATTCCCAGCACTCGCTAAGGTGTTGAAACAAGTACTGAATATTGCAATTGTGAGTAAAAACTGTTTCATCTCTTGGAAAGTTTTTTGGCAGTTTGAGTCAAGTCAGTAAAAATGTTTATTCTCTTTGACTTGTACATTCCACTTCAAGGAATGTCTTTGTAAGGAAAAAATCTAAAGTTTGCTCAGAGATACGAACTACCACTTATAATATGAGACTGTATGCCTAACTGTACAGTGTAATGCTGGGCATTGTGGTGGATTCAAAAGAAAGTTCTTTTCACTCATATAGTTTATAATTTTAAAAAGTGTTAATTATATGAAAAGTAATCAGTGAGCAGTGCAATAGTGCATTAAATGAGTTTTAAAGTATGCTATATTAAGAGAATAACAGTTGGGCTGGCAATTTGAATGGATTATTTTACAACTTGATTTTAGCAAGGTTTTGGAGCATAGCTAAAGCTTGAGTTGGAGAGTTGGAGCTTGCTTTTTGTGTGTGTGTGTGTATTTTTCTGAAGTTAGAAGTCGGGAGGCAGTCTGACAGACTCCCGCATGCGCCCAACCGGGATCCACATGGCATGCCGACCAGGGGGCGATGCTCTGTCCATCTGGGGCATTGGTCTGTTGTGGCCAGAGCCATTCTAGTGCCTGAGGTGGAGGCCATGGAGCTGTTTTCCTCCAATGGAGCCTTGGCTGTGGGAAGGGAAGAGAGAGTCAGAGAGAAAGTAGAGGGGGAAGGTTGGAGAAGCAGATGGGCGCTTCTCCTGTGTGCCCTGGCCTGGGATCAAGCCCGGAACGTCCGCATGCCGGTCGGCCGCTCTACCACTGAGCCAACTGGCCAAGGCCAGTTGGAGCTTTCAATAGATGGAACACAACATGAATAGGGCAAAATATGGCCTGAGTATGAAAGAATCATTGGAATGTTTTCATGTGGATATAAAACAATACTTTTAGAGGTTTTCAAAATAATAGAGCAGGAACAGCACACTCTTTACAGATGGAAAGACTGCCATGAGGTTGTATCAATACATTTTTATAAAAAGGCTTCAGAGCTTCACCATGGCCTAGGGTACAGCTGGTGCTCAGTAATGGTCGCTGTCATTTTTACTAGTACTAATAAAACTAACGAATTTAAACTTGATAGAGTAGTTTGATAGGGAAACAATATATTTTGAAAAGAACATAAATATATAAATTGTTTTTAGTCATTTTTTTTGTCTAGTGATTTATGTAGGATAAAAAAGGAGAAAATTGAAAACTTTTTAATCCTAAGAATGTACCACAGAGCAGTGAGTCTTTGGAAGCAGAACTTTTGTCCTGTTTGTTACATTTACCTTCTGTGATTAGCACCTTGTGTGGGGAGTGAGAATGGACTGGGGGTTGTGAGTTGGTCACTGATTTATAATGAACCCAATGAAAGGTAAGAAGATTGTGATGTTGCCTGGATGAGGCTGATGGATTGAGGGAAATGTGACAGATTAAAAGGTTGGAAAATCTGATTTTAGTTAGTTTCTTTTTCTTTTCTTTTTTTTTTAGATCTATTTATGGTTTCTTGGATATATAGGAGAGAATAGAAAAGGGGACTGCCATTTCTTTTAAAAAGTTTTAATAGCTGTCATTTACTTAGTGCCTTCTATATGACAGGTATATTACATATTACCGCACATTGGAGTCATGTTACTGATGGTGCAAAATTAGTGGCTTGCCAACAGGAACATAATTAGTAGGTGTTAGAGGTAGATATATGAGCTGTACATTTAAAAAAACCAGCTTAGGTTGGCTCAGCGATAGAGCGTCGGCCTAGCGTGCGGAGGACCCGGGTTCGATTTCCGGCCAGGGCACACAGGAGAAGCGCCCATTTGCTTCTCCACCCCTCCGCCGTGCTTTCCTCTCTGTCTCTCTCTTCCCCTCCTGCAGCCAAGGCTCCATTGGAGCAAAGATGGCCCGGGCGCTGGGGATGGCTCTGTGGCCTCTGCCCCAGGCGCTAGAGTGGCTCTGGTCGCAACATGGTGACGCCCAGGATGGGCAGAGCATCGCCCCCTGGTGGGCAGAGCGTCGCCCCATGGTGGGCGTGCCGGGTGGATCCCGGTCGGGCGCATGCGGGAGTTTGTCTGACTGTCTCTCCCTGTTTCCAGCTTCAGAAAAATTAAAAAAAAACAAAAAACAAAAAACCAGCTTAGTGTCATCTCTTCATTCTAGGCAGCCTTTCCTCTAACTCTCCCCATTACCCTCCACCCCCAGCACCTGCTAGCCTGCAGATTTTTGTGTTTTCATGTGATAACCAGTTTGTAGTTGTAGATTTGCATTTATTTATGGACTTATAATTACAGTACACTTTTAGAATTTAGGGACTTAACATTCTCTGATTCAGCGATCCTTCAGTAACCGAGTATAAGGTCCACGATGTGGAGAATCATAGTTCAAGGCTGGTATACCAGAAGCACTCACCTCCATGAATTTCAGCCCCGTACTTGAATGATAGTTGCTACGCCAAAGCTTCAGGGGTCTGGATCCATGTCTTTGGCAAATGTAAATATTCTTTACTGCTCCTTTTTACCCACTACCCAACTTATTACTCAACTTGGACTTCAGTCTAACACAGCTACTAGTATATGTTTATATTCAGGTAATTCATTCATAGTATCTTTAAACCATAGGTCCTCTGCTGTACCACTTTGAAAATTTGGCAAATGAACTTTCCATAGAATTGAGCTATGAGGATCTAAAAAACGTTGTTCTGCAGTATGGATTCAAGCTAGAGGTAAGGATGGAATGAAGTATTGCCAAAACTTAATTTCCAAACCACCTTACCGGGAATGGTGATGAGATGACATTAACTGGCTTTACCTCTTAACCTGTTGTTTCATCCATAAAGTGATTAATTTTTAGAATTATGAGGATTTGGGATAATGTGTATGTAAATGGAAAACTATAATATATCCCTGGTATAATCACCTTTCAATAAATGGTAGCTGACCATTATAATACTGGCCTTTGTAGACTGATAGTTACTAAGTAGACTGAGCATTGGGGAAACAAGGGTGGTGGGAGGGCAGGTGTAAGAGGGATATTGTATTATATGTGGTTCTGTACTGTTCAACCGTTTTTATTGCGTGCAGTATTATAAGGTTTTAGGATACTTTGACTATTGTTTTAACACTATGTTAATTAGAAACATTCCATTCACTTTTAAAATAAATGGCAGATTAGCTCTTAAAGAGAAGCAATATATTATAGTAGCTTCAAGTTCAAGCTCTGGAGTAAGACTGTGTGTGAACCCAGTTCCACCACTTACTAGCAGTGTGACCTTGAATAACCTGTTTTTGTAAAGTAGGATTATTAATAGTACTATTCTTACAGTAGTACTTGTATGTAATAAATAAATATTTAGACTATGTGTAAAATAGCAGGAACTGTTTTGTTAGTGTTATCCTCATGGTGGTCATCATCAGTATGATTGTATTGCAGGTGGAAAAAGAGTCTGTCTTGTCAACATACACTGTGAATGATCTCTCCATGATGAAATACTACTATGAATGTGTCCTTTTTGTGGTCCGTAAGCCACAATAATGGTCTCAAGTGATATCACCTGGAAAAAGTTTACTCAGAGCAAATGCTGAAATAAACAACTCAGAACAATTATCAAATGACAGGACACAACCTCAAATCAGTGGTGCCTTCTTATTCCTAACAAAGTTTAGAAATAGTGTCTATTTTCTTAATATGTATTGCTTTTTCAGAAATATACTATGCCATGCATATTTGTACGACACAAGTAAAAATGGAGGAAATTTTTTCAAGTTTACTTTTTCCTTGAAGCCCAGAATTGTCTTTCAGTAGAAAAAAACTATCTCTGCTGTCTTCATGAAGCTGTCTGTTCCAAGTCTGCCATGCTATTGATAAATAGTATTGAGGTCCATAATAATATCCTTTTTTTGTTCTAAATGCATTGCACATATTATTTTTAGAAGAGTCTTAAGGATCCTCTCATATTCAACATCTGGAATTGAGACTTTTATTCACTTGGACCTAAGCAATCTATACCTAAAATGTGTGTCTATTTTATTATTCAAATCATTTTTTTCTAGCTTAGCTGAACTTACAGAAGCATCAAACCTTTCCATTTTTATGAAATATTAAATTTAATAGTATTACAGGCCAGTAAAAATACATTCAAGTAACCAAGAAATTAGTTTTTTGGCCACACTAAAGTGAAAACTTTGGAAGCATACTCATCATGGATCACTCTGAAATGTATGAAGCTCTCAACAGTCTAAGGGAGGCACAAACGCCTTTATTAAAGGTACTGGTAGAAGACTGGGGAAATAAGAATAAAGTCATTTGAAATGTAGGATTTTAGACTGTCAGTGAAATGTTTACAATAATGTCTTTTCTTTAGATTACCTGGATACAAAAGCAAGCACTTCTTTTCCATTGAAACAACTATACATAAGTAAAAACTGTCATGGTAGAATCAATGTGGGGAAATTTTGAATATGACATTCAGGGACAAATTACTGCCCGTGGTCTGTGTCATCAATATTGTAAGCAGCAGCCATTAATAAAATTTCATATTAACACCTGATAGCTGGGCTAAAACAGTATAGGCTGTCTTAAATTTCTACCTCTAGCAGATCTTTATTGGAGGGAGTTTTCCTTTGTATTTTTTATGTTAATTATCCTGTTTCATGTAGCTTGGAAAGTAGAGATAAATATGTTGTAACCTTTTCTTGGAGAAAAGGAAGTGCTCTTGAATATTTTCACAGGTGATTGTGAAGGCATTAAGTGACCTCTGTGGCAATTTGGATTAGATTTAATCTCAATAATGTGCTAGTAGCATAAGTCATGTTTTAATAGGAAAACAAACTTGTAAGTCTTGAAACCTTCATGGTCATTTGAGCTGAGGGAGTCAGTGTACAATCTGACATCTTATTGAGAGCTTTCCTGTATCTAGTCAAGGAGCTCTTATACCCTTTATGCCCATTATGCAGTAAAGCAATCCAGAAACTAATTTGACTTGTCAATTTATGGAAGCCTGGAACCTGTTTTTTTTATTTGTTTTGTTTTAATTTCTTTTATGTGCCCCTCAATATTTGGCACATGTTCCTTTAATGGGAATTCTCATTTTCTACCACATGAATAAACTTGAAATAAATTGCTCCCTAAAATTATTTTTAAAGAAAGAGATTTAAAAGAAACGTAGGGTTTTTGTTTTTTTATTTACTGAAAGAAATGCATGCTATTTTTGAGTAATTTAGAAAATCTTTTTATTCACTGACATATCTTTTTTACAACACGTATCAAAAATAGATGTTCTTTTCAGAGGCAAAAACAGGTTGACACTGATGGGTTGGCTTTATTAAAATTTCTATCAGGTTTTATATTTTAATACAACGTATAATTATTGCTTACATTTTAGTTAATTCTGAAATAAGTTTTTAATTTCTCTCATGAATACTTTTAATAATATTCTGCACAAATTTGCATTGCTTTTTTCCCTCTTTATAGCTTTTGCGGTCAGTATATTCTAAACTTGAAAACTGTGGTATTAATCAATAATAGAAGTGTCACTGGAGGATTTAATTTTGTATTATTTTGTAGTTCTTCTAAAGTATGTAAGCCTTAAAAGCCTTTTTTTTCTTAAATTTGCTCTGTACACAGGCGTTTCCATTCATTTTCATAAAGCAGGAAGAGCTAGGTCATTGTGCTTGCTGGGCTTTTCCCCCCCCATAATCTGAAGTGGTGCAGGTTAGGGTATGTTAAATCAAGTGAGCAAGGTGAGATATGTAAAATATAAAGAGAAGCTGTATAAATCACAGTATAAAATTATGAAGTTTTGGAATTATAAAATGTACTGTATTTATATGTAATTCTCATTTTAAAGTTGCCGCAAAGGCTGAACTGGAAAGCTTCATGTCTGCATGAAATTTCCTGTATCTTCAATGTATATGATGGACCTGATTTTTCTTGAATATTAAAGTCTGCCAATTGCTATGAAACAATGTGTGCTTGGTTGTTTCCATCTAAATTAGTGATAACCATAGACATGGGAATTTTAATTAATTGAGCACATTTTCTTTTGAACTATTGGATTAGCTTCTGTATGCTTTTAGAAAATCAATAATATGAGTATTTGGCCTTTGAATATGGTGGGCCTTATCCTAATTAATCCTTACCTTTGGTTTTTTGAATAATATTAAAAGAACTATAGAGGAAACCAGTAGAAGAAAGTTCCAGGACTAACCATTAGTAGGATGGACACTGGACTTGGCCCTTAGATACTCTTGGCTCGTTTTCCTGAACTACTGTTTGTGATCTTGGGCAAGATCCTCCGAGTTTGTTTTCTCATCTGTAAGAGAGGAATGATATCACCTATTTCAAAGGTTTTTTAATGAGGCCGTGAGATATATGTAAAAAGTTATGTGTTAAAGTACATGGTAGACAATTAAATGTAATTTCAATGTGTTGACTGCTGTATAGTGATATAAAAAGATGATTGGTAACAGGACATTAGTTTTAAAACTATTAGTTTTAGAGAGAGAGGAGCATCAGTCTGTTCCTGTGTGTCCTGACGGGATCAAACCAACAACCATTGTGCTTATGGACTCTAACCAACCGAGCTCTCCAGCCAGGGCGGATATTAGCTTTAATAATGTTAAGGCAACCCTTTGAAAAATGTCTCAGTGGAATCCTAGGGGTTGAGGGGAGTCAAGGTTGACATGTATAGTTATAGATTCCAAAACTTAGGTGGGAATTATAAAGAGATATAATAGTAGGTAATAGAGAGGACACAAGTAAAATTAATAGAGAGCTACTCTCACTTTACAAACATGCTAGTACATGCCTCATATATGTTTGTCTCTTCAGGAGCTATTTAGAAGTAGAATCTTTAAGTCATTGTGTATGTGCATTTTCAGTTGTTGCCTTTCAAGAGACTACCAATTTATATGCCATCAACAGGGCTTGAGAATAATTTTGCATCTACCCTAGCCAATACTGGACCTTGCTAATCTTTCCTTTTTTTTTTTTTTTTGGTCAGTATGGTAGGAAAAAGTGGTGTCTAATTTTAATATTCATTATGTTAACTATCCAGGAAGTTGAGCAATTTATGTAAGATGAATGGCCAAAGAGGTGTCCTTCATCTGCCAGTCTGTTGTTTTTCATGTGGCAGACCACACAAGCCATTGGCAACACCACAGAAGTTAGTAAAAATGTAGTGAGGTTCGTCAAAGAGAATGCTGAGGACTACTTTGAATTCTAGCCAGAGTTTCCTTTCAGTTTTACATAGCAGGTACAGAGGCCAACCTGGGGCAGCAACCTAGTGGAGTCCATTAGGTTTCAACTTAGCCAATCAGTGATCTAAGAAGCGCAGCTATAGGGGAGTGTCTTGGGTCAAGAGCCCCGCCAAGCCAGCAGCTTTACCTTAGGTGGCAGAGTGGGGCATAAAATCTACCCACAAAAAGAGTCCATCAGAAGCAGAAGAGAGTGAATGAAAATATACCGACATGTCACAGTTTGCTCCAGGAGAAATATATACCTAACTCCCTGTGCTTCAGCATTGTTCCATCTAGCCCAAGCTGCTGGTAAGGCCAGATCCCATGTCTGTGCTATTTAATTCGAGGCATTAAGCTGCCAGTTTCAGGAATAGTAGCAGAAGACAAAACTACGTGAAAGTTAAAGGGAAGTTTACTACTTACTGCAACAGCAGTAACCAGAGTATTAACTTTGAACCAGTTCCTGAGGCCCAGCGCTCAATAGAGGGACACAGAGTGCTAGCAATGCCTACATAGGTACCGATTGTGTAGAGAACAAGATCCTTGAGTTTAGGAAACCATAATCTTTTAAAATAGACAAACAGTAAGTGTGCCTGACTTTTTGCCCTAGAAGTTATACTGGACAGTAAACAAACGTGCCCGTAGTTCCAGAGAGACAATGTCTATATTCCAAGGCTGGTCACTATACAATCCTTGAAAAGAATCTGGAATAAAGCCAGCCAGTGCTTCTGCTTGCAGGATACACTGAAATGCAAGAGATCCATGGAAAACTGTTTCTCAACAGAAGAGAAAACCAGAAGTTCTAAGTGTTGACCAGTAGCGAAGAAACTTGTCACCCACACAAGACACCAGTGACACCAAGATAATCTGAAGTAGTCCAGAGTTGTGTCTCATATGCTCTCCACCCATATTCCTCAGTATTCCACCCTACTGACTATTGATAACAGTATCTTCACAGGCACGCCTGTGCAATACCAAAAAAATATACATATACATACACATATATACATATACATACAATCATATATATACACACACATATACATGTATATATATAAAGAATATATATATGGTTATATATATATCAATATATTTGTGGCCTATATATATTATTGTGCACCTTGCTTTTTCGACTGTTTTATTGAGTGTTCTATATCCATAGACATAAATTTACCTCATTTAATAAAAGCTGCACAGCATTTCATTACATATATACTTACACACACATGCACATCTAACAAGTAACTTTTTTATTGTTTATTGATTTTAGACAGGAAGGGAGAGAGAAAGAAACATCAATTTTTGTTGTTCCACTTATTACACATTCACTGGGTGATTCTCATATGTGCCCTGACCGGAGATCAAACCTGCCACCTTGGTGTATTGGGATGATGCTCTAACTAACTGAGCTACCTGGCCAAGCTCGAATAGCATTTAGTTTGTTTTCAATCTTTTGCTATTTAGCATTACATGGATTATCCTGTACATACCTCTTTGTGTCCACTGTCAGTACTATATTTGGAGTGTACATTCCTAGAAGAACTGCTAAATGTGCATGTGCATTTTTAAAATTTCACAGAGGGTGCAAGAAGACTCTATTAAAAGGTAATACTTTAATGAGAAGGGTAAGCCCTGGTCTGTTGACTCAGTGGTAGAGCGTTGGCCTGGCATGTGGATGTCTTCAGTTCGTTTCCCCGTCAGGGCACACAAGAGAAGCGCCCATCTGCTTCTCTACCCCTCTCCTCTCGCTTCTCTCTCTTCTCCTCCCCTCCTGCAGCCATGGCTCAATGGGAGTGAGTTGGCCCCAGGCGCTGAAGATGGCTCCATGGCCTCTGCCTCTGGCACTAAAAATGCCTCTGGTTGCAAAGGAGCAAGGGCGCCAGATGGGCAGCGCATCGCCCTGTAGTCTGTCTGCATGCAGGAGTCTGTCTCTGCCTCCCCTCCTTTCACTATATTAAAAAAAAAATGAGATGGGTATCTGTTTATATCTTAACTAACATAACCTACCATTAAACATTTTAATGATGGCCAATCTGTATGTTGAAAATCGCACTAAAATCTTTTGAAAAATTCAGTGTCTGTCCTTTGGGGGTGGAGTGGGGAGCGGGGCACTTGACCATCACAGACAGCCTAGGGAAGGATGGAGTAAAATAGAGGAAGACAGACCTGGCTAGTATCCCAGCCTCACTATTTACTGCACAGTCTTCACTTTATCTGTTTCACAAATATTTATTGAGACCCTGTATATTGTCAGGCACCAGACTTGATCTCGGAGATTCAGAGGTCAAAAAGACATACGTTTTTCCTCACCACACAGCTTATATAACAGAGAAAAGGTTTCGAACAAGAATTTACTTAATTTTGAGAACTGAGGTAACCATGAAAAAGGGCAGGTACAGTGTCCTCTGAGCATATGAAATAGTAAAAGAATGTGCAGAAAAAACAAGATCTATCTATATTGTATATGTTATCTCCAAGAGATTAAATGTAAAGATAGGTTGAAAGTGAACAGATGAAAAAAGATAAATCAATGTTAAGCATAAGAGGGCTGGAATGACTATGTAAATATTAAATTAAGAAGACTTCAAAATGAAGAGCATTATCAGAGATATTACATAACGAAGAGTTAATACATTAGAGATGTAACAATCATAACATATATGCCTAATAACTAAAAGCTTCAGAATATATAAACAAAAACTGCGGAACTAAAGGGAGAAACAAAAATCCACCATTGTAAGTTGGAGATTTTAACACCCCTTTATTTGCAATTAATCATACAATTAGACAAAATTAATACTGATATATAAGATTTGAAAAACACCATCAACCACGGTAATGAGACATTTATAGAACACTGCACAACATGTGCGGAAAACTATATTATATTTTTGTCAAGTGCACATAGTACATGCACTATGATAACCCATAGTTGGGTAATGAAAGAATTTTTTTTTTTTTTATAGAGATAGAGAGGGACAGACAGGAACAGAGAGAGATGAGAGAAGCATCATCAGTTTTTCGTTGTGGCACCTTAGTTGTTCATTGATTGCTTTCTCATATGTGCCTTGACTGCGGGCCTTCAGCAGACCAAGTAACCCCTTGCTCAAGCTGGTGAGCTTTGCTCAAACCACATGAGCCCATGCTCAAGCTGGCGACCTCGGGGTCTTGAACCTGGATCCTCCGCATCCCAGTCTGACACTATCCACTGCGCCACTGCCTGGTCAGGCTGAAAGAAGTCTTAATAAATTTGGAAGGATTAAATTACAAAGAATTATATGAAGATGGAATTAAATGAGGTCAATAAAATATTATTGAGGAAAACCTCACATATTTGAAAAATTATCATACTTAAATGATCCATAGTTCAAAAAAACCACCAGGGACATTTGAAAGTATTTCAAAGCTAAATGATAATGCAAAACAACCTATCAAAATTGTGGATGCAGCTAACAGAGTGCTATAGGGAAATTTATAGCTTTAAATGTTTATATTTGAAAAGAAGGCTAAAATCAGTGACCGTAGATTCTACCAGAAAAAGCTTGAGAAAAAAGAGCAAAGTAAACCCAAATTAAGTAGATATCAATGAAGCAGAAAATAGACAAACTCTGAAAGTATTATGCCAACAAATTTGACAGTTAGAATGAAATGGACATATTCCTAAAAGTGGATTTGGTACTATTTACAACTTGGAGTAAACTAATTTCAGGTTGTACTAACAGGGCTTTTTTTTTTTTTTAATTTTTATTTTTTATTTAAAGTCCAGCAGCAGCAGCAGCAACATATAGATAGAGATAGAGATATTCATTCAGCAAGTTAAACACTTCAAATATCTGCAGTATATTTTATGCCAATTAGGCCTCAATAAAGCTGTTAAAACCCAGGAAAAATAAAAATGTTATTTAGGAATACATACACAGCTGGGAAAATTAAAAAGAAAAGCAAAGGAATGATTAATTCAAAATTCAATAGGAATTGCCTGAAATTGGGGAAAGGGTGGGAGGTGCCAGTGGGAGGCACTAGGGACCTACTCCTAATATTCTGTTTGAAACTGAGTGTTGGTCTGACCAGGCAGCAGTGCAGTGGATAGAGCATGGGACTGGACACAGAGGACCCAGGTTTGAAATCCTGAGGCTGAGGTCACCAGCTTGAGCTCGGGATGCAGGGTCACTAGCTTAAGCACATGAGAACATAGACACGACCCCATAGTCGCTGGCTTGAGCAAGGGGTCACTTGCTCTGCTGTAGGGCCCCCCCTCCAAGGCACATACGAGAAAGCAATTGATGAACAGCTAAGGAGCTTCAACAAAGAACTGATGCTTCTCATCGCTTTCCCTTCCTGCCTGTCTGTCCCTATCTGTCCCTCTCTCTCTCTGTCACAAAAAAAGAAACTGAGTGTTGGGCATGTTACTATCATTCTTTTAATGACATATGTTTTATACAACCTTTTGTATAGATAATAAATTTCACAACTTAAGAGTCTGTGGAGGGGACCACAAAGGAATGAATTTGCAAAACTGCACTTTTATCATTGTAGGGTAGATACCCTCAAAACCTTTCAAATGTAATGTCTGATCTGTGTCACTGGTTTGAAAATGGCCAACTCCTCTATTTGACAGATGGGTTATCAATCTCAAACGAGGAAATAAAAAGAAAAACAGAAAAGCTATTGTTTACCATACTAACTTGTTATAAATCTCTGCTTATTAATAGGTAAGCAGTTGCCCTATCCTCTCAAAGCAGCCTTGAGGTACAAGGGCGTGGAGTAATTAATAAGAGTACTTACCAGTCTGAGTAAATTATCTTCTTTGCACTTTTTCTCTAGATCATAGCTGTTTCTCCCTTTAAATCATTAATATATCATTTTATTCCTCACATTTTTGTTCACGTTTATGGTCTTTATCAGCTATTAAAATACAAGTTTTAGGAAATACACTGCTGTTATCCCCTCATCACTCTGCTTGACATCACAGACAATTTTAGGTAGTTCCTAGACTCACTTCTGATCACCGCATCAGGGAACTCTATGGCTTCCCGCTCAATTTGAGTCAAATTTACGTGTTTCGATTGGAAGAGACAGAGCTGTGCTTCCAGTATGCACGAGGTTTGGTTGGCTCTTAGTGTTTTTCCTAATTTTTTTATTGATTGATTTTAGACTTGGGGCGGGGCGGGGGGGCCTTGACCGGGCTTGCCCAGGGATTCCAACCTCAGACCTCGGCATTTCAGGCCCATGCCTATTCACTGAGCCACCCCAGGTCGGGCTTGGACAAACTAATTTGGATGAGCTGCACGGGTCTGCAACTTCAATGGATTTTTAATCAAAAGATCTTCAAGGAATGTGGTGCCTACTTCACTTTCCACAACAGCCATTTAAAAACACAGAATTCGTTGGGTGGTTTTATTTTGCTTTGTGTTTATGTGTTGGCTTTAGCTAGTCCCCTCAGCCCCGACCCCTGTTCAGCAGTCTGATTCCAATAATCACTAAATAATGTACTAGAGCGTCTTAAACACTAGTTCATTACAAGTTTGTATCATCTTCTGTTTTAACCACCTGGAGGTGTCCCGCTGGCTACTGACTCAAGCAAAATAATACTAACATATAGATTTTCAAGATCTTAAACCTAAACCGCTTTACTGATCACGGGATTTGCACATCCCCTTCCCCGCCCCCAAGAGGCGCCACGCCCAGCTCTGGCACTAGGACTGGGCCTTTCATAAAACCGCCTCTGCTTTCCCGCCTTCCCCTGGGGCGCGCACTTCCGGCCGCGGGGGCGCTCGGGAGCGCGCCCCTCGAGCGTCTACCAACCAGCGGTTCCGCCAGGCCAGCGCGTGTGCGCAGGTTCGAAGCTCCGCCGCTTGGCGGTTACTCCCCAACGTCCGGCAGCACCTCCGCGGTGGCAAAGCCCGTGCCCGCCGGGCGTGGGGAACCCGGCCGCCCCACCCCCTCCAGGGTTCCCTTCCCGTCTTCCTGTCGCCGCGTCGCCGTCCTCGTGCGCTCCGCCCCCGCCCCCGCCCTCCGCAGTTATCTGCGCTCGGCCTCCCGCGCCGGGCGGGTTCCGCCCGAACCTCCCGGCCCATGGCCAAGCGGCGTGCGGCCCAGCCGCTGACGTTCCACGTGCCTTGGAAGCGGCTTCTGCTCTGCGACTTTCCGGAGGAGCCGCCGCCGCCGCCGCCGCTCTGGATCTCGCCGCCGGCGACTTCGCATCCCGGGCAGCCCCTCTGTGTCCCGGAGCTGCCCCGAAAGCGCAAAATCGACGCGGGGGCAATGACTGAGCCTTCGGCCTCGCCCAGCAAGCGCCTCGACAGTGGGGACACCACCGCTCCAGGCGGCGCGGAGCGTGAGGGCCGCAGCTCGGAGACCAGTGAGCCGCCGCCGCTGCTGCATCCGCCGCCCTTGCGGCCCTGCGGGCCGGGGGAGGAGCCCCGGGGCGCCCGGCCCCCGAGGGGCGGTGGCGACGACGGGGCGGGGCGGGCAGAGCCGCCGCAGGACGACTGGGGGGCCCCGCCGCTGCAGGTAGGGGCTGGGAGGCCGGACGCTCCAGAGGTGGGCGGGGTCGCCATTTTCCCTGGTGCTTTGCGCCCTGGGGAGGAACACATCGTCCCCCGCAGACTCGTATTCTTCAAGACGCCCCGAAAGGCGGAGAGCCGGGGCCGCTGCTGCCGGGGCCCCAGGGACCGCCCCTGGCAGCGTCTTGGGAGCCCGACAGGCGGAAAGCGCTTCGATAAACCAGGGGAAACTGGCCGGGGGTGAGGTAGACCTGTCTGCCGCCTCGGCGCCGGTGTTACGGGACATGAAGTAGGACCGTGGGTCATGGCAGACTAGAGAATCCGGTGGGGACGTTGACTGGGCCGCCACAAGTTTGAGGCGACGACAAAGTCAGAGAAAGGTGTACCATGCTTTCCATGGTTTAACGATGATTTGTTTCCAGAACTTGTGATAGATTTTCTCAAGAGGTAACCAATGTGGTAGCCATCCATGGGGCGTCCTTTAGGCATGCTAGTTATTTTTTAGGGAGGAAGGGCTTCATCTTGGGAAAAGGGGTTTTGACTCACAGTGACAAATCAGATTCTTTGAAAAAGGATTGTTGTTGGAAATGAACTTGGGCCCTAAGGTGTATGAGGATCTTGGAGAGAATTCCCGTTCCTTGGGAAATGATGAGCCTGTTTCATCTCCACACACCACGTCTGATTTGTCGGGTCCCGTGCTGTTCGGGATGGCAGTCTCTAGCCACCTCAGACAACTGCACGCTTGAGATGTGCTGTACGTGTAAAAACAACACTAGGTTTTGAAGATCTCAAAACATTTTGTATTGATTAGATGTTGAAATAACGTGGAGATATTGGATTGAATACAATAGGTTCAAATTTGTTTCATCTCTTAGTTTTTTTAATACATCCACTACAAAATTTAAAATTTAGGTGTGTGGCTGGCATTTTATATTTATTGGACAGCTTGGTCTAGACTTAAGAGTTCTGATTGCTTTTCGGCAGTTCTGTGTTGACTGAGGTTTGGAGGTGGGAGAACCAAATGTAGGACTCAGAATTCACCAACACTTCCAACTACTACGTCACAGCATCCACCTCACATCTCTCCATTGCCTTAAGTACCTCATGCAGACCTTATCAAATACCTTGTCTCCCCCACCACCAGCACCAAAATGGGGTTGCCTTGGCATGATTTCTT
The DNA here is from genome assembly GCF_036850995.1 of Saccopteryx leptura. Lineage (NCBI taxonomy): Eukaryota > Metazoa > Chordata > Mammalia > Chiroptera > Emballonuridae > Saccopteryx > Saccopteryx leptura. The sequence goes on from NC_089504.1 coordinate 52,795,275, forward strand.
CTTGGTGAAAAGCTCAATAAGATAATAAGAATTTTATAGTTGGGAAAGATTATTTTCCTGTGATTGTGAAGTTATCCTTTAGACATAATCAAGATAAGCATTTCTAGATGAAATTAAATTGTAAATCTACCCCCAGTTTTCTTGGAATTTAGAAATCATAATCCTTATTTAGATATTTTTATTCAGATTGCTTTTAGGGCAAAATCAGCTTACTTAAAAACAAACGATAGCACTTACATTTTGAAAATAAAGAATTAGAATTTCAAGTAGGTCTGGATGACTACCATTTTTTGTTTAGGTTTTACATATTTGCATAGACATATGTAAAACTTAAGAAATAGTAATCATTCAGACTTGAAAACTGTTCTTCAGACTGCACCCATACATAGTCTTGTCTTTCCTACCAGAATATAGTGACTACAGTGTGCCACAGATTGATAAGGGGGAAATACGGAAATGGCAGGTAGGCAAAGAAGGAGAATTTTTAGTTAACTGGCACACACGTCTGCTTCAAATTTTCTAGATACACCCGTGTTTTCCTCCACAGCAGTGACTATATCTGGCAGCTCTCTGTGTCCTATAGTCACTACAAGCTCTTGACAGAAAGCAAGAAGGGTTCTTCCTTTAAGAAGTTAAAAAGCTTTTCAGTTTGTGCACTAAATGTATCTGGTTCTTATGCTTAGAATAAGTCTTAGGTTTGTGCTCTCCCTCTTGGGATCTTGTTTAGGAAAAATTTTCTCAAGTATGCCCTTTCTATATTGAGGATGCAATCTAGGCAGACAGAACCTCAATATTTTCTGAGTTTCAGATTTTTATTTAACTAGAGAACTAAAATAAAACCAGGTATTCATTAAATATTCATGTTTTCTCTTGTAACTTGATGCAGTTTCATTGCTGTCAGTGCTAGCCCTTACTGTTATTTTTAATAGAAAATAAGCAAAAGTGTTGCTGTTACTAGGAAAAAGTGATCAATGATTCAAAGACTTCTTGGGATATACTAGTTAGCAATATTGAGCAATTACAGTGCTAAATGTTAACTCACAAGAAAGTTGTATACTGAATAGAAAACACTTAGATCAAGATCGAAGTTAGTGGGTAGCACAAACTTAGGTGTGTCTGGTAGCAGAATTTGTGCTCTTAGCTACTTACTAGGTTACACTTACATCATTAAAGTATTTTTTTAGTCCATGTTTTTAAGTAGGAAATATGAACAATAGTATTTTTTCTAGTAGGCAAAGAAATACAGTGTGTCCATAAAGTCATGGTGCACTTTTGACCGGTCACAGAAAAGCAACAAAAGATGATAGAAATGTGAAATCTGCACCAAATAAAAGGAAAACTCTCCCAGTTTCATACCTATTCAGTGCAGTTCGATGTGGGCTCATGCACAGATTTTTTGGGGCTCCTGAGGTAGCTATCCCGTATACAGACTTGTCACTGACTGATGACCTACCAGAACAGGGTTTCTCCACCAAACTACCGGTTTCCTTCAACTGCTTATCCCACCGAGTAATGTTATTCCTCTGTGGTGGCGCTTCGTTATAAACGCACTGATATTCACGTCGCACTTTGGTCATGGATTTGAATTTAGTGAGCCACAGAACACACTGAACTTTCCTCTGTACCGTCCACATCTAGACTGGCATGGCCGTGGGTGCTCCACGGTGTTACATCATCATCTGCACATGCTGCCACATCATCCTACAGAAACTGGGAGGGTTTTCCTTTTATTTGATGCAGATTTCACAATTCCATCATCTTTTGTTGCTTTCCTGTGACTGGTCAAAAGTGCACCATGACTTTACAGACACGCTGTACATCCTTACTTTTAATTCTGTTATTAAAATGAAATTTTTCTTGGCATCTTTTGAATTTTTATATTTTTATTCCAGTGTTAAGAAATTCCAGAGAGACTCTTAATTCTCTAAGCCTTAGTGTATAAGGCACTGAATGAACTTTTAATGAGATTTTCTTACAGACCTGTGCTTTTCAGTAAAGTGACCAGCCACATGCAGCAACTAAGCATTGAAATGAGGCTAGTCTGACCAGTGCCAGATGTGTAAACTGTGTGCCAGGCTTTGGAAACTTAGTATGACAAAACGAATGTAAACTATCTCAGTTTTTCAAATGTCTGCATGTTGAGACGATAATAATTTAGATATATTAGCTCAGGTAAAATACTGAGATGAATTACTCTTGACCTGGGCAGCTTGGGCTTCCTGAGCCTTGAAAGAAGAGACTCAGGACACCTTGTGTGGTGAAGGGGCTCAGGTTGAGCCCACTCCTGAAGTCACCTGGCTGACCCCCCCGTGATCCCAGCAACCTGATCTCATACTACCCCTCACCCCTATTTCCCAGGGCTCACAAACACCATGTGCAGTTTGTGACAAAAGACTCCTGTTGGCATCCTGTCCTTGGAAAATCATTCTGTTCTGGAAGCCTGGTCAGCTGCCTGCATGGCACAAAGGTGCCACCAGCCCAGTTTAGCCACACTCATAGTTGGGCCAATCACCTTGGCACTAGTTGAACTGCCTTAACTGGAACATTGTCTTCATTCCACTTATTTCCCCAAACTTGTCACTATATATATTAGTTAAATATTCAAATGTATGTTTTTAGACACACCGAAATGGAAAATGCCAGGTGAGTGCCTTTCAGAAACTAAAGAGGAGGAGGAGGGTTTGGAGTCCTTCCTCCTGCCTTTTGACTTGCCTGTGGTCCCTCAGCCCAGCCCTGGGGCCTCCCAGCTGAGGGAGGGTCACAGGACCACTGGCTGTCACAAGTACATTTTCATGATGTTCCAAGAAGTCAGCTTAGCAGCTGAAGGAGGATCAGGAATTTAGGGCAAGACCACAGTAATGCTTCCAGGGTGCTGAGGAGAAAGCAGGAGAACACGAGATAGTGTGTACTGAAGTGTTTCTCTTGATTTAATTAAATGTGGCATAAGTTTTGTTACATGTATTCCTATCTTTCGTTAACTCTTTCTAAAGCATATTTTGATTCACCATCAAAACTAATATAGCATTGCCTGATCAGGCAGTGAGGCAGTGAATAGAGCATCAGACTGGGATGCAGAAGGCCCAGGTTCAAAACCCCGAGGTTGCTAGCTTGAGCACAGGCTCATCTGATTTGAGCAAGGCTCCCAGTTTGAGCCCAAGGTCACTGGCTTGAGCAAGGGGTCACTGACTCTGCTGTAGCCCCCCGGTCAAGGCACATATGAGAAAGCAATCAATGAACAACTAAGGTGCTGCAACAAAGAATTTATGCTTCTTATCTCTCTCCCTTCCTGTCTGTCTGTCTCTGTCACACACACATAATATATCATTAAGTCTTATATTTAAAAAAATTAATTTCATGTGTTTATTTTCACATTTTTTACTGTAGTTACTAGAAAAAATTTACATTACATATGGGACCTCCACTATACTATTTTGGTTGGATAATGCTGCCCTAGCAAGTATGAACTTAATGTAAGAACAGAACATAGAATAGATACAGATATATAGACACCCATCTAGATGGTCAACTTAGGATCCTGTGTATAATTCCCATGCTGCTTCCTGTGCATAAAGTATATATTTTGGAATGCTTTTGAACTTCTGTTCCAATTTTATACTTTATTGGAACATCAGCTTCACTTCATAGTTACTTGAAACAGTTTTATAGCCATTAAGCTGTTAAATTTTTAAGGGACCAGTGCTCACTTAGATTTATGAAATTTGCTATATTGATTTACAAGTCAACCTGGCTGGGTAGCTCAGTTGGTTAGAGCATCATCCTGATACACCAAAGTTTCAGGTTCAATCCCCAATCAGGGCATATATACAAATGAACCAATAAATGCATAAATAAGTGGAGCAACAAATGGATGTTTCTCTCTCTCTCTTTAAAATATATATGTTTTTCCCTCTTCTTTCTTTAAAATGAAAATTTAAAATGTCATGCCTTGTACCAAATGGTGTCATGGTAAAAGTTATCAGTTTTTCTTGTTGTTTCACATGTTTATATATATTAATACTTAAAAATTTTTTTAACCCTTTGATTAGTGAGTTTTTTTCATGCTCGCTGACCCCCAGGAATACATTTTATTGTTTTGTTTTAAATGAAATTAGTTCCAGTTACAATTTTATTAACTTAAAATCATGTTTGTTTTTGGTAACCAATTCATGGAAACAAGAAGAACATACATTTGCCGTTTTTTAATGTTGCCTTATACATTTTTTAAATAAACGAGGTAGTACATGAATGTTCGTACTACTCAAAGGGTTAAGTGAGAGGAGAGAAAATAGCCAGATTCCCACATGCTCCCCGACTGGGATCCACCCAGCAACCTCTGTCTAGGGTTGATGCTTGAATCAGCCGAGCTATTTTTAGTGCCTGAGGCTGACACTCAAACCAACCAAGTGTCTGGGTATATCTTAATACTTTTTAGAAAGTTGTTAAAATATTTTAGCCCATGTACAGTCAACCCTTAAAATACCAAATCTCAGGAAAAAGAACAAAAAAAAGTTTTAAGGTACATGGGTATTTTTTTTAAAAAAAAGGTTTTCTTCACTGAAAGGTGAAACATTTTAAGTCTGTTTTCAGATATTTTCTTTGGTTGAAAATGGAAGAAAACTGTCAGAAGTGACTGTTTGGAAGAAATTCTTTTGAATTTAAACTACTAACAAGAAATACTTTCCCAAATCTATGAATATGAAAATGAGCAGGTTTGACTGAGTCCATGAAGTACTTCGATAAATGCAAATGAGGAGAAAAGAACAATGTATGTACTATAGGATTTAAATATGGTATACTGTAGGATTTAAATGTGGGTTCACATAATAAGAATATTATAGAACAGAATTAAGAATGTATATTTGTTGAAATTTAAAGTGACAGACTGCAAAATCTTGTTGAGTTTCTTTTTAAAACAAAAACATTGTTTTCTGAAAAAGACATCTTTTTCTAAACCATTGATGTACTTTCATTTCTCTCTTTTTTTCCCTCCCTACAGCTCAATGAAGAATTTTGGCAGTATAACACCTTCCAGTTCTGGAGGAACCCTTTACCCCCTATTGATTTGGCAGACCTTGAAGATGTAAATGAAGATAACCTTCCAGAAGCAAGGCTTCAGGGCAAGAATGAAGTGCTTGAGGTTGACATGGAGTCCTGACAGAGGAGCTGAAGAAATGTGTTTTTCTGAATTTGAGAAAACATTTCACATTATGTATTCTCTAAGGAAAAATGTTATTTTCCATACTTTATGGGATTTCATTCCTAAACAAAAATGAGGAAAGGTTGTTTTAAACATAAATGCTTCAGTCACTGAAACTCCCAACAGGATTTATAAGTGATATAGTGCAGTTATAGGGGAAGTATTTTGTGTATGCGTTAAAGTAAAATTTGTTTAGATTCTAAATTTGAAGATATTAATCTTATGAAAAGGAATTCTGACAGTTTTAAAAATAGGACACACTCAAAATAGTCTTTCCTGCAACAAAAATTTAATTTGTGATACATGACATGAATATTGTTTTATAATTTATTAATAAAATCCTCTTTAATATACATTATTGACTCTAGTTGAATAAGTAGCTGACTTAAACATCTATGCAAACTTAAAATATGGGGTAGTCTTTTTGAAAGCTGGTATTTTAAAAGCTTTCTAACAAGTTAAATTTTAAAAAGCTTTCTAAGTGTAAAGTAGTGAGAATTTAAATATGGGTAGCATGTTTACATAACTTAAAATATTTGATAAACTACTTTGGGCTGTCAAAAATGGGTGAAGAACGATGAAAAGTGAGTAGGTGCTTCCCTCCCTTCTGTCCCAAAAAAAGAGGTAAAGTTCTGTTTTGTTTCTAATTTCTTGATTTTGAATTGCCTTGAGGGTGTGGTTTTTATTACTTATTACTGTAAACGTGTAGTTCTCAACACTGGCAACACTGCATAGATTTTTGCCTAGGCCCCTCTCTTGAGGAATTCTCAATTGTTCTGATGTAGGTCTCAGCTACAGCTATATTTAAACACCAATCCTCCCCCCTCCTTCCATTCCTCTAATATGCAGATATGTGGACCACTAGACTAATGGTAATTTTTCCTGTTTAAAGGAGATAACTAATTTGAGGCCCTGGCTGGGTAGCTCAGTTGGTTAGAACATGGTCCAGATATACCAAGCTTGCAGGTTCAGTCTCCATCAGGGCACATATAAGAATCAATCAATGAATGCATGAGTAAGTGGAACAATAGATCAGTATTTCTTCCTCTCTAAATCAATAAAAAAATTTTTTCAAGGAGATAACTAATTTGTACTAAAGCAATGCCTGTTTTTAATTAGCTCTGTTTTTATTTTGCCCTGTTGATGGCTTATTTACAACTAATTGTTACTATTTCATTGTTAAAGTAAGCAGTTTGTGTTTGAGTTGAATGAGTATCAATGGTTAAATTAATTAACTTGCATTCTAGAATGTTGGCTTTGTAATTAAGTCATTCTTGCTTGTATATTTTTAATGATTTTAGATTGAAAATTCAGGAAAGATAAATGCAGATGAGGAGAAAAGAACAATGTGTACTACAGGATTGAAATATGGTATACTATAGGATTTAAATATGGGTTCACATTAATAAGAATATTATAGAACAGAAAGCAGACTGTAGAGTATTGTAATTAAGAGTTAAGACTTTGGAGTCACACATGGGTCAAAGTCTTGTACTGCCACTTTCTACCTGTGTAACATTGAGGTTATTTTTTATCTCCAAGCCCCTGGTTCCACAGTTGTAAAATGAGAAACAATAATAAATAGTATCTACCTCAGAGAGACTATATGTTTATTGTCAGACAATGTACTAAGTACATTACCTGGATCATCTTCATTCTCAAATACCCTTATTGTAGATACAAACAAATAATTAGAATAAGTGTGCTTCCTATCATGTTCTTCATTCCACTTTAAATTGCTACTAGATGTTTCAGAATAAGAACTGGAATTAAAGAACTAGCAAGGAAAGCAAACAATTGGGGGAAGCAGTTAAAGCACTGTGGGGAAAAAATTGATAAACTTTCTTACCCTTCTTTTTGACCTGAGGGTCGGAAAGTATCCATTTTTGTTCACTGTTCTTGCTGGTGCCCAGAACATTGCCTGTCACATTCTAGGCAGTATATATATATTTTTTATTTTTATTGAGTGACAGGGAGCCAAAGACAGATTCCCTCATGTCCCCTGACTGGGATCTACCTGGCAAGCCTCATATGGGGCAATGCTCTGCCCATCTGTGGCTGCTGCTCTGTTGCTCAGCAAATGAGCTATTTTAGTGCCTGACCTAGACCATGTAGCCATCTTCAGCGCCTGGGGCCAACTCGTTTGAACCATTTAATCCATGGCTGTGGGAGGAGAAGAGAAAGGGGGAGGGGTGGAGAAGCAGGTGTTTGCTTCTGTGTGCCCTGACTAGGAATTGACCCTGGGACTTCCACACCTGGCTGATGCTGTACTACTAAGCCAACCGGCCAGGGACTAGACAGTCAATGAATGAATAGGCTTTCTTATCTGTTAGTGTGATACCAGCAATTTTCTAGGAACATTTACAAAGGTAATTTTCTTAAAGATGTGTATACCAAAAGTCTGTTGCAGAGATCAAAGAGGAAAACATTGGACCTTAACCAGGTAGCTCAGAGCATCGTCCTGATACGCCAAGGTTGTGGGTTTGATCCCGGGTCAGGGCACTCCAATGAATGTATAAATAAGTGGAACAACAAATTGTTTCTCTCTTGCTCTGAAAATCAATAAGTAAAAACATTAAAAAGGAAAACATTAAAGATATGCTAAATTTATTATAAAATGTAAAGACAACCAAATGAACAATAGGAGGTAGTTATTTGACAAAAAATTTAATAGGACATCACATTGCAGAATCTGGGAGAGTTGAATAGTAGCTCAATTTTTTCATGCATTATATATCAGCATTAAAACCAAAAGGAAAATATTCAGGAAAAATACTTGGCTATTAACATGCTAGAGGCTTTATACTTTATGTAAGTATATATATTTCAATATAATGTAAAGACATGTTTAATATGTACAATATAGATAACAGGTAAAGTATGGGTTTACATACACATAGATGTACATACATTATATATATATATATAATTGTGTGTGTGTGTATGTATATGGAGAGAGATTTGAAGTAATTCCATTCTTTAAAGAAGCTGTTAGGCCCTGGCCGGTACAGCTGGTTAAGAGCATTGTCCTGAAACAACAAGGTTGCAGTTTGAATCCCCAGTGAGGACACACAAGGGAAGCAACCAAACAAATGCACGACTAAGTGGAACAACAAATGCTTACCTTCCCCCTGGCCCCTCTCTCCCTTCCTTTCTCTCTGTCTCTAAACATCAATAAAAGTAAGTGGTTGGAGCGTTGTCCTGGAACGTGGAGGTTGCTGGTCTGATTCCTCATTCAGGGACATATAGGAGCAACTCAATGTTCCTCTACTCTTCTCTCAAAAAAAGAAAAGTTGTTAATAAGTAAACCTCAGGAAAATCAGGAAACTTGGCAAAATTGCATTGTGGGAGATGGAAATCTAAAAGTAAGGTTTTCTTTAAGTTGGATACCCTTTACGCAGATTCCCTGATACAGCATTTTACCACACTATGATTATAAAAATGAGGACATTAATATAATACTATTATGTGGACATAGAAAGAGTTACTTCAGACAGCTCTTGAAGGTTCTATGTCAAAACCCTACAAAATCTATAGACTATATTCAGATTTCACCATTGTCTCACTAACATCCTTTTTTTGGCCCAGGGTTCAATCCATGGTCACCTGTTACATTTTAGTATCTCTAGTCTCCTTTAAGCAAACAGTTCTTTGGAATTTCTTTGTCTTTAATGACCTTGGTACTTTCTGGAAAGTTATTTTATAGGTTGTCCATTAATTTCTATTTGATGTTATCAGAATTATATTGTACATATTTGGTAAGAACTCCATAGAAGGGATGGTGTATGCTTCTCGGTACATTATACCAAGGGGCAGAGGCACTGATGTCAACTTTCATTATCAGGGATTGTAACTGATTACTTGGTTCAGGTAGGGTGTCTGCCAGGTGTTTCTGTTATATAGTTACTAATTTCTCCTTTGTAAATAATTATCTTCTAGAAAGATACTTTGAGACTACGTAAAGACCCATTTCTCATCATATTCTGCCCACAGAATTTAGGACCCACTGGTGATTGCCTGAAATACTGCTCTGGTATATGTCAGATGCTCATTTTCTATTTCCAGCATCCTTTTTACCTTTGTTAATTGAAATTCTGAGAGCTTTTCTTTCGCCCCTATTTCTTTATTCAATGATTTAAATCTGTATAATCAGAGAAGTGTCACTCCCTTTCAGTCTTCTACCCCAGTTCTCATTCCCCACTTTGTTCTTCCTCTAAGAAGTAACCAGGCACATTAGTCTTTGGTTTGTTCTGGTGTATTTCTTTTGCATTAATGGATAGATACAGATATAGTTTTTCTTAACTTATATATTTATAATTTATAAAAATTGATTATTAAACTATGATGCTAATACAAATAAATAATGGACATGAGAAAATGAGCATGAAAAATAAACATTTCTGCTCTGTAATCTCAAATGTTAAATAAAATACTGTTTTCCTATATAAACTAGCAAAAGTTGCAGATAATGCTTTATTTTTAGTAAAGCCTTTCTGAAAGGCAATTTGGCAATATACTTTGAGAGCCTTATCACAATCTTTGAACTAGTTATTCTGTATCTAAAAATGTACCCTAAACAATCAGAAAACTATATGTTGTTTGTAATAGTAGAATATTAGAAACAAAAAATTGTTTTTAAGAGAATGGATGGATAATTAAAATATGTATAATAGAAAATAATGAAATCAAAATGATGTTATTAAGTGTTTTAATGATATAGGGAAATGCTTTCAAATAAGAAAAAAGGACTTTCAGAGCTGATCAAGATGGAGGAAGCTCAGTATTCTCTCTCTCTCTCTCTCTTACTAATTACAACTAAAAGCTTTAACTAAAATACACCTGTGGTCTCTGAAAACTAATCCAAAACCCTATATTATTGTGAATGAAAGTCAAATTTGGCAAAGAAACTTATACAGAGACAAATTTTCTGGGGGGTTTGTTTTAATCAAGTGAGAAGCAAGGAGGCCGAGAGACAGACTCCTGCATGCACCCTGATGGGGATCCACCTGGCAACCCCCCTGTCCGGGGCTAACATTCTGCCCATCTGGGGCCACTGCTCCATTGTTCAGCAACCAAGCCATTTTAGTGCCTGAGGAGAGACCATGGAGCCATCCTTAGCGCCCGTCCCCAACTTGTTCATTTGAACCATGGCTGTGGGAGGGAGAGGGGAGGAGGCTGAAGAAGCAGATGGTTTCTTCTCCTGTGTGTCTTGACTGGGAATCGAACCTGGAACTTAGATACACACCAGCTGACACGTGTCTGCTGAGCCAACCAGCCAGGGCCAAGTTTTCTGGTTTATTTCTTACTCTCTTGAGCTTTGAACAAGAAGCAAACACCTAGCAGAACTGTAGTGGCAGCATGGGCAACCCAAACTTGGAGAGAAATCTATCTTTTCTGCTGGAAGTCCGAGAAGGGAGCTGCTTTGAGCAAGAGGGAGTAGAGGGCATTCTGATGATGTGAGAATGGGGCAAGTGATTCTATATGGAAACTGCACTAGTTCTGGGTTCATCCCTCAGGTACATATGCACGGGACAGAGCAAAAGCCCTATAGCAAAGGCTTTGAGAACTAAACCACAATATAAGTTTCCGCCCATGTCCTGCGCTAATGTCTGAGAGATGCATGCATGGGACAGGACCAAGCAAGCAGCATAGCCATGACCAGAGGAGAAGAGACAACTTCAGAGTCTGAACCAAAGTACTTGCTTAAAAAAGATTAACACCCTCTAGAGAATCTTAACAAGACCCAGAGTCACACAACATAATATTCAGGACACAGTACAATACTTGACAGGCAAAGAATTAGAAAAATGTGACCAGTTTTTTTTAAAAGGATAAACAACAGATGCCAATTTCAAGAAGACACAACTGTTAAAATTATCAAAGATTCTAAAACAGGTATTGAAAATGCTCCATAAAGAAAATGAACTGAAAAAAAAATAGTTTTACTCAGAAGAGAGATATAAACTATAAGAAATAAAACATGGAAATGTTAAAAGAGAAAAAGTCAATATCTGAAATAAAAAATTTAGTAAATGCGTTAAGTAAAGAGATGACAAAAGGAAGAATCCATGAACTTGAAGATGGATCAATAGAGATTCTCCAATCTAAAAAATAAGGAGAAAGATGATTTAAAAAATGAACAGAGCCTTCACCACCTGTGGAACAGTATCAGAATGTGTAATATATTTGTGTTATGGGAGTTCCAGATATTATAAACAACTTTGTTCCTATAAGTTTGACAACTTAAACGGACAAATTGCTTCAAAGGCATAAACTACCAATGCTTATTCCAGAAGAAATAGATAACCTGAATATTCCTACATATATTGCAGAAACTGAATTCTTAGTTAAAAACCTTCTAACAATAAAACTTTAGTTATCTAGTTTCACGGGAGAATTCTACAAGATATTTAAGGAAGAATTATGTGTTCTCTTTTAGAAAATAAGAGGTGAGAACACTTTCCAGTTCATTTTATAAGACTAGCATTACCCTCATACCAAAACCAGACAAGAGATGAAAGCCATAGATTAATATCTCTCATGACCATACACACAAAAATCCTCTAGAAAATATCAATAGAAATACCTAACAACTATTAAAAGGATATATAAAAGGAAAAAAAAATAGATTATCCTCTCTGACCTACTAGAATAAACTGAATAGATATAAATATTACTTTTTTGTCCTTATAAGCTAATTTTGACTTGTTTTTATCATTTTTGTTTTGATATTTAGTCTAAAATAGACTGATATTATAGTTACTATTCCTGCATATTTTGAGTATTTCTAAGGCTTAATGAGTCTTGATCCTTGGAATTTAAAAAATAGTATTGCTATCCATATAAATAGCTCAATGTTTTAAATAAACTCTTTAAAATATGTTGGCTTGCCCTTTAGGTGAAAGGTGGTGGCCCTGGCTGATTGGATCAGCAGTAGAGCATTGACCTGGCATGTGGAAGTCCTGGGTTTGATTCTCAGTCAGGGCACACAGGAGAGGCAAACATCTGCTTCTTCCCTCCTCCCCATTCTATCTCTCTTTCTTTCTCTTCCCTTTCCATAGCCATGGCTGGGTTGATTTGAGCACATAGACCACTGGCGTGTGGCGCCTCCACCTCAGGTGCTAAAAATAGCTAAATTGTCAGCAGCCCCAGATGGATTTCAGTTGTGGCAGGGAGTCTGTGTCTGTATCTCCCCTACTCTTTCTCTCTCTCCCTCCCTCCCTCTTTCTCTCTCTCTCTCTCTCTCTCTCTCTCTCTCTCTCTCACACACACACACACACACACAAAAAAAAAAATTAAATAGAAAAAAAGAGGTGGTAATTATCAGAATCACAAATGGCTTTATTACATGATTCTGTAATGCTTATTAACACTTGAAGACAATACTTACATTTTTATTGATATCATAGGTTTTTTATAATTATTAAGTGAGAGGCAGGGAGGCAGAGACAGACTCCGACCAGGATTCACCCCGACCGGGATCCACCTGGCAAGCCCCCTACCAGAGGGTGCTCTGCCCATATGGGCTGCTGCTCCATTGCTTGGCAACTGAGCTATTTTAGAGCCTGAAGTGAGGCCATGGAGCCATCCTCAGTGCCCAGGGTCAACTTTGCTTGAACCATTTGAGCCATGGCTGTGGGAGGGAAAGTGAGAGAAAGAGAGATGAAGGGAAGGGGTGGAGAAGCAAATGGTTGCTTCTCCTGTGTGCCCTGGCCAGGAATCGCACCCAGGACTCCTGCACGCCAGGTCAATGCTCTACCACTGAGCCAACCGGCCAGGGTCATATGATAGAGGTTTTAAGTTGAGCTTATAAAACTGCAGCTTCAAGAGTGTGAGTTTTTTCAATAATGTCTAATAGCATTCCAACCATAAGCTTTATATGTATTGTTGGATTACTGTGTTCCATTATTAAACAAACAACTGTAAATTCTTGCAAGCAAAGGTGTTAACCTAGTATATTATATGTTTGCTACTTGCATTATTTTTACTTTGTCATTTAAAAAATATATTTCTCTTCCTGGTGTTGAGATTTACAAGTTCTTTATAAATTTTGGTTATTAAATGCAGACTGGTGCAGCCACTGTGGAAAACAGCATGGAGATTCCTCAAAAAACTGAAAATCGAACTGCCTTTTGACCCAGCTATCCCACTTTTAGGAATATACCCCAAGGACACCATAGAACGGCTCCAAAAGGAGAAATGCACCCCCATATTTGTGGCAGCATTGTTCACAATAGCAAAGATCTGGAAACAGCCCAAGTGAGTCAGAGGATGAGTGGATTAGAAAGCTTTGGTACATATATACTATGGAGTACTACTCAGCTATAAGAAATGATGACATAGGATCATTTACAACAACATGGATGGACCTTGATAACATTATACAGAGTGAAATAAGTAAATCAGAAAAAAAAAACTAAGAACTATATGAATCCATACATAGAAGGGACATAAAAATAAGACTCAGAGACATGAACAAGAATGTGATGGCAACAGGGGTGGGGGGTGGGGGGAGGGGGGATGGGGCGAAGAAGGAGAGAGGGGTTGGGGGAGGGGAGAGGCACAAGAAAACCAGACAATTTAACTTTGGGGGAGGGGTACACAGCACAATCAAATGTCAAAATAATCTAGAGATGTTTTCTTTCAACATATGCACCCTGATTTATCAATGTCACTGCATTAAATTTAATAAATAAATAAAAAGTATATATATATTTCTCCTGTAGTCATAATCCCCATATATATTTACTAGAAAGCCCAGCGGTCATACGAAATGACCGCTGTTCTAGATATTATAAATTGTAATTAAAATGATTTGTGCAAAGGTGTCTGCTAATTCAAACTGAATTACCCAGGGCAGGCGGCGAGGACGCCCCTTTGCTTAGTGCCCCACGGGGTTTCCCCCTTCTACTTGCTTAATTGCTTAGAGTGCAATGAAGGAAACCACTGGCGGTACATTTCTTAAGAGCCACCGCTAGCTCAATAAATAAAGGTGATTAGGAGGCATTCTTAAAAGAAATTACGTTAAGACATAGTTTTTATGTAAAACAGATGATTGCCAATGCAAACAAATGTTCACCTTCCCCCTGACACGCTCAATTTGCGGTCAGCCGTGGCAACTTCACCCCATTGGCTAGTACAGTTACGCAAGCAACCAATAATCTATCGGCAACAAACAGACACTTAAGCCGCATATAATAAAGATTTACTTTTAGTTCTACATGTAAATGAATAACTGCTTGTTATATATTTTTTACCAAATTCTGTCTATTCTAGAGGATTAAAAATGTTTATTTCCTGGTTGGCTGATTTCATTGCTGCATGTCTTTTTAAAGTTTATATGTATTACTTGGCTTATTCAAGAGTGCCTGTGTCCTAATTTTATGCTTGTATTACATCTTAGCTGGTTAGTATTCTTAGTTACACGGTCTTTCCCTCAGAACATTGTAAATAATGCTCTCCTATGACATTTATTAGTGCTGAAGTGCTTTTCCAAGAGATCCTGTCTTCATTTGGTTGTTTAGAATTTATAGTGAGGAATTTATTCAAGAATAGTGCCCAGTTCCTACAGTTCTTCAGCTCTTGCATTGCTTGCCTGTTGTCTTTACATTTGAACAAAGCTTGAGTGGGTGTAATATTCTTTTTTTATTGTTAAAATAAATATTGATTTTATTGGAGGGACATTAGTTAATAAAATTATATGTTTCAGGGGTATTATTCTATAATAATACATAATCTGTATATTGTATTGTATGTTCACGACCCCAAGCAGGTTTAATATTCTTTTTTTTTTCCATTCAGTAAGAGGAGGGGAGGCAAAGAGACAGACTCTTGCATGAACCCCAGGATCTGCCTGGATAGCCCACTAGAGGGCGATGCTCTGCCCATCTGGGATGTTGATCCATTGCTCAACAAACGAGTTCTTCCTAGCACCTGAGGTGGAGACCATGGAGCCACCCTCAGTGCCTGGGGCCAACTTGCTCCAATAAAGCCATGACTGCAGAAGACAGAAGACGGATAGGGAGAGAGAGAGAGAGAGAGAGACAGAGAGAGACAGAGAGAGAGAGAGACAGAGAGAGATAAGCAAGAGAGGAAAAGGTGGAGAAGCAGATGGATGCCTCTCCTGTGTGCCCTGACTGGGAATAGAACCTGTGACATCCATAGGCTGGGCTGACGCTCTATCACTGAGCCAACTGGCCAGGGTGGTTTAATATTCTTTAAGTCTTACATTTTTTCCTCTCAGAAACTTTTAGGCATTATGCTAAGGAAAACAAAAATTTTAAAAATGCTTAAAATATCATGATGAATAATAAAATGCTGATAATTTTCTTTAATAAAATCAGGAACAATATTTAAAAACACATTGTCAATATTATTCAATCTTGTTTTGGCATTCTGACAAATTTCATGTGAAAATAAAACAAAAGCAGTGACTTAATCAATTTCTAGAAAAATGAAGAACAGTGACGAATGTCCACTATCACTTTTTTTTTCTGAAGTGAGAAGCAGAGAGGCAGAGAGACAGACTCCTGCATGCTTTGTCCATCTGGGCCGTTGCTCTGTTGCAACTGGAGTCATTCTAGCACCTGAGGCGGAGGCATGGAGTCGTCCTCATTCCCCGGGCCAACTTTGCTCCAGTTGAGCCTTGGCTGTGGGAGGGGAAGAGAGAGACAGAGAGGAAGGAGAGGGGGAGGGGTGGAGAACCAGATGAGTACTTCTCCTGTGTGCTCTGGCTGGGAATCGAACCTGGGACTTCTACACACTGGGCCAATGCTCTACCACTGAGCCAACCAGCCAGGGCCTCTACTATCACTTTTTTATGTCAAAAATTTTCTGGAGGGTCTAGCTAGTCCATAAGAAACTAAAATAATCAGTTAAACATTGAGAATAAAAAAGAAATTTATCCCTCTACAAAAATTTATTTTTGTACCTCAAAGACTCAAATAGATGTTTTATTTGGAATGGCTCTTAAATTTTATCCTTTGTTAGTTAATTAATTTAGTCATGTGTCCCTTGTGTGGCTGTAGAGCAGCCATCTTGTAACCATGAAGTCGAAAGTCATATACTAAAGGTGGCCGAGCAGGAAGATTGAAGGCGCACGGTTCCTCAGGAGCACTGCACACTTATGTCAGCCGTGGAGTCCAACAACTATCCCACTTCTTTTATGTAGCAGATAAATTCTTTCCTTCCTTAGGCCATTGTTAAATTTTCCATTAGTTATAGCCAAATTGAATCCATCAAATACAGATCCTTTCTACTCTGTTTACCTGTATTTCTAGAGCCTAGAAGAATGCTGATGCTAATAGGCAGTTAATAACTATATACTGAAAAAACAAATTTTCACATTCACTTGCCTGAGTTCAGTGAACCTTTTCGATGTTAGACTCAAGTATTTTCTCTACTCAGGAAAATGTATATATTTTTAATGTTTTATTTATTTAATTTTTACATCCTTATGTCATCTTTTTTCACCTCATGGAGTAATTTATTTATGGGTCAGGGTTCAGATCTATCTTCCAAATCACTAGGTTTTCTTTCATGATTTTCATTTATATTCTCTATGTTGTGAGATATTTCTTCCAATGAATATTTCAAAGTCTATAAATTTGATACTCAATAGTTACCAGACTTCTTTTTTTTATTATTAAAAAATCATCTACTGAATTTGTTTTTTAAAAGTCAGCTTTGGCCCTGGTGGGTTGGCTCAGTGGTAGAGCATCAGCCTGGCTTGCAGGAGTCCTGGGTTTGATTCCCGGACAGGGCACACAGGAGAAGCACCCATCTGCTTCTCCACCCCTCCCCCTCTCCTTCCTCTCTGTCTCTCTCCTCCCCTCCCGCAGCCAAGGCTCCATTGGAGCAAAGTTTGCCCGAGCGCTGAGGATGGCTCTGTGGCCTCTGCCTCAGGCGCTAGAATGGCTCTGATTGCAACAGAGCAACGGCCCAGATGGACAGAGCATCGCCCCCTGGTGGGCATGCCGGGTGGATCCCGGTTGGGCACATGCAGGAGTCTGTCTGACTGCATCTCTGTTTCCAACTTCAGAAAAATTAAAAAAATAATAATAAAAAAAGTCAGCTTAAAAAAAAAAGTCAGCTTTGTTTTTTGTCCAAATATGCATGTGTTTTAAACATAAAATACTTTTACAGGGCTCATAACAATACTCTCCACCCATTTTGCTCTCTTCAGAGGCAACCACTTTCAACTGATTGTTTTGCTTTATAGCTCTATGACCTGAAATAACATGCTTTTATTGTTACTTCTTGGTTAGCTTTAGATATTATGTTTGACACTTCACACAGAATCTGAAGGTTTTAACTCTCTTTTACAACCCTCACCATGTATATAGACCCACATCGCCATATAGAAATATGACAACCTCGGTTAGTTCAATATTCAGGATTTATAGTATTATGACTATATAAATGCTGTTCACAGGTAAGTTATATAATATACTATGATTATTCTTTTCATGGGATGAATAATTTATTTTTATCACTTGTTTCATTTTTTATGTATTTACTAGTATTTTAAACCCAAACTCTCCCCAAATTTGTTTTTTTTTAAATTTTTTCTATTATTCATTTTAGAGAGGATAAAGTGTGTGTGTGAGAGAGAGAGAGAAGCGGGAAGGAGCAGGAAGCATCAACTCCCATATATGCCTTGACCAGGCAAGCCCAGGGTTTCGAACTGGCAACCTCAGTGTTCCAGGTCAAAGCTTTATCCACTGTGCCATCACAGGTCAGGCCAAATTTATAAATTGTTTTCAATATGTCCTAGGAGTTTTATCACTTACAACTCACTGAAGAAATGTTCCCCATCTTCTCCAGGCCTGCTCAATTCTGTCTAGTTATTTACTGGGCCTCTGCACAGCTTTCGTCCTGGGCTCGTCTTCTTCATTGCTTTCCTGTGGGTTCTCTGTATTCTTCCTTGTCCTGGTCAGTGAATACCAATATTTCCTTATCTTGGTTTATTCCTTTGTTTTATGGAGCCAAACCTTCAGTAGCTTCATAAGAAGGGGAACACCAGGCCCTGGCCAGTTGGCTCAGCAGCAGCCCGGCGTGTGTAAGTCCTGGGTTCAATTCCCGACCAGAGCACACAGGAGAAGCACCTATATGCTTCTCCACTGTCGGGAGCCGATCAACAACTGCTGGCTGACAAGGTCACAGCAGGAGAAGATCCACAACTGCTGGCTGACAAGGTCACAGCAGCAGAAGATCAAAAACTGCTGATTGACAAAGTCACAGCAGAGAAGACCAATGGCTGCTGGTTGACAAAGTTACCGTAGTGAAGACCAATGGCTGCAGGTTGACAAAGTCACTGCAGAGGAAAGGCACAACGATACTTCCCCCTTTGACCTTTTGAATTAATCTGGCCTTATATCCCCCCTTTTTCTGGGTGTGTGCTATCATTTATGGCACAGGGATAATAGTACCGTGCTTTCCCTGTAGATTCGTAGTAATTTCTTTGGAAATGAGACAGAGGGTGTGAGTTCCACAGAAAAGCCTGTAAACCCCTTTGCCTGGGCTCATAGACATAAGAGGCTGGCTATGATATCCCTTGTAAAGGGTTAAGTTTGTAGGAGAATTTCTTCTTATTAATCATGTTAGAAAAAATAGATTGTGACTTATGAATAGGTAGGAAACAGTAATTATACACAGAGCACCTTTTAGCCTTCACTTAATTCATCACTTTACCTCCCTAACCTTTTCATGTGGTAAAGTAGAGAAACTTTCCTTTCTTCTTGCATACCTGACCTGCAGGTGGTGGAACACTCTGAGAAGAATAAAGTTAGAACTTAACTAGTGTATGAATATAGTAAATAGATAAAATTTGACTAGACAATAGAATTTTAGGTAAGGTAGAGTTATTAATCAGTTCTGACCTTTTAGAAGTTTGTACCAATATTGTTATTGCTATTCAAGTTATTGTATAACTGTACTTTGAATGACTTACCACCTGATTTATAGCTTATAGAAATGAATTAACTGTTACCTAGAAATATGTAACCATAGTGAAACAAAAACAATGATTAATCAATGTATTCTGAATACCATGTGATTGTAACTTAGTGTGTGTGTATAAAAATAAAGCTAGACCAGCCATTGGCAGAGATGCCTGGCAGTAAATGCTAACGAGAGAATAAAGAGAAAGAAAAGAATTCGGCTCTCTCACTCGATTCGCACTGATGCCATCTCTTCCTGTGGGACCCCTGGATTCCCCCGGGGCTGGACCCCGGCACTCCATCCCTCCCCCTCTCCTTCTGTCTCTCTCTTCTCCTCCTGCAGCCAAGGCTCCATTGGAGCAAAGTTGTCCCGGGCATTGAGGATGGCTCTGTGGCCTCTGCCTCAGGTGCTAGAATGGCTCTGGTTGCAGTGGAGCAATGCCTGGGCCAAGCATCACCCCCTGATGGGCTTGCTGGGTAGATCGCAGTTGGGCACATGCAGAAGTCTGTTTGCTGCCCCCCCCACCCCCCGTGCACTTCTCACTTAGGAAAAATAAATTTTAAAAAAAGGTGGAGCGGGAAGACAAGATGGTGCTGGAGTAGGCAGACATACCAACATCTACCTCCCAGAACCAAAGTGGATTACAAACTAATTTTAAGAACTATCATCTGGAAAAACCAACTTTGGACTAAACTCAGAGGGCTCTTCAACCAAGGAACACTGAAGAAGCCACACCGAGACTGCTTAGTGTATTCCAAGGTTCTCTTTACCAAGCCACAGTCGCAGAGCTCCAGGGAAAAGCAACCTGGTCTCATCTCTCCAGGCAGAGGAGAACAGAAGCTCCATATCCACACATGCTGCAGATGGCTTTTCCAGTCTACCTGAATCATTACCAGCTAGAAGCAGTGGACACTGGGACTTGGACGTGAGCTGCAAAGTATAGAATTGTGACAACAATTCCAGTGCCATGCGGACTTTTCCTGGATGTGGACTTTTCCTGGACTCCTGCTCCCTGTGACAGCTCCTAACAGACTGAACTGGGTTGGGTTGCATTTATCAGGGACGTGCCTGGTGTTGGGGCCAACTTGGACTTGGTGAACATGTTAAGGACACTACTCTTTTATGGATTCTTGCTGATTGGCCAAGAGTTTGCTTAAAGGCTTTAATCACTGTAAAAAAAAATAGAAGACTAGATAAAGAAGATGTGGCACATATACACCATGGTATACTAATCAGCCATAAGAAACGATGACATTGTATCACTTACAAAAAAATGGTGGGATCTTGATAACATTATACGGAGTGAAATAAGTAATCAGAAAAAACCAAGAACTGCAGGATTCCATACATTGGTGGGACATAAAAACAAGACTAAGAGACATGGACAAGAATGTGGTGGTTACGGGGGAGGGGGGAGGGAAGGAGGAAGAGGGGGAGGGGGAGGGGGAGGAGTATAAGAAAACTGGATAGAAGGTGATGGAGGACAATCTCTCTTTGGGTGATGGGTATGCAACAGAACTGAATGACAAGATAACCTGGACATGTTTTCTTTGAATATATGTACCCTGATTTATTGATGTCACCTCATTAAAATAAAAATTTATTTATAAAAAAAAGGGGGGGAACATCTTTAACTTCACATTTCATAGTCTAGCTGAATTTGTCATTCTAGATTGGAAATAATTTTCCCTTAGTATTTTGAAGCACTAACCAACTGTCTTCTAGCTTCCAATATTGCTGTTGAGATATCCAATACTCTTCTGATTCTACAGTTTTTGTTTGACACTTTTCTCTTAAAAGCTTGTAGGAGCTTCTATCTGTTACCACTGTTACAAAATTTCTCAATAATTTGAGTCTTTCCATCCTTAGTGTTGGGTGCTCAATAGGTTCATTTAACCTGAAAATTTAGAATCTTGTGTTCTAGGAAATGTTTTGGAATGTACATATTATTTGATAATACTCTTGACTCTGGCTTTTTTCTTCTCTATCTTAGACTTCTTGGGCTGGTTTAATAATTTTCTTAGTTGCCTCATCCTATTTTTTACATTGTTGTGTTTTCTACATTCTGGAAGATTTTATTTTTATCAACTTTATCTTTCAATCATCCTATTAAATTTTGTATTTCTGCTACCACACTTTAATTTTTTTAATGAGCTTTTGTTTGTTCTCAGAATATTCCCTTTAAAATAACAATCCTTGCCTGAACTGTGGTGGCACAGAGGACAAAGTGTTGACTTGGAATGCTGAGGTCACTGGTTCGAGACCCTGGGCTTACCTGGTCAAGGCACATATGAGAAGTAACTAGGAGTTGATGCTTTCCTCCCCTATCCCCAGCCTTTCTCTCTCTCTCTCCTCTCTCTAAAATCAATAAGTAAACAATAAAGTAACAATCCTATTCTTGTTCATGGATACAAAATGTTCTTAATTCCCTAAGGATAGAAATGATTTTTTTGAAAAAATTTTCTTACTTTGTCTTGTTTACTCCTACTAAATATATTTTTAAAATAATCAGTAGCCTTTGGCTATTTGTTCATAATTAAGGTTTACATACAAAAAGCTAGCTAGATGTTCTCTGTACATGTGGGAGGTTTTTCAACTGGAGCCTTCATTATAGAGTCGTAGGCCTTATTTTGGGGAACTCTTAATATCAGTACTTTAAAGTCTTTTCTTTTAACTAATCAGAGTTCCCAGAGATGAATCCTCTACCTCTTCTTTGAAGGGGAAACCCTGACTAACTGATTATCAAATAAAGAGAAGACTGGTGGTTTATACCTTTATTACATAAAATTTCAGTTAATTTCTCTACTCTCAATTGTGCTTAGTGTTTTCTAGTGTAATGACCTTTATAAATTTAATTTAATTTAATTTTTTTAAAGCAAGAGGAGGGGAGCCTGAGCAGGTGGTGGCGCAGTGGGATGCGTCAGACTGGGATGCGGAAGACCCAGGTTCGAGACCCCGAGGTCACCAGCTTGAGTGCAGGGTCATCTGGTTTGAACAAAGCTCACCAGCTTGACCCAAGGTCACTGGCTCGAGCAAGGGGTTACTCGTTCTGCTGAAAGCCCACGGTCAAGGCACATATGAGAAAGCAATCAATGAACAACTAAGGTGTCGCAATATGCAACAAAAAACTAATGATTGATGCTTCTCATCTCTCAGTTCCTGTCTGTCTGTCCCTGTCTATCCCTCACTCTGACTCTCTCTCTGTCTCTGTAAAAAAATAAAATAAAATAAAAATTAAAAAAAAGAGTTTTAAAGCAAGAGGAGGGGAGATAGTTAAGACAGACTCCCACACACACTTCAATTGGGATCCATCTGGCAACCTCTGTCTAGGGCCAATGCTTGAATCAACTGAGCTATTTTTAGTTCCTGAGGATGACACACTTGGACCAGCCAAGTTATCCTCAGAGCCCAGGGCCAACAGTAGACCCAATCCATCCACTGGCTGTGAGAGGGGAAGAGAGAAAGAAGGGGGAGAGGGAGGGGAAGAGAAGTAGATGGTTGCTTCTCCTGTGTGCCCTGACCGGGAATTGAAACTGGTATGTCCATACACTTTGCCAATGCTCTATCCACTGAGCCAACCAGCCACAGCTGACCAAAATGAAATAATTTTATTGAAATGTAACATACATACAGGAAGTGCACACTCATGAGTATATATAACTCAGTGAATTCTTACACAGTGAGCACACCTGTGTAAGTACCACCAGACCAACGTACAAAATATAATCAGCACCTCTGATACCCAGTTTATGCACCTCCGCAGTCATTCCCCTCCCACCACTAAGGTACTATTATTATTCTGACTTCTATCACTTGAGATTAGTTTTTCCTATTGTCACACATACACAATTTCCTTTTCTTTTGGCTTCTTTTACTCAATGGCATATTACTGAGATTTATTTATACTATTTTATGTAGCTGTTCATTTTCATGGCTTCACAGAATTCCACTGTATGAATTTGCTACAATTTATCCATTTTACTATTAAAGGACAATGGAGTTAGAATCAAAGAATTGTAGTTCTATATTTTAAGCACCGTGGTTTTTTCAAACTTTATCGAGGAATAATTGACAAATATAACTTTATATATTTAACGTGAATAATATAATTATTTGATATACATATACATTTGTAAAATACGTACCAAGATCAAGTTAATTAACACATCTATCACCTCACATAGTTAGCATAGGTAACTCTGTGTGTACATGTGTGTGTGTGTGTGTGCATAGTGAGAATGCTTAAGCAACTTTCAAGATGAAATATTGTATTATTATATAGTTAACCTAGGTAACATAGTTAATGTATTTGATTTGACTGTGTTAAAGTAATGCTGCTTTCAGGCACTTGTATTTTCTTATCACTTACGTCCAATTATCTTGTATCTTGTAAAACTGAAATAGTATAGGAACTTGGGTCCAGAGAACAGAAAATACTGGGTAGCCAGGAAACCAAGTTAAGACCAGGTGGTCAGAAGGAACTCAGGCAAGAATGTCACCACCCTTCCACTCACTGCTCAGAAATGCAGAGGTATCTATTTTATCTCCCTTCTGTATGCCAATATTGGAACTACTGGCCCAGATGTGTGCCAGCACCTGAGCCAGTTCAGAGAACTTTCTTTTCCTCTGTGCTGTCTGGAAATTTCTCTGGGGTTTCTTCTTCTGTTCTAACTTGGGAAACCGAAGAGTCCCAAGTAGGAACACCACCATGGAAACGGATATTATTAACCATCTGATTCAGTTGAATATGCACCATAATTGTCTGTTCATGTGTGTTTATTATGCTATAATGATAGGAACCTCATAATGTTTATAATTTAAATAAAACGGAGGTAGTGACATTGTATATTACTCAAAATAGTTAATATTGGGCTTTGCCATATTATGGAGATAATAAAATCCTTCCTTGAAAGTTTCAATCCATTTCTAGAGTCCATTTCACGAGCCTACCCTAAAGACCACTTATTTCAAATACTTCTTTGGAGTGGTAGTTCTTGCCTTTTTCTGTGTGTGTTCTGGACCTATTCAGTTAAGAATCTGATGAACCATAATAGCATTTTCTCCAGAAAGCACACAGGTGTAAATTTTACATACAATTTAGAATGTTCAGAGACCCATGCTTTCCTTAAAATTAGGTTAAGAACCTCAGTTCTGGGAGATTTGTGAGTTTTTTTGCTTTTTTCATATGCTTGTGGACACTATCCTTTTGTATAACTTAATAATTATTGCAAATGATTATTCAGTGCTTACTATGTGCCAGGTCCTGTTATCATGATAGACAATGAAGGTGACTTAAAACTTGTGTGTGCATGTGTGTGTGGGGGGGTGACATCCTTCTCCAACTTTCTAGTAATTTGCTGGAGCCCAACGAAAGGAAGTGAAGGTATGGTACTTAAAACTCTAACATGCTAACCATTGTTCCACTAGCAAAGAATATTTGAAACTCAGAGAGCCTGTTAAATTTCAGAGACAAAAACAATATGTGGGTGCACTACAGAGGGAGAACCCAGTTGAATTTATTTAGAATCGTTTTATAGCATTGAAACGGTTCAAACTTGCTTTCATTAGTGTGGTGGTGGTGGGGGGGGAGGTTGCAACTGATTTCCTAAAACAAATTTGGCAATTCTAGTAAATACTTCAGAAGGATAAGAACTCTAAGTCATCACACTACTTCTAAGTCAGCAATATAAGGGCTATGAGGAAAGTGAAGTTTATAGCATAATAAACACAACTGACAACTAGCTCTTAAGCTTTTCAGCACTGTGTTTGAGAGCCAGTTTTCATTTTCCTCAGCCATTCGATAGGAAATGCACAATACGTCCTGTTGGTGGAGTGGAATTCCACCTAAGAAAGCCATGCCTTTGCAACACCACTGCAGGTTCTTGTTTACAAGACACTGCGCAGAAGTTTATCCAAATAGATCTCTGCCATTTCTTTCTCATATCTGGGTGAGATTTTTTTTTTCACTTCTAGAAGCATTTATGAAGAAAGGATCATGTAGTAGTTGCTATTCATAACAATCATTTAAAGAAAAAAATAATGCTTTGATGACTTTCTAGTGCCTCTAAGTTCTATGTACCTATTTATGAGTTCTTTCTTATTTTTCCATGTTTCTGGTTTCAAAAAGAGTGAGACCTGGCAGGTGAAAAAGACACTGGAGTTTTTGCATGGTCTGTAGTGGGGCAGTAGATAGAGCATCCAACAGGAACTCTGAGGTCCCTGGTTCGAAACCCCAAGGTCGCCAGCTTGAGCATGGGGTCTCCAGCTTGAGCACAGGGTCACCAGCTTGAGCGCGGGGTCACAAGCTTGAGCAAGGAGCCACTCGCTCGGCTTGAGCCTCACACCCCGGTCAAGGCACATATGAGAAGCAATCAATGAACAACTAAAGTGAAGTAACTGCAAGTTGATGCTTGTCATCTCTCTCCTCCCTCTCTCTCTCCCTTCCTGTCTCTCTAAGAGAAAAAAAAAGACACTGGAGTTTTTAGATTTAAGCATGTTTGGGAAGCGAACAAGGGTAAGGGAAACCAGAGATACTGATAATGTTACTTACAAAACTTTGGAATTTTAAGAAAAAGGGTCTGAGTGATAAGGTGAGGCACAGAAATGAAAAGTAAAAATAAAACCTTTTATAACAATAGTTCAGTAAAAATAATCACTAGCAAAGTTGGCAGAGGTTCTGAATACTTACTTAAAATAACCTCACACTGAAATTGAATTCAGCATGCTAAGCCCCGGCTCAGGAGGACAGTGTACTCACAACACACGTGCCCAGGATTGATAAGGTTCCCCCAGCTGATTTCCTGCAGCTGGAGAGCTCCAGCAAATGATGACAACAGGCGTGTTAATCATTTCCCAACCAGGCAATCTTAGTCACAAGTTCGTGCTAAAAGTGAAATCACCCCCTCTGATTTAAAATCAGCTAGAAACTCTTTACTCAGTTTATGTTGCAGTTTCTCCCTTTTAGGTTAAACACATAAAAATCTATTTGGCAATTTTTTTTTCGGCATTATTTCCATTAGTTACTCACACAAGCTGGGGTTTATCTGATTGTGTGGTAGATGGAAACTTCAGGATAAAATTCAATGGCCTAAGGCTGAGTGGAGTTTACCCTGGCTGTGGTTATAAAAAGGGTAAGTGAATGAAACATTTTGTGGTTCTTGTGTTTATTTTCTCTTATGCTAGATTTTAAACACTGTAAAATGCAAAAGGCATAATCTTGCAATTACACTTAACCATTTAGATCTGCTTGATGATTATTTTTAAGTAATCACAGGCCAAAATCAAGCTATTAAAACCACAATTAGGCAAGCATGCCAAACAAAATTGGTGCCGTTTCCTCTTAAAATATTTTTATAAATTAAACAGCTTGTTTACTTAATTAATCTGTTTTTGATTTTTTTTTTCATTGATGGAAGATTGAACTGTTCACTAGACTGGAGACATAAATAATTTTGATTATTGGAAATAGCCAAGGTAGGAACTGATGGGACATCTGGAGTTAAATTTCAAATGTCAAATAATTCTGGTTCTAATGGAAATATTGTTTTATGGTTGTGTGTTTCTATTCAACAAGACGAATACTTTTTGTTTCTTGAAATTCATTTGAAATAGTCATAAAAGTTTTAGAAATAAAATCATTATTAATATTTTAAACAATAGCTTTCTGAAAAGGAAATGAAAGTAAAAAGGAAGTATACCAGAAGGACTTTCATTAGAAGAGTACTGATTGTGTTCTTGCCATTTTAATTGTGATGAGCTATTATGTCAAGAAGAATACAGATTCCTTTTCTTTGAGCCTAGAAAGAGACCTGGGCACATAGAAGGCTTTGTGGAAATAGCTATTGATTATTTGTTTTCTGTGTCCATGAGGTTTTTTCTTTTGTCCCTTTTTGCTCTATCCCTCCACATCTCTCACTCCCACCCCCATAGCTATTGATTATTTATCTTTTTTTTTAGTCTGCATTTATATTAATGGATTTTAGAAGAAATTTAAGTCATTTGGGTAAGATCTTCTTAGATACTCAATAAGTCAATAATGAATCAAAAAGGAAGTAGACGATAGGGTTTTTACCTGAAAAGACTAATTCACATCTTTTCCACTATAGATCAAACCATTCCATTTTGGAGAATTTTAATGAACACTGACTGTCTCTGAGTGTTTGAAAAATTATAGAAATGACATATTTTTTTTACAACAATATTGCTCATCATTGTGAAAACCTGGGTACAACTAAATGTTAATGAACAGGATAGTGGTTAAATGCAATGATGACATATCTCATAAAAAATAGAATGAGGTGAATCTACATTTATTAACATGAAACCAGTTCAACTTATATTAAGTTTTTAAAAAATTTTCAAAGAACAATAAGTATTTACAACATATGCTATTTTCACAATAGTAAATATAGCATATACTTATTTTTTTTTGTGAAAACAAATAAATACCAATATCTTCATTTACACTGTCTGTTAGAATATTTACCAAACCATTTAGAATGGCCACTTTAAGGGACAAAATGAGAAAATTTACTTTTTACCTTATAGACACTGGAATATAACTGATAGGGACATTGTCTTATTTACTGCTAAAACCTCAATGTATATAATAGTGCCTGGCACATAGCAGGCGTGCAATAAATAGTGTTAAAGGAATGAATGAAGTGATTTCTGTCATCTTTAATTTTTTTAATTAGCATGATTAATCTGTAAACATAAAACACAAAATATCTTAATTTTTGAATTTAAAAAATGGTTTAGAACGACTTTCAAAGCTGCTACTCTCACTTGCCTTCATTTTACCTCTACTTCTTTCCCAGTTTTCCAAAACTTTCCTCCTTTTCCCAGCTAATTTTGATTCAAAGGAAAATGGGAATACTATGCTGCCTGTGCTCACTTAAGATTTTCTGCCTATGGCAGAAACTTTGGGTTTGGTGTCCATCCTCAGGAATTCATGCATCTAACCTCCCAGATTGCTGCTTGTCTCTTTGTGTGCATGTCATCATTCCAATTTGATGGCAAACTTGGCGACTACAGACCCCAGCTTTTGATCCTTTCTGTCCCTAACACCTTGCATGGGTCTTACAAACATTAAGGAGGCGGTTTTGTTTTGGGTATCAATATGGCCAATAGTCGCAGCCATTCGTCATGTCATGGCCATTTGCATGCAGGTTCTCAATGGATTCAGTTAGACAGTAAAGAAACAGCAGAGCCAAAAAATGGTGGGCCATTCCTTTATTCAAGTCTCGCAACAGCCGATGAGCAAACACACAGGGCACCCAAAGCCCTGACACGTTCTCCGGTTCCACAACCAGGAGAATCTTCTCTGGTTTCTCCTAAAATCAAAGGCCCCACAGTCTCAGCGGAGCTCGCAAAAGCCCTTCACCTCTGGTTTCCCTATCAGCCCACCTTCTCCTTTCTCTTCCCGAAACTGGCTTCTTCTTCAGCACCCTGCATTCTCACTGCTCTCTCACTCTTCAAAACTTTCTGGTGTGAAAAACCTCTCTACCAGCAAACATTAGCAAGACAATGGCCCTTCCCAAGCAGGAAGGTAATTTGCAATTTCACAGACCACATATACCTGGCGCTGCCTAGCCCCGAATGCAAATTATAAGTGAGCAAACATGAAAATCACATTTTACAAATTTGTTTGACCAACAGTATCTCTCTTCCTTGTTCAGGCATTTTATACAATACACACATGTTTGTTGCATGAATGACTGGGGCTTGACTGGTACACGGTCCCCGTATATGGATGATTGGATTTGATTCTGAGGGAGATGAGCGGAGGCTCTATCAGTTTGGGATTCTTCTGGTTGACAGTGACAGAACACCTGACAAAAATTGGCAAAGGCTGAAGCAAAGGTAATTTAACTGTTCATTCAGCCGTTTAATGGTCCACCTGGCTTGAGACAGCATTAGTCACTGTGGCTCAAAATGATCTCTCCCTCTCTTGTCGCTGTGTTATTCTCTGTTTTCAGATAGACTTTCTCTTTGAGGTTGTTTTTAAAAAAATTTATTTCTCGGCCATTTTCTTTGACATTGTAAAATAGCTTCCAGAACCCCCAGGAACCATAGTCTTTTAGATTCCAATCCAAATGTCTTTTGGAAATTCTAGAAATCTGAATCATGACACTCATGCTGAGTGGACCACACTAACTGCAGCCAGCAGAGTGTGTGAACTGGTTTCAGGAGCTTCTAGTGCCTGGCAGAGGTCACCAGCAGGCCAAGTGGACTGAGACTGGGGGAGAGGTGGGCCCCCAAATAAAAATCAAGGCCGTTGCCATAAGAAAGGAAAATGGATGCCAGAGAGTTAAAGAACAAATGCCAAATGCAAAAGAAGGTGATTGTTTCATTCTCTTTTCCCCCCTCCTTAACATAAATATATCCAAATATGGGTAAAAAATAGAACTCAATCAACTCTAGTTCTATAAGGATGTGCATATAGGAGTCAGATGGAAAGATGGAAGAAAGGGTTTCTGAATTGATTAGAGCCAGGGTCCTATCTAGTCTAGAGCAATGACTCTCAAATTTACTCCATCTTAAATTAGCTGAGAATAATTCTGATGCCCAGGTCACTATTTATAATTCTTATATCAAAATAAAAGGAAAAAAAACTTATACCAAAATATCTAATGTTGGGATACAAGCATCAGTACTTTTAGGGGCCTGGGTATATTGTATTATAACCAAGTTTGAGAACCAGTGGTCAAGAAAGATATCAGGGAGGATCTGGACTAGTTTTAAGGTGTTAAGCCTAATCTGGAGGGACCCGAAACATTGAAGACACAAACAAAGTCCATCGATTACACACCAAAGCTTTATTGTCTAGCTTGGCCAAGCAGTGGCTCCTCCAACAGTGGTCTGAGGGAGCGCGCACCGGCCCTTTGTTCTACTTAGTTTTTATAGTTTTGTAAGTGGGAAGTACAGAGGCAAAAACTGTAATTAGGAGCCCCTTACCACTATTGGTTATAATCATATGTCCTTTAACATGATAGGACCACGTTCAATTTGCAAGCCATACATTATTTTGGAGATAACAAAATTTACAAGTCAACACAATGGCAGAAAGATATCTTTTTACATATTAAAAGGCATTCCCATATTATCTAGTGTTCATCTGCTATCTCTCTGTCCAGAGTCACACGTGTTAACTACACGCATTCACATAGGAGAGGTAGTTTCTGTGGGGACAGATACCCGCAAATGGTTCATTGCTATAAGAAAAGGTTTATTTTGGCTTTTCTCTCCTTGCATCTGGCTAGCCATTCACCCCTTTCCTCACAGGCATAGTGGAATGTCTGGGGATCCATGTTTTCCTCCCCTTTGCATTTACAATACAATGCCAAGGGCCATCCTGGTTATGCCAATCACACAGTACAGAGACTATTCTCACAATTTCTCTGCACACCTTAACCCAAATTAATAAAATGTTTTCCAAGCCTCTTAAAATATTAATATTAATTCTGTAATTTTTGGTACCTTACAACACCTGCGGGTGAAGTGGCTCAGTGGCTCCTCAAAGGTACTTGATATAATGCCTTGGATATAGGAAATCCCCAACAAATATCTGATAATTTCATTTAAAGGAGGAAAAGAATATGACTGGGTGAAGGGATGGGGCATATTTGTGGACTGTCTACTCTGTGCTAGGTATCATGTTCAGTTCTCAGTATACGTCTCACTTGATCTTTTATTTTTTAAGATTTTATTTATTGATTTTAAAGGGAGAAGAGCAAGAGAGAAAGGAGTTGAGGGAAGAGTGGGAAGCATCAGCTTGTACTTGCTTCTTGCACGGGCCTTTACTGATCCGGCCCGGGGTTTCGAACCTGCCAAATGGTCAACTAAAGTAAAACAGGTTTTATGGGTTTCAGTTGCAATACTCTTTCGCAACATCACAATTGTTTCACAACACCAGGGCTGCAGATGCAAGACATGGGTTTAAATGTAAATCAGATGTTGGAAGTAGCAAATAAATTTACCAACTAAAAAATAGAGTAAGGACCAGGCACGAAGGCAGTCCTGAAAAACTGACAGAACTGCATCATCTATAGCATGGGCTGGCAAGGTAGGGCCCATGGACCAAATCCAGCCTGCTGTGTTTTATAAATAAAATTCCATTGTCACACAGCCACACCGATTTGTTTATGTCTTGTCTACAACTGCTTCTGCACTGCAATGCCAGAGTTGAGTAGTTGTGACAGACACCATGTGGCTTATAAAGCCTAACATATATATATAATTTAAAATATATATTTTTTAAATGTTTACTTTATTGACTTTAGAGAGAGGAAGGGAGGGAGCAGGGGAGAGACGGGAACATCTATTTCCAAATGAGCCCTGACCTGAGATGAAACTGGCAAACCTCTGTGCTTCAGGAGGATGCTCTAACCGACTAAGCTGTTCGACCTGGGCTAAAGCCTAAACTATTTACCAGCTAGCGCTTCACTGGAAATGTTTGTCAACCTGTGACCTATTTATGTGTTTAGGTAATCAGTTCTGAGAAGGGGTGAGATTGTCACTACTATTTCAGAACTAATGAAAATTCTCGTGGCTAGCTGAGTAGGATTCTTTCAATCAATCAATTCAATCAACCAAGAAACATTTTGTTGAGCATCTACAAAGTGCCAGACTCTCAGAGCTCAGTTGAAATATAGTATAATAAATACTACAGTGAAACAGGATACCGAAATATGAGAGCTTCTCTCTCTGCCTCCAGGCCACATGAGGGCAGGGCTTGGCTCTGTATTTGCTTATCACTGTGGGCTCAATTCCTAGCAGAGTGCCCAGTTGGCAGCAGGGGGTCACAAAACCTTTGATGAATGAACTAATGATCAGTTAATGTAATAGGGGTAATCATAAGATGCTTGGGGAACATGTCCAACCTGAACTGATGGGATGAGGTCAGATTCTGAAACTGAAGAAGTGGAAAAAGTGCAAGGAGAAAAGGCTGCAAGTGGGGATGCCAGCAAAGAGGGAGGGTTGTAGTAGCAGCTCGGTGGACCCGCCTTGGACAAGGTCTACCACTGTGGGACCGAAAAAGAACTGTGATCCTGAGCAGTATTTGGTGGGTATTTGATGTGCTGTATAACATAGAAAAGTCTATTTAGTTCCTGACTCAACATCCTTTAGAAGCTTCCTGTTGCCTAAAAGATAAAATTAAGATTTTTTTGCAAGACCTTTAAGTCCTTTATCATGAATTCTCTGCTGATTCAATCTTAAATTTATTTATTTATTTACTTATTTATTTATTTATTTATTTATTTATTTATTTTTAAAGAGAAAGGAAGAGAGAGAGAGAGAGAGAGAGAGAGAGAGAAACATCAGTTTGTTGTTCCACTTATTTATGCATTCATTCATTGATTCTTGTATGTACTCTGACCAGGGATTGAACCACAACCTTGGTATATTGGGATGACACTAACCAGCTGGTCTACCTGGCCAGGGCCTCTGCTGATTCAATCTTTTTAAATTTTATTTTATTTATTCTTTCTTAAGTGAGAACAGGGGAGATAGTGAGACAGACTCCTGCATGTACCCTGACCAGGATTCACCTGGTATCCCCTGTCTGGGGCCAATGCTCAATCAACTGAGTTATTTTTAGCGCCTGAGGCTGACCCTCAAACCAGTCTCGCCACTGGCTGAAAGAGGGCAAGAGGGAGAGAAGAGAAGCAGATGGTTGCTTCTCCTGTGTGCCCTGACCGGGAATTGAACCCTGGACATCCTCATGCCGGCTGGCCAGGGCCTGCTGATTCAGTCTTATTGCCCTTACTTCCTTACCTCAGTTCCCACTATATGATTACTTATAGAACTAACATGAAATGCACATCAAAAAGTGAATGTGGCCTGAACAGGCAGTGGCACAGTGGATAGAGCGTTGGACTGTGATGTGGAGGACCCAGGTTCGAGACCCCGAGGTTGCCAGCTTGAGCACAGGCTCATCTGGTTTGAGCAAGGATCACCAGCTTGAGCCCAAGGTCACTGGCTGAGCAAGGGGTCACTCGCTCTGCTGTAGTCCCCCGGTCAAGGCACATATGAGAAAGCAATCAATGAACAACTGGGGAGCCGCAACGAAGAATTGATGCTTCTCATCTATCCCTTCCTGTCTGTCTGTCCCTATCTGTCCTTCTCTCTGACTCTTTCTGTCTCTGCCACAAAATAAATAAATAAGTAAATATACTTAAAAAAAAGTGAACATGTACAGCATGTAATGGTTACGTGATCTGAGAATGTAGATGTGGTGTAACTACTTAAAAAGGGGGAGATTTAGTAACGCTCGCAAAAGTTTTTCAAATGGTTTTCAGAAATCATAACGATTGGTAGTATTGGAATTGTTTTCTGGGACTGTTGTGTGTTTCTGTGGGATAAAGCAAATGACTAATAGTTAATTTGATTGCTTCTGTCCTTGAGGATGAGGCTTCTTCATGTAATTGAAAGAATAAAATTTAATATACAAGCGAGATAACAATGTTTAATCCTGAATTTGAGTTGGACATTTATATTTAGAACTCACAAGATATTTTATCTCTCTATTGAAAAGCTTTAGAAATAACGACCAACAAAGCACCCATGGCACCCCGACTGTGGTCTTTCTCAAGATCATTTCTAAGAAAATAAACAAGGACTTTTAGCAAATTCTAGTTTTAGCAGAGGAAATTACTTAAGAAAACCCAGAGATATCTTTTCATATTAGGTAACAAATAAGCTATTAAAAACTACTAGGATATCTCAAGTAACTCCGGAGATAATTTGAAGAGGCCCCCACTGACCAAATATGGGGCAAACTGAGTTTCAATAACAATAAGAACTGCAATGGATTATATGTTAGCATCTGTTGCTGTATAAACATTTCCCCCAAAGTATTGCTTAACGCCAGACATTTATTTATTTATTTATTTATTTATTAGATTTTTTTAAATTTTATTTTATTTATTCATTTTAGAGAGGAGAGAGAAGTGGGGAGGAGCAGGAAGCATCAGCTTCCATATGTGCCTTGACCAGGCAGGCCCAGGATTTCACACCAGCAACCTCAGCATTCCAGGTCGAGGCTTTATCTGCTGTGTCACCACAGGTCAGGCTAGCCAGACGTTTATCATATCACTCAATTTCTGAGAGTCAGGAATCCAAAATCAGCTTAACTTGTGATTCTGTCTCAGGGTCCTGATGACGTTACAGTCAGGCTGTTTACTGGGAATATGTTTCTTTGAATCTGGGTGTGGAAGATTTACTTGGAAATTCACAGGGCTCTTGGCAGCAGCTTCAGTTCCTTGCCATAGGGCTGCTTACAAATGGCTTCTCCCAGACTGAGTGTAAAGAGATCAAGAGGCAGTGTAGCAGTCCAGTACGTGAGCACCAAAGACGGAAGCTGCAGGCTTTTATAACCTAATCTCAGAAGTGGCATACCGTCGCTTCTGCTGTAGTTTATTTGTTACACAATAAACTACTAACCCTTGAACAATGTGGAAGGGACTGTACAAGGCTGTGAATACAAGATGGCAGGGATCACTGGGGGCCATCTTGAACTACTGCTCCCACAGTCTAAACCCCATCAGATATGCTTAAATCCACTGAGTTCACAATTAAAAATAAGTTTTTAAAAAATCATCAAACTGGGTTGATCTCTTTTTGCAGATGACAGAGAACCATAAATTATCTTGAAAACTGGGGAAATAAAAGGAAAGAATTAAGCTTTTCTGTATGACCTATAGCATTGGGCAACCAAAGAGTACATGAGTGAAAGATTCATCTTATAAAATTATTCAGCTAATGATATGAAATGATAGAATTGTAATATTACCGTACTGCGTCTCCCAATAAATTAACAAATCAAGGCATTGAACATGAAATGCCGCGGACAATGAAGAGTGAAAATCAGACATGTGTCATCTGATGAAAGAACACATCACCATCAAGATCTTGCCAAAGGGACTGACCCTGAGTCTGCTCAAGCCTCTGGGTCCAGTGTTTGCAGGAAGAGTGATAGGAGGAACATCTTGAACTATGAGCAATACTGTGAGTGTGCAATTAGCAAAATTCAGATGGGGGGGGGGGTGCTTCTAGGCCTAATGGCCTGGGTTATTGGCTTGGGTTATTCACTAGAAAAAATGTAAGGAATGAAAGGAAGGGGAGCCTGGACATTACAAGAGATATAAAATACCATTCCCCCTCCCCCCCCCCCATGGGCAAGGCTGCGGCAACTAGCACACATACTATGTTGATAAAATTATTAAGAAATGCAAGGAAGTGATCAAAGCCAGGTTAATGGAAGAAAATAATTAGTATAAACATCAAGATTAGTGGTTACTTTGGAGGAGGAAATAGGACTGTGAGAGGCTTTTGGGTGTCTGGCAAAGTTTTCTTTCTCTCTTCCTTTTTAAGTTTCATTTCTTGACCTGGTAGGTAGTTACGAGAGTATTTACCTTATAATAATTCACTAAGACATTCATTTGTTTTATGTGGTTTTTCTTTATCTCTGTTGTTTTTTTAATAAAAAAAAATTTCTAAAGGTAATACATGGATGTGGTAAAATATTCAAACAGTGGAAAAATTTATCCAATGAGAGGCAGCCTTCCTCCTAAGCCATCTGCCAATCCTTGAATTTTCTCCACCGGAGATAGCCTCAGTCACCTGCTTCTTGTGTATCTCTTCAGGGAGATTTCATGCCTATCAAATCACACACACATTCATATGTGCATATTATTTATGTATATGTGTGTGTGTGTATATATATGTACATATATAAATACATAAAAATATAAAAGCATATAAATATACATATATAATTTCCTCTCACTTTAAAAACATAAATAGTGGCCCTGGCCGATTGGCTCAGTGGTAGAGCGTCGGCCTGGCGTGCAGAAGTCCCGGGTTTGATTTCCGGCCAGGGCACACAGGAGAAGCACCCATCTGATTCTCCACCCCTCCCCCTCTCCTTCCTCTCTGTCTCTCTCTTCCCCTCCCGCAGCCAAGGCTCCATTGGAGCAAGGATGGCCTGGGCGCTGGGGATGGCTCCTTGGCCTCTGCCCCAGGCGCTAGAGTGTCTCTGGTCGCAACAGAGCGACGCCCCTGAGGGGCAGAGCATCGCCCCCTGGTGGGCAGAGTGTCGCCCCCTGGTGGGCGTGCCGGGTGGATCCCGGTCGGGTGCATGCGGGAGTCTGACTGTCTCTCCCCGTTTCCAGCTTCAGAAAAATACAAAAAAAAAAAAGAAAAAAAAAAAAAGAAAAACATAAATAGTAAAATTAAAATACCATGCATGTATTCTGATCTTTATTTCACAAAATATTTTTTTATATGTTGTTCTATGTCACATATGCCAAATTGGATAAAAATGATAGTCAGCCTTCTTTCTAGGCTACAACCAATACATCTTAACCTGTAAATAGCAGTTTGAGTAAACGGGTACTTTTTCTAAGAATATACTCTATTAAATCAGTGACTATACTCCTAACTCCTCAATATGGAGATACCATTCATATTGGTTTGAGAGTACTCATTTTTCATGAAGTTTAAAATGTACCCGTTCTCTTTTTTTCATTCAAGTTTTCAGCTTAAACAAACCTGCTCACCCTTTGATTCAGATAAGATTACCTGGGGGAGGTGGATTCCAGGGTGAGCAAAGTGCTTCTTCAGCATTTCCCTCAATGAACTGGGAGATGTTTTATGGCAAGTGTTAAAACAACACACCTGTGACTAACCTTTGTGCTTCTTGGTCAATAACCGCTGTTCATGATAATAACTAGGACTAAAAGAGACATAGATGTACTGTCTTTGACAGCCTTGAAACTCTAATTGTGGGGTAGTAAATGTTTTCTGAGCACCAAATTAGAGTCTGTTAAAACACAAAAAACTTGGTCAAGTGTTTTACCTATCTTCTTATTTCCTTTCATGTTTCTCCTTTTCTCAGCCACTTCAGTAGTAGTTATGAGAACCTACCACGCAGTTAGCGGTCTGGTGCTGCGGGGCACCGAACCAGGAGCTGCAAAGACAGAGAGCTTACCGTCTTGTTGGGGATTCACAATATATGGACGTGTGAGAAACAGCTAGTGAACCAGCCAGTATTATACAGTCTGTGTGTCTGTCACAACATGTGAAACCATATATAAATATATGCAATTCATACAGAAATACACATGTGTGCTAAGTGGTACGGCATCAATAATTAGAAAAGAGGACAGATACAGTATGGAAATTAAGTGCAGGGACAATAAGCCAAAGCAGTGGGAAGATGGTAGGAACCTGGTTGTCAGGCAAGACTGTGCTACAAAACGTTCTGGAGCTGAGTTTTTCTTTTCCTTTTGAAATAATTGTAGAGTCATAAGAAATAACAAAAAATTATAAAAAGAGGTCCCATATACACTTCCCCCAGGTTCCCCCAGTGCTAACATCATACATCACTACAATACAGTATCAGAACCAGCATACTGACTTTGGGACAATCTCCAGATCTTTTTCAGATTCCACCAGTTTTATAGGCACACGTGGAGCTGAGTTTTGATAAACGAGTTCAATAGTCAAAGAAAAGGAATGAGGAAAAACTAGAGATAAGCAAAGCCTCAGAGGGCAGTTACTAGATAAACTGTCATCTTTTCTTGCTCTTCCAAGTCTTAGCCATTCCACACAATTCTATGTAAATCAACCTCCCTGCTTTCCTCACCAAGGGTTGGCTTGTTACCATGCCTTTTCATGAATGTTACTCAAGCACTTACTCCTGTGCTCTTCATCCAGTGATCCAAACATAGGCAGTCTCCCTCTGAGAAATCATTTATTTTCTGCAAGCTAGTTTGTAATTAAGTAATTTGAAATCCAGAACAGATTTCCCCATGAAAACAGAGGTACATAGGTTATGGGTTCCATGGGGTCACTCCAGGCCTATGCAATTCATAAGGTAACTAATCTCTATATACAGAACAATATTTATCATTGCTGTACATGGTGGTAGTGGTAGGAGGACTCTCTGCTATCTCAGATGGACTCCTGTCTTAATAGGTATTATTCTATTGCTACAAACCTCCACTGCATCCAGTGGGTAATATTAAAGGAAAACCCCCCTTTTTTGATGCTTTTGATTATGCAAAGTAAAATCTTCTCTAATTCAAGTGTTCACCCACTAAGCTATCCGTTCAATAAGAGATGCCATAGGAAATGGACAATAGAGAGCTGATGAGAACTAGACAGAGAGATAGTGAAGGAAATATACCAGAATAATACAGAGGTTTTCTCTGAGAGGAGGAATGACCAGTGATTTACTCTTTATATTCTCTCTCTCTCTGATTTCTCATTCTCTCTCTCTCTCCCTCTCTGCCTCCTGTCCCTCATTCTCTCACTCTCTTTCCCTCATACCTTTCTCAATTCTCTAAATTCTCTACAACTGAGATGTATTGTCTTTTCTTTCAATCAGAAAAATTAGAAAGCTTCTGGAATGAAAGAGGTACATGCAAGTTGCTGAAGCAGTTGCTAGCATGGTAGGAAGGAGAGACAGACTCTGGAGCTCAAGCTAGCGGGGATGTGATTTCCAGGTCCAGCAGCATTGGTAATTGCCCTCTGACCGTGTACAGGCACACACATGATTTGGAACTTTAGAGAGAAGGAGAATCTAGCTCGAGAAGGAACAGATGCTACCCTTCCTGTGGTTTCCCCAGTGAAATATGAATCCACCACTGACACCTTTAGACAGGGTCCTGACAGAATCAAGAAAAGAGTCTAATTCCTGCTGACCGCAAGTTTAAACCCAGGGTTTAAACTTCTGGAAAAAATTACACTGAAAACTTTCAGCTTTCGTCAAGGCAATGTTGACAAACATCTGGGTCTCTTAGTTATTGAGCTAAACCTGCTATCAGTAAATACTTGTCCTCAACAGGGAGAAAGGCAAAGGGCAAGTGTTCAGATATCTCTGAGTGATATCTTCCTGAAGTACTTCTGCCCTCAAAAGTGGGTGGTCCTGATCCTGATCTTGGTCCCATGATTATCATTACAGATCCTTTTCCATGTTTTCACAGAGCCTCAAATAGCAGTGATTGTGTTTCCTGGGTCCTTTGTGCTGTCCCAGAAGGGACTTTAAGCCTATAAATTTTACACATAGTTCTGCCATGCCCTTTAGATATAGTTTACAACCCACATGAAAGTGTTTGTCTTCTAAGCTCTGCTTATCACAATGATGAGTTACATTATTTGCAGTAATCGTCATCTCCTTTTGTGGTTTTTGATTTCCATTATGCAATTACAACTTTGTAAATTTATGGAAATATGATACTAATACATGTCCAATATGTCTGGTTTCTCCCTGTAGATACAATCATGCTGGCCTAAGCATCCATAAAAAACTAAAACACTGCAACTTTCTTATACATTTTTTTAAAATGAGAATTCCTGAGCCCCATGAAATATAGATACTTAACAATTTGCACCTATTTCTTGGTATCTTTTAAAGTAAGATAGGGTAATTTAGAGCAAGCACAGTAATAAAGAGTAAAGATCATAAAGCTCCTATTAATTGCGTTGAATAAACAGTTCTTATATGCCAGACCACTTAAATGCTAGATGATTGAAAAACAAGAAAGAAGCAGTTCTTATCTTTACAATTTAATCAAAACAAAACAAACATCTATGAAAGCTTTCAAATGAACAGCCTTTTGGTCATTGCACCAAGGGAGGTCTGTTAATATTCACAGGTACCAAAGTGATTGCAAAGAAACTGCTGAATAGAAGTGGGTTACAGGAAGGATTCTGGGTGCTGTGAGGCGCAGAATGACGATGTAAACATGGACCCTTCTGAGAATAAAAGAGGGTGCTATTAACATTTATGTTTGTGTAATAGGCATAGTCTGGGTCGCTTTTAGGCCAGCACAGAGCTATGATGCCCCTCATAAAAAGATGGGATTCATAAATCCAGATGGTAGGGAAGTATTTTCTTTTGCTACAGCTGCCATAAGTGGATGATTTAAACAATGGAAATTTTAATGTCTTTCGGTTCTGGAAGTTAGAAGTCCAAAATCAAGGTGTCAGCAGGGTCGGTTCCTTCTGAATGAAGGCTGTGAAGGAAGAATCCCTTCCAGGCCTCTCTCCTTGGCTTGTGAAAAGTTGTCTTCACCTTGTGTCTTCACATTATCAACTCTCTATGTGTGTTTCTGTGTCCAAATTTGTCCTTTTTATAAGGACACCAATGATTTACGGGTAGCTATCTCTGTTCTGCTCTGATCTAGCTTGTGAGTCCAGCAGTGGTCATATCATGGAACAGCCTCTTCTTCACCCTCCACCCCTGGTGACTGGCTCTTATAATCTCATGCTCCCCACCCCTTTCTTCAGGGTGCCCTGAGTGGTTGAGGTGCCCTGAGTGGTCAACAGAGGGCTTCATTAGCAGGGAGGTAGCTCATTTGGTTGCTAGTTGACCACAGTGGAGACACAGTTCACAGCAACAATATAAACACATATGGGGGGAGGTGAGAGAGACAAATTTAAAGAAGCAGTGGCCCCTAGGACCTCAACCACTGTGCTAATAGGTTGCCTAGGCTTGGGGTTGAATCACTTAGGACATTTACTTGAGTTTTTATGTGTGGTAAGAAGGAAGAAATATTAGCAGAGTCATTTGGTATACACCCACGACATTCCGTTTGTACGATGGCACAGTACCCCCTTGTAACTGGGTATTGCAGGAACAGCAGAAGTCTAAGGTAGAAAAGACACATATTTAGTAGGGACTTGAATTGGAAGTTCTCCTATGAGTGACACTCGCAACCTGATTTTTCGATGTTAATATAGCTGTGGCCTTGGGACTCGGGCCAGGCTGTGTGAATGAGGCATGTTGGCCAGAGGAGCAGGTGGTGCTTTCTGGCCTGAGGAAATAATAGAGAGAGAAATATACCAGACCAGGAGCCCCATCATTTCCCCTCTTTCAATGGCGTGTGTACTGGTCCATGTGTAGCTCGTATCATGGGTCCTGACTGCATTAGGATGATAGAGTGCCACTGGAGATTGAGCAGTTCCTTTCTGTCCAGGGATGGGAGTGACCAACCCAGCCAGGTAAAACATCCCATTGCAGATACCAGGAAATGGTCCCCATTTCAGGGACAATAGAGCTTGGTGCCTTCATTATGATAGTTCGTTGGTCCATGGCCAATGTCAGGATTATTGTTATGCCCTTTGATTTTTTTTACTGTATTGGGGGTATCAGCCTCAGTTCCTAACTTGGCATATGGGTCAATGGACCTCACATGTAGGGAAAACACTGCTGTCCACCTGGCCAAGGCAGGTTTTTCAGTTAGTAATTTTATCTGTTCTTTAAGAACCCCACTTTTCTATTCCACCAGCCCAGCTGCTTGTGGGTTATAGGGAAGCTGGAACTTCCATTCAGTATCTCATTCCTTTGCCCACTTTTGTACTTTATGTCCTTTGAAATGTGACCTCTGGCCGCTATCTGTTTGACTGGGATACCTGTACATAGTTCTTAGCTTTTCATCTCTTTATGGTTGTGGCCAGATTAGCTTGTTGAGTTAAACCAGAGGCAATGTCCACACACACCAGAGCATTTTTGGAGCCCTCACTCAAGGGAAGGGGGCCTATGTAATCCATTTTCCTGTTTCTTCCTGGTTAGGGGTTTCAGCGACCAGGACTTCTGCTGACTCCAGACCTGCTGCCCTTAGCTTAAGCTCCAGCACCTGCTCCTTACTCCTTAGCTATGCACCATCCTACCCGGGTACTTTGCTGCCCAATTTTCCAATCTGCTCAATATTCAGGGTCCCCTGTTGGGTTAGTTGCTAAAGTATATGTATATATCTATATCTATAGATACAGATATAAATATATATATATAAAATATATATATATTTTGGCCAAGGCATCTGCTTCCTGATTATCTGGAAGTTTACACACCTTATTGGAAGGGATATGGAAGATAGTCTGTCTTGGGCTCTTGCAGATGAGTCCAAATATCTTTTCACATTTCTTGTCCCTATAAAGGTTTGTTCATGTTCATCTACCCCTCTGCCTCCCATTGTCCAAGCCACAGAGTCAATCCTTTTAGGATCAGCGCCAAGGTTCATACATGATTACCAACCAGATCACTCTTAACTTGACCCATTGGCTACCATAATTTCTTCCTATTTTTATCTAGATAGTATTAGTGGGTGGCTGAATGGTAATTGCCATCAGGTAGGCAAATTGCCCCAGCTAGGGCCATTAGTGGACTAGGCTCCAGCCAGAATCTCCCCTGTCCCTTCTTTGCAGTTTGCAGGGGTCAACACAGGGATGGGAGCAGGAGCATTTGGAGATTCTATATATTCAACAGGGTCTAATAGTTGCTGCTCTAGTTCTCTAGAGACAGAGGACTAATTGACAGAGCACTCTACATTATAGACAGGCATGCCTTGTAGTCAGCATGGGAGTTTGAGTCGTGGCAGAGGCCAGTCAGTACACATGTTGTCAATCCACCCCTTGATGGGAAGGGAAGCTCTTACTATAGCTGGGTGTCTTCAGTAAGAAGCTCCACCTGGAGAAGCACTGTATACACTGCCAGTAACTGATGTTCTATTGTGGCATGTCTGATCTCTGCCCCCTTCCATAGTTAGGACCAAAATCCAAGGGGCAGGCAATCACTCCTTTGCTGTTTGCACTGTAATGCCCAGCCCATACCTTCAGGGGCACTGAAACACCTGATTCAAATGGCAACCCCATATGGGAGATTCCAAGAGCTTTAATCTGTTTGACCAGTATTTTTGCTTTCTCAAAGGCAGCCTGTTATTTGGCTTCCCAGTCCCATTTTTATCTATCTAATCTATCTTTCTATCTATCTATCTATCTATCTATCTATCTATCTATCTATCTATCTATCTATCTATCATCTATCTATCTATCTAACTATACAGATAGATATATATCTGTATATATATATATATATCTCCCTTCTTAACTAGGGAATATAGTGGGCAAAGGCATTGTGTTAAATGGGGTAGAAAAGTTCACCAATACCCCAGAATTCCCACAAAAGCCTGTACCTCTTTTTCATTTTTTGGTATGGTGTAGGTTTGAACTTTATCTAAGACAGACTCAGGGACAACACGGGTCTTACCCAACCATACAATTTCCAAAAACTTTATTGCACTACCCAGATGTTTAATTTTCTGTAGGTTCATTGTCCATCCTCTTTGTTGTAGGTGGTCCTGAAAATACTGTAAGGTTTTCTGTAGCAGAGGCAAACATCCATGGGTTAACCCTGGATAGCCACTGGATCTTTAATAGAGGTTAGTTTCAAAAACTAGGAAGTTTCTGCTATAGTTATGCATTCATTAATATCTTGTTTATTAGCAAAAATCAGCAATCTGGCTTTTTTATACAATTCTTCTCAAGTTCCAGAAGTCCTTTCTCTGTCTGTAGTGTCCATAACAAGTATTACAAATTCTGTGTTAGTATAGTAAGTGTTTCAGGAAGAACGAAGAGATTCTTGGTAATCAATATGCCACATTAGGAAACATGTATTATCACTATTTCTTCTACATTACTTCCTGTTGTAGGGGATGTATGTACAACTTCATTCATAGAAAACTGGTAAAGGATGATACTTTTTCCTGCATTATACCATCCAATATTGATAGCTTGGTGGGCCTGCTGATTGAATAGTCTCCATATCCTGGTGTAGAGAATTCCCATTCTCAGGCAGGGGACCCCACCTCCTACCACAGGGCTGCCTGGCCTCCTAAGGCTCAGGCTGATGGGAAGAAGAGAGATGCACCAGAGCCCACCTCTGCTGCTGCTATGCCTGTGCTGGCTACTTCCTAAAAACTGGAGGGAGGCCAAAGCCCAGGCCACATTGTCATCTGCAAGGCCCAGGCCACTGACTCCAGGACATGGCCACTGTGTTGTCTGTGATGAGCCTTGTGGGTCACCAACAGGCCCCAGCTCTTAACGTGGTGGTGACCATGTGGACTGGGGCAACTTATTAGTTCTTAGCAGTTATGTTTAGGTTATCCACAAAGACTTCATGAGACTTTAGACAAAATCAGCCGTCATCCTAAATTACAGTTTTTGCTGACAAATTTGTAAGCACAGGTCTCTGCTTTCTAGGCAGAAAACTTGTTACAGTATCTTATCAGGAGCACATAGTCCAAGAAAACTTAGTCTTTTTAAAAGAGAGAAAGATTTTCCATCAGCTTACTTTTGATATTTAAATCCATTATTTAATTAAATCTATTCTAATTCTAGCTAGTTTGACCACACATTAAAATTTCTTTTCAGACCCTGGCTGGGTAGCTCAGTTGGTAAGAGAATCATTCCTGATATACCAGGGCTGTGGGTT
Organism: Saccopteryx leptura; assembly: GCF_036850995.1. Classification (NCBI taxonomy): domain Eukaryota; kingdom Metazoa; phylum Chordata; class Mammalia; order Chiroptera; family Emballonuridae; genus Saccopteryx; species Saccopteryx leptura. The sequence goes on from NC_089504.1 coordinate 52,839,695, forward strand.
TGATCCCCAGTCTGGGCACATACAAGAATCAACCAATATATAAGTGGAACAAATCTGTGTTTTTTTCTCTCTCTCTCTCTTCCTCTTTCTCTTTCCCTTCCTGTCTCTATAAAAATCAATCAATAAATAAAAAATTTAAAATCAATCAAGAGCCCTGGTCGGCTGGCTCAGTGGTAGAGCATCGGCCCAGTGTGTGGAAGTCCTGGGTTTGATTCCCGGCTACAGCACACAGGAGAAGCGTTCATCTGCTTTTCCACCCTTCCCCCTCTCCTTTCACTCTGTCTCTCTCTTCCCCTCCCGCAGCCAAGGCTCTATTAGAGCAAAGTTGGCCTGATCCAACTGAGGATGGTTCCATGGCCTCTGCCTCAGGTGCTAGAATGACTCTGGTTGCAACAGAGCAATGCTCCAGATGGGAAGAGCATCACCCCCCTAGTGGGCATGCCAGGTGGATCCTGGTTGGGTGCAAGCGGAAGTCTGTCTCTCTGCCTCCCTGCTTCTCACTTCAGAAAAATAAAAAAATAAAATTAATAAAATTAATAAAATTAATTAAGAGGCCCTGTCCAGTGGCTCACTGGATAAAGTGTTGGGCTAACATTATGGACGTCCCAGGTTCAATTCCTAGTGGTCAGGTCACACAGGAGAAGTGACCATTTGCTTCTCCGCCCTCCTCCTTCTCTCCCTCTTCCCCTCCTGCAGCCAGTGGCTCCATTAGTTTGAGTGTCATGCCTGGTGCTGAGGATAGCTTGGTTGATCCCAGTGCATCAGCCTCAGGTGCTAAAAATAGCTTAGTATTCAAGCATTGGCCCCAGATGGGTTTGCCTGGTGGATCCTGATTGGGGCACATGCAGGAGTCTGCCTCACTATCCCCCCTCCTCTCACCTAAAAAAAAAGAAAAAGAAAGAAAAAAGAAAAGTGTGTAGAATTGATTTGGAGGGGTACACAGGGCACCCTGTGCATGGTGATGTTACTCATGTTTTTCCTGCTTTCTGCCTTGTTAGAGAAATACTATCTTCCCTTGTGTCCTACAGTTACACTAGCCACGCAGGAATACCCTCTCTGGTCTTTTGCTGAAATTTGGCCCAATCTGGCTTAGTCACAAGTGCTTGGACCTTAGGTCGTGGCAGCTTGTGTCCTGCGTTTCCCAAGCTACAAGTGGTTTCCAGTTTATTGCTTTGCTTTCCAACTCCATCAGCCAGTTCCAATGCCAACAGAATTGTAGACATTCTAATATCTTTTCCTAGTTTCATTTCTTCCTCTAATTTTCTAACCCTGGCTTCTGCCTCTAGCGGGCTGTTGGTAGCCAGCTCAACTGCCCGTAAGACAGGGCCAGCCTATAGCTGCAGCCACATGGATTCCTTCTTTGTCACAGTGTATAATGCATACTTCCTCAACTGCCTAAAACCAACCAGCATTTTCAGGGTTTCTCTGTACTCACCAGCGGTCCACATACGTCTAGCATATGGGCCACCCTTCCCACATAGAAGTTGATGGCTAATCCGGGATTTCCTCGATAGATCTCTCTTTCCCAAGGTCCATTTCTTCAGTCTCCTGGTTTGCTCTCCTTCACAACAAATCATGCTGGATTAGTTTATTCTAATGACCTCATTTTAATTTTACTGTCTCTGTAAAGGGCCTATTTTAAAATAAAGTCACATTCTGAAGTACTGGGATTATTATACCACCATTCATTGGCCTTTTTTGGGGGGACACAACTTAACTAATAACGAGGATGGTAGAAACTTGACAACTGCACTATAAGAGAAGGTAGATGGTTAGTGGGCGTTGCCTTCCTAGTACACATCATGATCAGGCAATTCTATTATAGGCTTTCATAAACTAAGATAGGTAATGGGAGAAAAAAACCAAAATGCAGGATCATTGGAGAAGTAGAAACTTTTAATTTGGGGGATTGTTAGTGTCCAAGATTCCTCTTTCCAGGTGGGCAATAAAAAATGGACACTGGTAGAAGTGAGATCTTTAGGTGACAATTAACTAGAGCATATTGAGCTGTGGGATGTCATGTTTAGGAGGTGCCACAAACAGACTGGTCATTTTTTTTAGCACATTAGTTGATAATTCTCTGCTATGAGGCCTGACTTCAGATCACCACAGCCTTTATTTTGTTTCCTTTATGCTTCTGACAGGAAAGTGGTGGTCCCTCAAAGTGAGTGCCATGAACCAGAGACTGTAATATACCATGATGGATTGGGCAAGAAATTTCCCATGGTGCCCTTTCTTCTTCTTAGTGCAAAAAACAAAACAACCCCCCCCCCCAAAACAAAACAAAACAAAACAAAACCAGAGCTATTATTTCTCATTTTCTCCTGGGCTGTCCAGAGAAGCTTGGAAGTATTACTGTGCAAAAGCCCAACAACCCTCACCTGTCCAAATAAAGGCACTGAACCAAAACCAAATCCAACTTGAAACAATTTTCTTTAGTAGAAGAATGCATGTATTAGAAACTACCCAGTAGTATCCTCCAATTACTGGGACTTATTAAGATCTTTACAGATTAAAAACAAAATTAAAAAAAATTATTTATTGATTTTTGAGAGAGGAAGGAAAAGAGAGAGAAAGAGAGAAACATTGACTTGTTGTTTCACTTATTTATGCATTCACTTGTTGATTCTTTTTTTTTTCCATTGGTTGATTCTTGTATGTGCTCTGATGGGGGATCGAACATATAACCTTGGTGAATTGGAACAATGCTCTAATCCACTGAGCTACTGGGCCAGGGCAAAATAAAAAAAATTTTATTTATTGATTTTAGTGAGTGAGAGAGAGAGAGAGAGAGAGTGAGAGAGAAACTTTATTCTATTCCTGTATGTGCCCTGACTGGGGATCGAACCAGCAATCTTTATAATTGGAGCTATGCTCTAAACAACTGAGATACTTGGGCAGGGCAAAAATAATTCTTTTTTGTCATTATACCCATTTTTCTTTGCTGAAAAATCAGCTATTCTTCTCTATATTGAAATCATTAGGTTGACCTTAAAAGTTGAAGCGGTATTTTAAAACCATGTTAGATCAGGAATAAAACATTTATAATATCCAATGTAAAAAGGGAGTTCTGACAAAAAATATAGGAGAAAAGAATGGGAAGAGATAGAAAGGTATAGGGAGGACAATGAGAAAATGAAGCCGTGTTTATGTTGATGAGTGTTACCAACGGTATCCCAGGTACTGTTTGATTTTTGATTGTTTCTCTTCCTACAACTCAAACTCCTTACAGACTGGACAATGTCTTATTCATCTTTGTTTTCCCAATGCCCAGCAGGATACTTGACAAACAGTCTGTGTTCAGGAAACAAGTGTTGGCCTGAATCAAACCACATTGGACTACTACAAATGAACATTCTAAGATTTAAATTTCATAGCTAGCCTCTGAGTATAGGTATATTTGTGACTAGAAGACTTTTATAGACAAGCTTGTACAGTAATTGATGTGATTGTGTAAAATATATATTTCTGAGCCCCACCCTAGAAATTCCAATCCAGACGGTCCGGGTGGGGTGGGTGGGGCCTGAGAATCTGTATGTCCAACAAATGCCTCAGGTGTTTTTTTTACAGCTTGGGAATCAAAGGCAGCTTGTAAACCAACACATCAGATGCCTTAAGCTCTGGAATTGCTCTATTATTTTAAACTCTGTCCCTTGAAGCCGATCTGAAAAGAGTATCTGACCATCCTAACACGAAAGTTTACCGAAGAGATGAAAGTGCTTAGGTGGTAGTTACAGCACACCAAGACACTTGTTCCGAATGTCTGGTCTTCTTGCTGGGCTTCTGTCTGCAGATTTCTGATAGCTCTCAGTCTCCAGTGCTGTGAGAGACCAAATGTAACAGGAAAGATGTATGGAGGTGAAAACCAATTGAGAGGTGCTTACTGTCTTAGGGGGGGTCTCCTAAACCTTTCAACTGCTTATAGATCATTAACATTTTGAAGGAGATAAGTCAAGAGAGGGAAGGAAATTAAATGTATTAATAGAAAAAGACAACAGCAAAGTGCTAATACACACAAGAGATGTTCAAGTTTTCTAATAAAGAAGTACTCATTATTTGACCTGTGGTGCTGCAGTGGATAAAGTGTTGACCTGAAATGCTAAAGTTCTTGGTTCTTGACCCCTTGCCTGGTCAAGGCACATACAAGAAGTAATTGCTATGAGTTGATACTTCCCACAGCTCCTCCTCTTCCCTTCTCTTTCTCCTCTTTCTAAAATCATTAAGTAACATCTTTAAAAAATCTTATTAAAAATAAAAAGAAAGAGAAAGAAAGAAATGCTTATCGCCCTGGCTGAGTAGCTCAGTTGGTTAGGCAGTGGTAGTCAACCTGGTCCCTACCGCCCACTAGTGGGCGTTCCAGCTTTTATGGTAGGCGGTAGCGGAGCAACCAAAGTATAAATAAAAAGATAGATTTAATTATAGTAAGTTGTTTTATAAAGATTTATTCTGCCAAACTTAGTGAAAATCCGACATAAAGTACTTGGTAAGTAATTATTATTATATGCTTTAACTTGCTGTAACTCTGCTTTCTAAATTTTATAAAGTAAAGTTACTTCCCTACTTTATAAATCACCATTACTGTGGAACTGGTGGGTGGTTAGAAAATTTTACTACTAACAGAGATACAAAAGTGGGCGGTAGGTAAAAAAAGGTTGACGACCCCTGGGTTAGAGCCTCATTCTGATACTGCCAGGGTTGCAGGTTCGATCCCAGTCAGGGCGCATACAAGAATCAACCAACGAATGCATGAAAAAGTGCAACAACAAATCTGCGCTTCTCTCTCTCTCTCCCCCTTCCTCTCTCTCTATAAAGTCAATAAGATTTTCAAAAAAAGAAGTAAGTGCTCATTAAGCCCTTATGTGGTAGCGCGGTTGATTGGGGTGTTTATTGTCCCCATATGCCAAGGCTGATGATTCCATCCCCGGTCAAGGTGCAAAGGGGAATCAACCAATGAGTGCCTAGGTGAGTGGGGATAGTCAGGGTTTCTCTCTCCCTTCTTCTCTCTCTCTCAAGTTAAATTTAAAAAATTAAAAAAAAATGTTCATTAAAACCACGTTGAGAAATGGGGGTGGGAGGAGAACCTGTTAATTGTGTCTGTAAATATGAGGTCACTGGGCAGATATTTAGGATGGACTAAATGGGTAGGTGACCCTAATTTGAAGTCAATTATCAGGGATAAATGGCTAGCATTGTTAATAACAACACCTGCAATAAGTGAGCATCACTGTGCCAATATACTGGGATCCACCCATCGCCACTGACCACAGCCTTTTTGAAGACTCCCTAAGAACCCACAGAAGATAACAGAAATCAGGAAATCATTTGCATGGTACTTTATAAATTTCCTTTGTTCAGTATAAGCTCTGAGGAAGGTGGGTTTATTCCCTATCATTGCCAGTGTGGAGATAAGTGAATTCAGGCCGAGTACCTCCTAGGTGGCAAAAGTTGTACTATGAGTCCATCTCCCGATCCTCGCTCAGCACACTGACTCAACAAGCACAATACAATACAATACCATAAAATGTATCTGGGATGAAAGTCAACATCCCATTTGACCCACACTATTCCTTTGATTTAGGTAAGGTCGGAATCCCCTCCTCTCTACACAGGAGGTGACGGAGGCCAAAATATGTTGTGACAAATGTACGGGGCTGTAAAAGGCAGCGTGTGGAGGTGGAGCCCAGAGCTGACTCCTCAGGTCGGAAGCTCAGATAAGGCTTTGGTAGCGGTGCCTGCGAGTCAAAGATGAGAACCCGACCTCCTGTGGAGCGCTTGCAGGTATGCGGGACAGCGGGCGCAGGCGGCCAGGGGGCCTTCGGCCATTTCCGAGCGGAGCCCTGGGTCCGGGGCGGCTGTGGGTGAGGTCTGTCGCACAACAGTCCAACTAGGATCCAGAATAGCTAAGACTGAACGAAACAACCTCTCAAGTCCTCTCTGGTCTGCACTCGAAGCGGCTTATCATACCTGGGTTTCCGACCAGGTAGGGCTTAAGGGGCAGGTCCCGCAGCCCGGTCCCGGGAGCTGGGACCACCCCAGGAGCTGGCACAGGGTCCCCGCGGAGGGGCGTTGGAGCGGAAACCTAACGGGGCTGGGGACTTGGCCGAGGCGGCGGGGACAAGTCTGGGAGAGGAAGCAGCTCCAGGTTCAGCTCCGGCCGGCGGCAGAGGTGGCCGAACCCGCGGTGAGCCGCCGGCGGGGAGAAGGGAAGGTGCTTTCGGAGCGGCCAGGGGCTGGAGAGCCTTGACTCCGACTCCCAGGGCGCCCAGAGCCGGAGTCCCGCAGCGATGAGAGTGCAGGTCACGGTAAACGCCGGCCTGCCCCTCCCCCTGCGCGGTCCCCTGCCTGGCGTGGCCACCGGGAACGCGCAGCCTCAAGTTGAGCGCTCGGTTCTCTCCACTGCCGGCCCGAGCGCAACAGGAAGTTCCAGGGGCTTGGAGAGGGAGCGCTTGGGGACTCCGGGAATGGAGTTGTGACCCTGGGCATGCCTTGGTCTCTGATAAGGCGGCCGAACCTCAACCTGGCTGTTACCTTTTTTTTTGTCTGCACTAGCACACAGTATGTTTAAGTACTATATATTGAGCACATTGTATTTCAGGCAGAGTACAAGGTACTTAGCAAACGTGAGCTCCTTTCGACATCGCTTGGTTGTTAACGGCAGTTTCTTTGGAGCCAGAGCACCTGAATTAGTTTCCCAGTTCCACTACTAGCTATGATCTTGGGCATAACCTAACCTCCATGCTTTGGCTTCCTCATCTGGAAAATGGAATGAAAGTTATACTTTGAAGACTAAATGAGATGCTATATATGCAATACACTTAGAATAATGCCTAACGTATTTAGGTTGCAATAGTTTGTGATTGTTAATATTTCATTATGGCAAAAATCCTATGAGGTCTACATATTATTGTCCCCCCCCCCCTTCCCCACCCTCCACTGGGTTACAGGAGGGGAGGAAGTGAAGCTGAGGGAGAAAAACAGAGTTGCGGTTTGAACCTACGTCAGTGCTTTAAAACACTGAAAGCATGGATATTCTACCCATACATGTGATTTTGATCATCCTAGGGAGAAGGTAGATCACCCCTAACTGCTAGAAGGGAAACCTAGTTCTTCAATTTCTTTCCCCTATATACAAATGTTGTTTCATTTTTCATCTGCTTTAGATTTTTCCACTATTGATAAACATTTTTTTTTAGATTAGATATTATGCCTTTTCTGGAATCTGGGTTTAGCTGTAAGAATCTGACTGTTTCTTAGGTCCTGTTCCCCTCCCCACCACATCTCACTCACTTGTAAAACATTTCATATGGAACTTGGCATGAGCCACCTTATGGGGGGCTAAAATTAGGGGCTAGTACCCTCAGGTAGTACTAAACTTGTCTTGAGAGACAAGGGCTTGAATAGCATTTGAGTTGCTTGTGTCCCAGAGGAGAGGGGGAAGACCTAGACAGCATATTGGTGATATGCCATCAATTTTGGTCTTATCTTGCCTGTTTACTATTCTCTATCACAGCTATTTTGTTTTAGTTGGACATCTATATCCAAACTATTAAGCATTTGGTAAATACTGAACCTGAAATATGTATCACCTCTTTATCTTTCTTGCTGTTTTTTTTTTTTTAATTATGGATTTTTTTAGAGAGAGAAGAAGGGAGAGAGAGAGAGAGAAACATTGACCTGTTCCTATATGTGCTTTGACTGGGAATCAAACCCACAACCTTTGCATATCAGGACAATGCACTCTCACTGGGTAATAAATCATAGGTTTTCAGTATAGGACAAAGAACCCAAACATTCTCAGAGAGACTTTCACCACACTTATAGTAGAAACATACAGTGCTAGAAGTGTAAGTGGTCATTCTACCTATAATTCAGTTATTTCTTTGTGTCACATCAGAACTCTACATGGCAACTATTTCCTGCAAAAGAAAAAAAAAATCATTGTTAGCTGAAGTATTCTGAAGTGGGTCTCAGTTTTTTTTCCTCATTAAAAATATGAAAAATATGGAACACTTCATGAGTTTTTGTGTCATCCTTGTGCAGGGGCCATGCTAATCTTCTCTGTATGGATCTACTTTTAGTATGTGTACTCAGTTGTGATTTTTTTCTTTTTAGTTTTATTGAAGTTGTATATACACATAGCTCAAAGTCATATAGTTTCATCAGTTTATTATTAAAAACAGAAGAGCCCTCCATCATTTACTGCTTTTCAGAAAGAGTGATCATGTTCATCCCTTTAGCTAGTTGGTACTTATTCGTGTTTCTAAATAATGTTGATATTGTTCCTTCTTGATTTTTAAAGGTTAGTCATAATGTATCTTCTTTCTAGTATGGAAGATGACGGTTTAGCTTTCTTTTGCATGTCTGTTCTTATCACATGCCTCCTTCCACTTCCTTCCACTTATCCTCAGAATAGTTATCTCATAATTTTTAGGTAGGTCAGTATTTAATTGAGTTACCATTATTATGCCTTCCTATACACTATGAAGAGTTGAGTAAGGTATTATATGAATTACTTCCCCTTTCTTCACTTTTATTTTCTCCAGAGTATTCTTTCTGTGTATGCTTGCAGTTTTCTATGGAGTTTTCACGAATTAACTGCAAGTACTTTTCTAGTTCTTGAAATCTTTTCTCAAGATGTGCTAGTGCAACAACTATTGAATCGATATAAATTTTTTCTTTTTCTTTTTGTTTTAGCAAGCGAACGAAAGAGAGATAGACAGACAGGAAGGGAGAGAGATGAGAAGCATCAGTTCTTTGTTGAGGCACTTTAGTTGTTCATTGATTGCTTTCTGATATGTGCCTTGACTGGGTGCTCCAGCTGAGCCAAGTGACCCCTTGCTCAAGCCAGCAACCTTGGGCTCAAGCCAGTGACCTTTGGGCTTGAGCCAGTAACCTTGGGCTTCAAGCCAGTGACCCCTGGGCTCAAGCCAGCTACCATGGTGTCACACCTATCATCCCACGCTCAAGCCAGCAACCCTGTGCTCAGGCTGGTGAGCCTGTGCTCAAGCCAGTGGCTTCGGGGTTTTGAACCTGGGTCTTCAGCATCCCAGGTCAACACTCTATCCACTGGGCCACCACCTGGTGAGGCCAGACTGGTTGCTCTTGTTTGATGCACAGCTGTTATTTTGGGCTCTCACTGTCATGTTGAGGATCCCCTTTGCGTCTCTGTTATTCAAACAGAAAATTCCCTTTCTACCCCTCATTCTCATCCCCTTCTAATCCAGAGGTAATCAAACAGTTGGATTTGGAACATATTATTTAGGCATATTATATACATGTGTATTTGTTGTATGATTTGTGCATACTGTATATGCTAGCATGCACTGTGATTTATTTAAAAATAGCTCCTGGAGATCCTTCCATGTCAATATATATTGATACTTTCTTGGATAAACTAATCATTGAAGGTCATCTATATAGTATTTTCTAGCTACCATTGTGCTTTTCTCTTCATGACATACCATTTTTCTAGATTCATTCAGCCATGTATTTACTGAGTGTCAACTACAGTATGTGCTAAGCCTTGTCCCACAATCTGAGGATATATAGTGAACAAAACTTTTATTTTTGAGGTAGAAAGGAATGGTGAGATGATTTTTTTTGGATTCTTCTGAGGTGAGAAGCGGGGAGGCAGACAGACTCCCACATGCATCCGACCAGGATCCACTGGCATACCCTCTAGGGGGCGATGCTCTGCCGATGTGTGCCATCACTCCATTGCAATCGGAGCCACTCTAGCACCTGAGGCAGAGGCCAAAGAACCATCCTCAGTGCCTGGGCCAACTTTGCTCCAATGGAGCCTTGGCTATGGGAGGGGAAGAGAGAGATAGAGTGAAAGGAGAGGGGAAGGGTAGAGAAACAGATGGGTGCTTCTCCTGTGTGCCCTAGCTGGAAATCGAACCCCAGACTTTGCCACACCGGGCCGACACTCTACCGCAGAGCCAATCAGCCAGAGATGCTTTGTGATAATGAACTGAGCTCAGCTATAGCTTTAGTTAGCTTGTTTTTCCTCTCATAGCATATAGACATTATACAATCAAGTCTCTCTTTGTTTGTCTGTATCTCTCTTGGTAGAAAATCATGATCATTGCCAATTAAGCTTTATTACCAGAACAACAGAATCATACCCATTAGATATAGAGATAAATTTCCTGAATGGATAAACTAAATTTGATATATGTGTTTCTTATATGTATTTATACATATAATGGAATATTATTCAGCTTTAAATAGTAAGGAAATTCTGACATATGCTACAACATGGATGAACTGTGAGGGGACATTGTGCTAAGTAAAGTGCATCACAAAAAGATATTGTATGATTCTACTTATATGGGTATCCAAAGTAATTAAATTAAATGACCTGGCCAGATAGCACGGTTGGTTAGAGCAGGGTTCGGGAACCTATGGCTTGTGAGCCAGATGTGGCTCTTTTGATGGTTGCATCTGGCTCACAGACAAATCTTTAATAAAAAAATAATAACGTTAAAAATATAAAATATTTCATGTATTACAATCCATTCATTTTCTACCACTCATGTTCATGGTTGTGGGTGGCTGGAGCCAATCACAGCTGTCCTCCGGGACAACACCAAATTTTTATTGGATAATGCGTAACATACATGGGTTGTTGTGAGGTCAGGAAGTAAACTTTCCTCCTTTTAATCAAATAGTCAGCTAGCTAATTGCAGAGACCCTTTTGACAAAGAAGATGGCTAAAAGAAAAAAAGATGAGGAGTATCATACTTTTCAGCAGGAATGGACAGAGGAATTCGCCTTTGTGGAGAGAGCAGTTCTGCAGTGTGTCTAATATGCAATGATAAAATTGTATCAATGAAATGGTCAAATATAAAGCAGCACTTCGACACATGCCATACTACATTTACATCGAAATATCCAGCAGGGGACAGCAGGAAGAAAGCATGTTAAGAGCTACTGTGCAGAGTGCAAGTTAGTCAACAGCAACTCCGTGTTTGGACCCAACAAGGTAACTGGAATTTGGCTAACTTTGCTGGTGCTTTAGCAATTGTGAGAAATGGAAAGCCATTCACAGATGGGGAGTATGCCAAAACATTCATGCTTGATGTTGCCAGTGAACTTTTTGACGACTTTTCAGATAAAGACAAGATAATCAAATGAATAAAAGACGTGCCTCTGTTGGCAAAAACTGTTCATGATTGTACCATCATGATGGCAATTCAAATTGAGGCAACACAAGTGAAGGACATAAATGCAGCACCACTCTTTTCTCTCGCTTTGAATGAGTCAACAGACGTAAGCTATTTATCTCAGTTCAGTGTGATTGCAAGGTATGCTGTCGTTAACACACTATGTGAGGAAAGTCTTGCTGTTTTGCCTATGAAAGAGACAAGAGGGAAGGATTTATTTAAGTCTTTCACTGAGTTCGCTAAAGAAAAAAATCTACTGATGGATAAACTTATTTCAGTGTATACTGATGGTGCTCCGTGCATGGTGGGGAAAAATAGAGGATTCGTAGCGCTTCTTTGTGAACATGAAAAGAGACCCATCCTAAGTTTTCACTGCATCCTACATCAGGAGGTGCTTTGTGCTCGGTTGTGTGGTGAGCAGCTTGGTGAGGTGATGTCGCTGGTCATTCGGGTGGTCAACTTTATTGTTGCCCAAGCTTTAAATGATCACCAGTTTAAAACACTGCTGGATGAAGATAGCAGTAATTATCCTGGTCTGCTTCTGCACAGCAATGTGCATTGGTTGTCAAGAGGGAAGCTTCTCAGCTGTTTCGCGGCTTGTCTGAGCGAAATCTGGACTTTTCTTGAAGTGAAAAATGTCGAGCATCTTGAGTTAGCTAACACTGAGTGGCTCCTGAAGTTCTATTGCCTCATGGACATGACTGAACATCTGAACCAGCTCAATGTGAAAATGCAAGGTGTTAGAAATACAGTCTTATCCCTTCAACAAGCAGTGTTTGCATTTGAAAACAAGCTGAAACTCTTCATCGCCGGCATTGAAACAGGTCATTTAAAAAATGACCTTTGAAAAACTGGAAGAATTTAAAGATGCATGCACAGCAAGTGACCCTGCTCAACATCTTGATCTCCAGCAGCTAGCGGGCTTCACATCTAATCTCCTGAAGTCACTCAAAGCACGCTTTGAAGAATTTCGTGAGCGCACTCGTCTTTTTAAATTTATCACCCATCCACATGAGTGTGCAGTGGACAGCGTTGACCTGAGTTACATCCCCGGTGTCTCCGTCAGAGATTTTGAACTACAAGCTGCTGATCTGAAGGCCTCAGACATGTGGGTGAATAAGTTCAAGTCCTTGAATGAAGATTTGGAAAGATTTTCATGACAGCAAGCAGAGTTGGTGAGCAAACACAAGTGGGGAGAAATGAAAAACTTCAACCAGCGGACCAGCTGATTGTCAAAACTTGGAACGCACTTCCCGTCACATACCACACACTGCAGCATGTGAGTATAGTTGTACTGACAATGTTTGGCTCTACGTATGCATGTGAGCAGTCTTTCTCACCTCTAAAGAACGTTAAGACCAACCTACAATCACTTTTAACGGATGGAAGTCTTAATGCCTGCATGAAGCTTAACCTTACCACGTATCAACCAGACTACAAAGCCATCAGCAAAACCATGCAGCACCAGAAGTCACATTAATGGTAAGAAGTACTTTATTCATCATTGGTTAGCAACAGCATAACAATGTTATTAAAAAGAATTCAGATACTTATTGTACTTTAAAAGTGTTGGTCTTACATAAAATGCACAGATTTACTTGTATTTAGTGTTAAACATATTGTATGGCTCTCACGGAATTACATTAAAAAATATGTGGCGTTCATGGCTCTCTCAGCCAAAAAGGTTCCTGACCCCTGGGTTAGAGTGTCATCCTGATTCTCAGAGGTTGCTGGTTTGATCCCCAGTCAGGGCACATGCAGGAGCAGGAACAGATCAATGTACCTCCTTCTCTCTTTCTCTCTCTCTAAAATCAATAAACATTTAAAGTAGTAAATTAATAGAAAGAAAGGGTAGAGCAGTGGTTTCTAGAGGCTGGGTAGAGAGGGAAATGGGGAGTTGTTTAATGGGCATAAATTTTTAGTTTTACAAGATGATTGGTAAATTTCCAGAACTTTGTTAAAAATATATAAATATGTTAGCCTGACCAGGCAGTGGCACAGTGGATAGAGCATTGGACTAGGATGTGGAGGGCCCAGGTTCAAAACCCTGAGGTTGCTGGCTTGAGTGCAGGCTCATCTGGCTTGAGCTTGGGCTCACCAGCTTGAGCACCAGGTTGCTGGCTTGAGCATGGGATCCTAGATATGATCCCGTGGTCGCTGGCTGGAACCTAAAGGTCGCTGGCTTGAAGCCCAAGGTCACTGGCTTGAGCCCAAGGTTACTGGCTTGAGCAAGGGGTCACTTGCTCTGCTGTAGCCCCCAGTCAAGGCACATATGAGAAAGCAATCATTGAATGACTGAGGTGCCACAACAAAGAATTGATGCTTCTCATCTCTCTTCCTTCTTGTCTATCCATATCTGTCCCTCACTCTGACTCTATGTCTCTGTCAAAAAAAAAAAAAAAAAAAAAAATATATATATTATATAATATATTTAACAATACCAAACTGTACTCTTAAAAAATTGTTAAGCCTGACCAGTGGTGGCACAGTGGATGGAGCATCGACCTGGGATGCTGAGGTCCCAGGTTTGTAACCGTAAGGTCACTGGGTTGAGAATGAGCTCATCCAACTTGAATGCAGGCTCATCAGCTTGACCGTAGCATGATCCCATGGTTGCTGGCTTGAGCCCAAGGTCACTGGCTCCGCTGGAGCACTCTGGTCAAGGCATGTATGAGAAGTAATCAGTGATCAGCTAAAGTTCCAGCAACTGTAAGTTGATGCTTCTCATCTCTCTCCCTTCCTCTGTCTCTCTCTCAAAAAAAAAAAAAAAAAAAAAAAAAAGAGAGAGAGAGAAAATGGAAAAAAGGAAAACATTGTAAAGAAAAGTTAAGATGGTGAATTTTGCATTATGTATATTTTACCACAATTAAGGAAAAAAAGAGATCGTTACACCAAATCCATAATGCTACAGGATTTTTTCTATACTCTGAATACAGTGTTTGAACCTACTACTTTCAGCTGGGTTTGGCTTTTTCCTGGAATCCATGACTATTTTGGGTTGTGTGGTAAGGTAGTGGTGGACTGTCCTGGAAACTTTCTTCTGATGCACTTGGTACCAGAACATTTAGTAGGTCTCATTTTGGGGGCAGCCTAATGTTGTTTTTCTTTTCCTTCATGAGTGTTGGTATTTCCATGTTTCTAGGGAAGAAGTTCCTCACTTATTTACAGATAAGCTCTGGGACTATTTCGGAGTGACTGTTTCTGAGTGACATGCGGTTGGGATCACTGAGAACTGATCATTCTGTTTGCTGCAGAGTTTAGATTCTTTCTCAGGGTTTGGAAACACATGCCTCTTCAGGAGCAGCACCATGTATTTTGATTGGAAATGAAGATATTTACTTGGTAACAAAGACAGGTGCTTTCCCAAGCCCTGGTTCTTCTGCATTTTTCTTGCTGGCGTTTGCTCTGAGTGCTGGCTCTAGATCTTGAAATGGTCTAGGACCAAGTAAGGGTCATGTATCTGGGATTGCAACTGTGCTGTGTGTTTTGATGGGAGAGATCAGCCTGGTGAATTTGGTCATTCTTTTTTCTTCCACTTACTCTTAATTCGTGTGTGGCCATTATACAGAATTTTCTTTCAGATACACTCAAAGCCAGTGAGGTGAATGACTGTGGGCAATCATAGTCCTCTCTTCACTTTACTGATAGTGGACTTGGAACTTCTTATGAAAGGTCATTTTTGACGTGAGCAAACTACCTAGCCCCGAGGAGGAAACATTCCTGTCTGTCAGAACCTTGTGCTTTCTGCAGCAGGACTGCTGGGTGACCTTGGAGAAGACATACTCACCGGGGTTTTTCCCCTGCCCTGCGTGTGAGTTTAACGTTCTCTTTATTTTCCTAGCATCGGACATGTTGGGATATGAGCCAGGAAGTCCTGCTCACGTTGCTCACACAAACCAAAGGAACTTAGGTTTAGGCCAAACTTTGTGCTTAGATCGTAGAGTTTGAAAATCTGTGCCATTTTGGAATGTCTAGCATGTTTTAACTTTCTCACTGATTTCCCTCAGTTGCAATGGAAAAAGGAGCAGAATATAGTAATTATAAACTCCCTAGAAATGTTAGCATGGAGGTGGAGGAGTAGAGAAAGGAACTGAAAGTCATGAAAGGTAGTTCTTGTTGACTACATGTCCTTCTGGCCTCTGGTGGGTCACCTTGGTTTCCTTGTCTATAAAGCTCACGGCCGCCATTTGCTGGCCACCTCTTTCTGAGAGCTGTGGATGTGCTGAGTTTGATTCCTTTGAAAATCTGATGTAAGCAATAGCTTGGGGGCTGAAAAACTCAAACTAGAATGGAGATGCTGCCCAGGGGGGACTAAGGTGAGCCAGTTAGTGCAAGCTGAGTCAATATGTAATGGCTCTTCCCCTGGCCCCAGTAGACTGTTTCCAAGTTGAAATACAAGCCTAGTATTGTCATATTTTTTCCCCTTTCCTTGTTGGGGAAAATGCAGATTACAGATTTTTTCTCTGAATGTGAAATCTCTCAGTCTTTAAATTTTAATAGTTGCTTCAAAATTTTTTAAAATATATTTTACGAGCTAAACAAACATAATTGTTTCTTGCTTTCTGCCTATGGACAGAAGTATATGTGTATGTTATTTTTCACTCTCGGTGGGTTTTTCTCTCTTTCTTTCTGCCTGTGCCACTCCTCTCTTTACATTTTTTATTGAGATTTATTGAGCTAGGATTCATATATCATATAATTTTCTCACTGAATGTGTATAATTTTGTGGTTTTTGTATATTCACAGAGTTGTGCATTCATCACCATAGTCAAGTTTAGAACATGTTCATTATCCCCAAAAGTAAACTCACACCCCTTTGCTGTCTGCCCCCAGCCACTCTGTCCCTCCAACACTAGGCAAACACTGATCCATTTTCTGTTACTATAGATTTGCCTATTCTGGGCATTTTATACAAATGGATTCATGCAACGTGTATTTTTTTGTGACCAGCTTCTTTTTACTTAACATAATGTTTTCAAGGTTCTTCTATGTTGGAGCATGTATGACAACTTTATTTCTTTATATTGTTTAATCATATTCCATTACATAATTATAACACATTTTATGTACCCATTCAACAGTTGATGGCTACTTAGGTTGTTTCTGGTTTTTGTCTATTATGAATAATGATGCTATGAACATGGGTTTACAAGATTTTATGTAAGCATATGGTTCCACTTCTCATGGCTGGATACCTAGAAGTAGACTGGATCATTGGTAGTTCTATATTTAATCTTTTGAGGAACTGCCAGACTGTTTTCCAAAGCAGCTGCACTATTCTGCATTCTTCCCAGAAATCTATGAGAGTTCCAATTTCTCTCCATGCTTGGTGACACTTTGCATGTTTGACTTTTTGATTATAGCCATTCTGGTAGATGTAAAGAGGTATCTCAGTGTGGTTTGTATTTGAATTTCCTTAATGAATAATGATGTTGAGAGCCTTTTGATATATTCACTGGTAATTTGCATATCTTTGCATAAATGTATATTCAGGTTCATTGTGCAGCAATGATTTTTTTTTTAATTTTTTTAATTTTTTTTTTGCAGCAATGATTTTTGATCCAGCTCTTGACATTTGTCTCCTGAAAAATGCACGTATTCACATCCACACAAAAGTTGTTATACAGTATCTAGGGGTTCATGACCCTCTTGATATCTCTCTATGGGTTTGAGGATACCTAAAGAGGACATGATTATATAGTAGGGACTTTTATGGGCATTTTGTATGCTTGATATTACTCATTATTATCTTCTACAGACCTCATAGAATTTGTGTGGGGACCAAATTTCAGGAAAGTGAGTTTGTAATATCTAAAACACTATACAGCTTTAGGGATTGGTTTAGGTGCAAATTCTGCAAGTAAGTGGTGGTGAAATGAAATTGTTAAGGGCATGAACTTGAGTCAGACTGCCCCTGTTTAAATCCTAGTGTCGCTTTTATGAACTATTATGTTCTTGGGCAAATTACTCAACCTCTCTGACTCAGTGTCCTTATTAGTAAAATGGAGATAATAACTGCCCTAACTTCCCACATAGGCAGAGTTAATATAAATAAAGTGCTTTGCCTTGTGCAGGTGGGTACATAGAATGTGTTGAATAAATTGTTAACCTACTGTGGACTGAATGTTCCTGTCTCTCAATTTCATATGTTGAAGCCCTAATCTGCAGTGTAATTCTATTTGGAGGATGGAGCCTATAGCAGGTAATAGGTTTTGACAGTGGAGCCCTCATGAATAGGATTAGTGCCCTTGTAAGAAGAGACACAAGAGAGATGATCTCTCTGCCATGGGAACATACAGGAAGAAGATGGCCATTGTAAACCAGGAAGAGGGCTCTCACCAGAACTTAAGCATCAGCGCACTCTGATACTGGACTTCCAGTCTCCAGACCTATGAGATAATATATATATTATATATATATTATATATATATATTGTTATATATATATATTATAAACTGCCCAGTCTACAGTATTCTATTAGAGTAGCCTAAACCGACTAAGATACCTGCTATTACTATTGTTACAGAATGGACCAGGTTATTACTTTATAGTGGAGCAGCTTGGTCTGTGAATGTGAAGACATATTCTTTCTTTCTGGAGAAAATAGATACCCTTCACTGATCTTTTAAAGAGCCAAGAAGCTTTTGGAAATTAAATCTTATAATGTTAGAAAGAGAATTTCCCTCCCAGTAGTATTTAAGTCCCTAGGGCATTATATAGCTCTTTAGTCTAGATCAGTTAATGCTCTCTAATCTTTGTCACCACTGTTAGTTAGTGTCTGCTTTAAAGTGATTTAGAAAACAAAACAAACCCCCTCCCCCCAATCTCTGTTCTCATCTGGAATAGAGAAACTCAGCTTTCTAAGCAGGCAGTTTTGCTCTCTAACCAGAGGATCAAGCAAGCAGACACAGTACTCGATTAAACAGAGAAGAGGGTCCAAAGTCTTAAAATTTCAACTCTCTAAAATTAGCTAGAATTTTTGGCATCAGACTTTACAGATTGGATCTTTGCTCTTGAACAGAATAAAGAGGCAAGCCACTCGGGCTTCTGTATTGGTCTCTTGGATTTCTTTTATTTTTGAAATGGTGATTTGTAAATATTTGTCAGTTTATTTGTAAATATTTGCCAGTTTTTCTTTGTGTTGTGATTTGTTATACATGGAGCACATCGTTTCTTTTGACCTACATGACATAAATTGTGACCAAAAACATGCCCTCTCTGATGCTCAGACTCAGGACCTGCAGGTCAGGAGGAGACCAGCACATTGCCTGCTGCGCTAAGAGGGCGGCGTGGCCTCTTCTGTTTCTTGGGGAAACCACGTTCTTGAGAAGCGACATTTCAGGTAGAAATTGCACCTTGCTTGTTGGTATTTGGGCTCAACAAATATTGAATGTGATGAGCAAGGTGGATAGATGAAAGATTAGGAGACATTTACCCTGGGGGAGCACTATGAGGTCCTTCACCAAGAAGCCTTCTTTTATTTTTTAAATTTATTGATTTTTAGAGAGAGAGAGAGAAGGAAGAGAGAGAGAGAGAGGCGTTGATATGTTGTCCCATTTATTTGTGCATTCATTGGTTAATTTTTGTATGTGCCCTGACCAGGGATAGAACATGCAACCCTGGCATATCAGGACAATTCTCTAACCAACTGAGCTACCTGATTAGGCCACTTTGGGGCCTTGTTGAGGTTAGTTTATTCTTTAAGTGTAAATGAAAGGAAAATTCTGTAAGATCTTGGCCAACAGAATGCTTCTGAATGTTACTGGGATTCTAGTGTTTTGTCATGTTCACTGACCTACAGATGATTTGTGTGTGGGGGTGTGTGTGTGGCCTGAATTTTGTTCAAGAAAAATTTGTCATGATACTTGACACATAACATAGGAGACTATTCAAGAGGGACTACTGCAATGGGGGAAGAAATATTGAGCTCAACTCAAATGCAGGGACAAGTGGAAATTTATTACCAAGGATCAGAATGGGGAGGTGGGGTCAGTGAGTGGAAATCATTGAAGCTAGGGGGATTCTTGCTAGACCAATGTGAAAAACTTCTTGCTGAAGACAGGCCATTTTGGTGGGGGATTTTTTGCTAAACAGACTCAGCAGAATTCTTATTACAACTGGACTAGGTGGGCCAAAGCAGAGACCAATATTGGGGCCTAGTCAGAAAGAGAACTCAAGTCTGAAAGAGCCCGACTCAAGTTTGGTCAAGGAGAGTCTTTGTCAGTTTGCAAATGGAGGTGGCTCAGGTAGAATGTTCCTCTTTATAATATATTCACTCAATGTTGTGAGCATTTGAAGTGACACATTCTTAAAAAAGAACAGCTGCCTTTTTTTTGTTTAAACCCCTTTTCTTGGGTCATTTCAAGG
The DNA here is from genome assembly GCF_036850995.1 of Saccopteryx leptura. Lineage (NCBI taxonomy): Eukaryota > Metazoa > Chordata > Mammalia > Chiroptera > Emballonuridae > Saccopteryx > Saccopteryx leptura. The sequence goes on from NC_089504.1 coordinate 52,859,230, forward strand.
TCTCTTCCTTATGGATAGAATATATTTCTTCTCATCTTACAATAGCAGAGGAAATTAAATATGAAAGATTTTACTTATTGATTTTTAGAGAGAAGAGAGAGAGAGAGAAGTGGGGGTAGGGGAGTGGGTGGGAGGAACAGGACACATCAACTTATAGTAGTTTCTATCTAGGAGATGACTTCCCACCATGAATTGCTTTTAATGAGAAAGTTTTAATTTCAGCCCATCCTGTGTGGTTACTTTAGGTCTCTGAGTTGGTAAGGCCACCATGCAGGCTTCCTCTGAGCTTGGCAGGTTCAGCAAGTGGCCCCATTTTCGTCCACCCCAATGAATAAAAAGTTTTAAGTGAGAATATATTGTTTACTTTTTCACTTTAAACGATTATAGGCTTTATTTCAGAGAATAAATCAAAGAAAATATGCCCAGAGGCAGAAAGACCACATGGGAGGCAATCTAGGCAAGAAATCATGCTGATTTTAGGGTAGTGGCGATAAAGGTGCAGACAAGTGGGCACATGCAAGAATTATTTAAGAGACAGAATCAGTGGGTGTTGGTTGACTGAATGGGAAGTAAGGACAGGGAAGAATTAAGAATGGTGCTCTGGTTTCTAACTTGGACATCTGGGTGTACTGGGGAGCCCTTATGGAATAAAGGAGGGGGCATAGGTTGAGGTGGAGGAAATGAAGAATACAGAGTTATATGATTTAATTTAAAGTAAGACTCTCTTTTGTTTCTTTTTAAAACTGGTGAGGTAGATAAGGGTGGGTTTTATATGCCCAGGCAGCTGAGTTGCATATGGATGAATGGACTGTCCACGGTCAATGTCCTCTGACTCATCTTTCTGTTTTCTCTACTATCACCTACTTCTTTTCAAAAAATGTGTGACTTTTGTAGAAAATAGTCAGAAAACCAGCACTCTTTTTTGTTGGTCTTCTGGTCTTTAGTTGTTTTCATTGCTATTCAGTATTCAGACACATATTTTCAAAGTCCTGCTGGAGATACTTTTTAACATCCGAACATTTAAAGCCATTTTAGATGCTTAATGAGTTGATTGCTCTTCAGGCAATAAAGCTTTTTTGTCTTTTATTTTTTATTTTAAATAGAAGGAGGTGGGTCACCTCAAAATCTTTTTGGAAGGAAGTTGAGTATTAATAAATTACTATAGTTCCTTAAAGCAATTAATATGCATTATATCAGTGTAGTCGCAAATATTTAAAAGTTGTTAGTAACTTGTATCTTTTGCTTCTAAATTGGTATGACCTTTATGGGGAGCAGAGGGGCAGTATCTGAATTAACTTAGAAATTAAAAAAAATGTTTTCCCTATTGATTTGAGAAAGAGAGAAAGGAAGAAAGAGAGAGAGCTGAAAGGAGAGAGAGAGAGAGAAAAAAGCACCAACTTATTATTCCACTTAATTGTGTACTCATTGATGGCTTCTCACATGTGCCCTGACCAGGGATAGAAACTGACCTCATAGTCGGGACAATACTCTATCCACTGAACTACTTGGCCAAGCTTAACTTAGAAATTTTAATTTTAGGTTTTCTTTCTTTTTTTTTTTTAAGATTTTATATACTGATTTTAGGGAGAGAGGGGGTATGGCATGATGAGGAGCAGAAGCATCAACTCGTAGTTGTTGCTTCTCATATGTGCCTTGACAGGGCAAACCGGCAACCTCAGCATTCCAGGTCGACACTTTATCTACTGTGCCAGCACAGGTCAGGCTTATTTGTAGGTGTTTATTCTGTAGATATGCATGCTCATGAAAATTCTGCTGTATGTATTTTATCTAAAATCATTATGAGACTTCCATACAAAAGAATATTGTCAGCCTCCATAAGACTGAAGCAGTTCTATGGTACAAAGATAAGAGGATATCCGTTATTAATAGGTAAAGAAAAAGCAAGGTGCAGAGCTGTGTGTATACTATACCTCTATGTCACTAGCCATATTTGGAAGAATACACAACAAACTAATAGAGGTTTCTTTGGGTGAAGGAAACTGGATGGGCAGAATACAGGAGTGGGAGGGAGATTTAAGTTTTCCTTGTATCATCTGTTGTGCCTTTTGGATTTTAATCATTTGCAAAATTACCTATAAAATGTTGCTGGGGCCTGGCTTACATGTTCCATGAGTTAATAGAGTGGAGTCATTGAATATAAGAACTAAGTGTCTCTGATTGAACACACAGGACAGCGTACAGATGATGTGTTACAGAATTATGCAGCTGTATAATTTTGTTAACCAGTGTCACCTCAATAAGTTTAATAAAAAGAAAAAAGAAAGAATTAAATGCAGTATTTCTAACATTATAGCCATTGTAGCAGTATAGCAAATCTGTTTTGTTTGTTTTTTGGTCTGCGGAATTAGGCACACAGTTGTTTTTAGACACACAGTTGTAAAAGGCTTCCCTGAAATGATTATAATTAATTATTATTTTAAAATGCTAGTGGAGCCTGACCAGGCAGTGGTGCAGTGGATAGAGCATCAGACTGGGATGCGGAGAACCCAGGTTGGAAACCCCAAGGTCACTGGCTTGAGCACGGGCTCAACAGCTTGAGCACAGAGTTGCTGACTTGAGCGTAGGATCATAGACATGATCCCATGGTTGCTGGCTTGAGCAAGGGGTCATTCTGTCTGCTCTAGTTGCCCCCCCCCCCAGTCAAGGCACATATGAGAAAGCAATCAATGAACAACTCAGATGCCACAACGAATTGATGCTTTTCATCTCTCTCCCTTCCTGTCTGTCCCTGTCTCTCTCTCTGTCTCTCTGTCACAAAAAAAGAAAAAAAAAGAAAAACAAACAAACAAAAAATGCAAGTGGAGTGCCTATTTCTAAGTGCAGCTAAAGGAATGTTCATGAAAATTTACAGCTAGAAATGACTCTAATAACCTCTGGGTTCAATCCCGCAGGTAGAACAAGATTTCTCCCGTTTGCTAATTAAGATTGTTCTTACAGGCTAGAGAAGGGAACAGATTTACCTTGCTCTTCCTCTCTCCTTTATTTCTTTTCATTATAACTTGCCCCAACTCTTCCTTCCTATTGCCCAGTGACTCCCAATTACATTTACTCTTATCCTTTAGCCTAAATTCCTGGTTGCTCAGTGTAATTGTCTGCAGACCCTCATATTCTGAGGCAGTGTTTAGATTGCCATCCAAAGGACATCCCTGGAATATTGTGTGGCAGTGTTCTCCATAGGGTGATCAGTGGGATACTATTGGTGTTCTCCATGTAGCTGAGGTTTGGTGGATCTTCTGTTGAGTGAGCATCTCGTATGCTTTGTGATCTTTAGAACCCCTACTGTACTGTGCTATTGTATAGCACGGTGCTGGTAATAGAAAGGGCACTGCGCTACACAGGAAGTTCTCTCCGGGTACAGGGTCAAAGGAGGATGCTAAGATGGGCTCTGACTTTCTGTGGGGCACAGATAATAGGGTCTTGGGAAAAATTACCATGAAGAAAAGTTGTCATCCACTCTATCAGAAGAAGAAGCAGTTTTTCAAGGCTGAGCCTTCCTCCTTGGCTGTCCATACTATTTCTTTCCCTGCCATCTGCCCCCCATAGTCTCTGAAGTCATTTTCATTCTATCTTGCATCTTTTCTCTCTCTCTCTTTTTACTACTTTCTTATCTACAACAAGGTCCAGGCTTTCTCAACATAAAACAAACTTTGTTTCAACTTTCCTATTAAACATTGTATAAAAGAGCTCTGGTGCTGGTGTTAGGTAGAACCTGTTCCTCCTTTTTAAAGAGGTAATAATAATTGTAATTGTATTTGTATTTGTCACCCAGTTGTGAATATTATCTTAGTTCAAGCACATAAAGCATTTAAGCCCTACCAGTAGTTCAGTTGGTTAGAGCATTGTCTTCATATGCCAGGTTGCAGGTTCAGTCCCAGTCAGGGCACATAGAATCGACCAATGAACGCATAATTAGGTGGAACAATAAATCATTGTTTCTCTCTCTCTCTCTCAAATCAATAAATAGTAAAAAAATTTAAAACATTTAGCACAGCCTTTGGCATATGTGAAAGGCTACATTGATTCTGGATTTTGCTTTATACTGTTGATTGTGGCTCTTGTTTTTAATATTGTGTCTCGCAAAGGTATCTTACACTAGCTGCCTCCTCTGTTTGCAACCTACTTCCTGATTCTCTCTCTCTCTTTTTTTGTGAGAGACAGGAAGGGAGAGAGATGAGAAATACCAACTTGTAGTTGCATCACTTTATTGTTCATTGATTGCCTTCTCATGTATGCCTTGACCCAGGGGGGACTCAAGCTAAGTTAGAAACCCTTTGCTCAAGCCAGTGACCTTGGGATCATGTTGATGAACCTGCACTCAAGCTGTTGATCTCATGATTTTGAACCTGGGACCTCAGTGTCCCAGGTCGATACTTTATCCACTGCACCACCACTGGTCAGGCCTGACTCTCTTTCCATTTGTTTGTTCATCATGGGCAAAAATCGCCATCCTTCTTACTTTCTTTGCAGTATTAAACACATCTTCTTAGTTTTCCTTTAAAGTGTCCTATTTTAGTAGTAATGCAAACTTTTTTATTAAAGAGAGAAACTTTCTCCTTTCTCAGCTTTAGGTATCATGTCACCATCCTGATTGGTAGCTCTGTTTCTTCTCTGCATTCTATGCTTAGATATTTCCAAAGGTTCTTGGCTCTTCTCTCTTATTCTTTTAGCAAAGATTTTGAATTTGTTTAAGTTAAATATGTAGTTTATGTCACCACCAAATTTTTAAATAGCAATCCACCAAATTTTTAAATAGCAATAACTTCACTTTGGATAAATCTTCTTGGCCCTGATACTGCCACTGTGCAAAGCTTCACTCCAAATATTAAGAAGTAAAACCTGGTTGCAGTGTTCTTTCTGCTGTGCCTCACTAAAGTAACAAAAGAAGGCATCTCTGTCGTGTATATACACCTTACTATGGAGATTCTTCTGAGAGAAAATCTATTATCTGAAGACTCTAAAAAGCTCTGGTGCAGGAATCCTTTCAGTAGTGGAAGGTATCAGTACATGTATAGGTACCACTGGACTATTAGTGTATGGACACTTCTTTGCAGTTCCTCCCCTGGCCTCAGGCCTGGGATTGGATATAAGGTTTTATTATATTTTAGGGTGAGGCAAATTGTACCAACACTCACCTTGAGACCAACACTATCCCATCTTTGTCTTTTGCTTTTTCCTTCCCCAAATAATGACAATTAAAAAAACAAAACCTCACATATATATTAACATCCAGTTAATAAAGACTGCTACTCTAGCTGCAAAAATGGTATAATGTCCACTGTCAACTACAAGCATCTTGACAGTGTGCTGCGCCAGGTGATGGCTATTTGATCCTACATAGATTGGGCCATTGAGATAACAGAGTTGTAGCAAGAAAGTTTCCAAGTTCTCATTAATCACACAGGTCTCCTGTTTACACCTTTGGAGGGAAAATAGACACGGATTCCTGAGGTTCTATTTTAAGGGTGTTCATTTTGTTGCTCATTCAGCAATCATTGGGTTGGGCCCTGGGGCAACAGAAATGCCTGGGCCTGTAGAAGCTGGAGTCTAGGGGGCGGGGGAAGTAGACCCGTTAAAGTCATTTGAAGTCTGAGAGGCCTTTGGTGGAAAGTTTGAAGGTCGTGTAAGCCAGTAGCCACAGCCACTGTAAGACCAGTAGCTGTGGCCACCATCACAGCTACCTGGCCCGTGCAGGTTTACATTAGATTCGGACAGACAGTAATGAAACAACAGAGCCAAGAACTGGTGGGCCATTAATCCTAGCTTGCACCTGGTGGGCAAGAAATACACACAGTGGAAAAAACACTTCCCTTTCCATTCAGGGCTCCCAAAGACACTGACTCATCCGGGTATTCTTACAATCAAAGGTTTCTACCTCACCAGCCTTATTCACCTCTGTTCCCCATCTCCTTCTCTCTGCACAAACTCTGCACAAATTGGCTTCTCCTTCAGCACTCTGCCATATTGGCTGCTTCTCTTCTCCTCCACGTGGCCTTTCTCTATCCTCCTCCAGTATGGGCTCCTCTGCCCCATTTTATAGTGTAGAAATCAAAACCTTTAAGCCAATATACAAATAAGGAAGTCTCTGATACAACGTCACTTATCTGAGGCATAATGGAATTTCTCTTAAGAGTGCACCACCCCACATCATGCAACAGTCAAGGGTGTGGGGAAAAGCTTAGTTTTGAAAAGATCTTAGTATTAAAAGGGTGGGAAAGACTTAGTCTTAAAACTAAGCCTTGCCTGACCTGTGGTGGTGCAGTGGGTAAAAGCGTTGACCTGGAATGCTGAGGTTGCTGGTTCAAAACCCCAGTCTCGCCTGGTCAAGGCACATATGGGAGTTGATGCTTTCTGCTCCCCCCCCCCTTCTCTCTCTGTCTCTGTCTCTCTCTCTATTTCCTCTCTCTAAAAAATGAATAAAAAATCTAAAAAAAAGTTTTCTAAAAAACAAAACAAAACAACAAAAACTAAGCCTTAAGCTATAATAACTTTGGCTGCTTACAGCCTGCCCCCACACCCAATGCAAACTATAAGCGAGCAAACATATATATCATATTTACAAACTTATTTGACCGACAGTCAGGAAGTATTTTTCCATGAAAAACAAAACAAAACAAAACACATTAGAGTTAAGTTCCCAAAGTCACCAATGAAAAGCTAATTTCACCTTTAATATTACCTATAATATGTTAAACTTTATTGAGTCTTAATGAGTTCCAAAGAGATTTTTAAGCCTTTATGTATTTTTTTCAACAGCCCTATAAGGTGTTGTTATTATCTCCATTTTTAATAGGCAAACATGCATAAAGAAATTAATTTGTCCAGATAGTCCTGCTAGAATTGTCTATCTTAGCTTTACAAAAGAAGGGAGTGGTTGAGCACAACTTGCTTAATTTGTGTGTCTGGTCTCTATAGGAACTTCCAAACCTATAAAGAATTAAAAAAATTAAAAAAAATTGATTTTAGAGAGAGAGGAACAAAGAGAGATGCATCAATTTGTTCTTCCACTTATATGTGAATTCATTAGTTGATTCTTGTACATGCCCTGACTGGGATCAAACCTGCAACCTTGGCATATTGGAATGGTGCTCTACCCAACTGAGTTATCCAGCCAGGGCCAAGGACTTCTCTGCATTTATGTGATTGAAAGCTCATGACAATTGCCAGGAAGCAAGATCTCAAATGCTCCCAAGAATGACAGGTTTGCAGTTTCCTTTATGGATTTGGAATTCAGGAAGGAACTAAGGAAAATTACTTGAAGGTAGGAGAAAGCAGTTTGGGATTGGGTTAAAACAGCAGTTTTCAACCTTTTCTCTCTCATGGCATATGAGCACCAATTACTAAAGGAACTGAGAAACTCTTCTGCTGTAGTAATTAGTGTATGTGTGCCATGAGATGAAAAAGGTTGTATTTAATCAGGGGCACTGACCTTTTCTCCCATTGTAATTAGTTTATGTGTACCACGAGGAAAAAAAAAGGTTGAAAATCTCTGGATTAGGGGATGGTAAATAAGATTATGTGCTCTTGAGGGTGGTTACTTCCTTGTAGAGGGTCTGTGGAAAAAGGATTACTCTGGCATTTCAAAAGTATGATAACCTAGATGTACAAGAATAATGGACAGAGCTTGCTTGAGGCAAAGATAAACCTTTTGCTAAAAAAGTTATATACCTGGAGCATGACTACCCACCATGATCAGATTGCTTTTTGAGATTACTTTCCTTAGAACATCTTTTCATCTGCAGTCCCTAAGGTAGGGACACCCTTTTGGAGCTGTTTTTAATAGTTTATTGATACATGTGAAGTTTAATGATATAAATTTATTTTCTGCTTCCTCCCTTTTATTCTATATTTCTTCAAACCTTATCTTATTTATCTAGAATTCCCAGTATGCATCATGGAGGCCTATCCCAAGATATTTCTTGAATGAATTCAGATATTTAGAAACTCAGAATGAAGAATTATTTGAGGACATATGAATGCTACTGTGGCACATTTTGCTTTGCAAAAATTAGGTACTTAACATGTTTGGGGAATAATTATGTGAAATTGTTAATGTTTTTTAATAAGCAACAGAGCTTACTGATTCTAAAAGATTGTGTCATTTCTTGTTATAATAAATAGATTTTGAATTTACTTTTAATTTATTCTAAATTCTGTAACTGTATTTTTCAAGTTTGTATCTTTTTAGTGAATGCCTTTTAATACTTAAAATGTTGCTCACTATACAAGAGTGCTAAGAGGGTAGAATGATTTAAGACGACTTGATCTGGGAAGTTTTCCTTTGGTATGTTTAAAATGCACAGTAACCAGTCAATCAATCTCTCCTTTCCTCCCCCCTGTTTTGCTTAACAAGATCTGGACTCTGATTTTACTGCTAACCTAAAAATAAAAACCCTTTTAAAGTTATTGAGAAGACTTTGAAAAATCCTACCAGACTTCTAATTTTTCCAAATTTTTAAACATAGTTATTAAATTCTTTAAAATATCTTGTCAGGTTTTAGGCAGGAGAAACAGTAAGAATTTTTAGAGCACGTATGCAGAGTGCCACAATTTCTTTTAGGATTAATTTAGAAGATATTTTGTCTTTTAGCTACTTCCATTTATCAATTAAACAATGAATTTCACCCTGTCCAGTTGGTTCAGTGGTAGAGCATCGGCATGGTGTGTGGAAGTCCCAGGTTCGATTCCTGGTCAGGGCACACAGGAGAGGCGACCATCTGCTTCTCCACCCCTCTCTCTTCTCTCTCTTTTTCTTCCTCTCCTGCAGCCATGTCTTGACTGGTTCAAGCAAGTTGACCCTGGGTACTGAAGATGGCTCCATGGCCTCACCTCAGGCATTAAAATAGCTCGGTTGATGAACAACAGAGCAGCAACTCCAGATGGGCAGAGCATCACCCAGTATGGGCGTTGCCGGATGGATCCCAGTTGAGGCACATGACCAGATAGTCCTACTAGAATCATCTATCTAGCTTTACAAAAGAAGGGAGTGGTTGAGCACAACTTGCTTAATTTGTGTATCTCCTTATGAAATCTTTTTTGTCTCATAACAACAGACAGAGACTAGAAAGGGAAACAAAGGAGTGCAGTTAAACGAATACTTGCCCAGCAGAACCAGTAAACAACATTCTGTTGCTCCTGTGACATCATTGCTTGCCGGCACCTGAGGCACTTGCCCTTTTGAGGGAAAAACCACTCCTCATCTCAGTTAAATGTATTTGGCCTCAACCAAAAGGAGAGAGGTACAAACTAAGCTTTACAGTCAAGCTGTCCATGAAAGCAGTGAGTACAAAAGAGGTTCTGTACGTGCCATACCTGGTTCTAGGTGATGCTGTACCATGAAAGTGAGGCCACTGTAGATACCATTCAACTGCATCAGATGTTAATTTAAAAATAAAAGGCCTTTTGGCTGATGGATGATGGCCCAATGGATAGAGCATTGACCTGGAACACTGGTGTCCCAAATTCAAATCCCGAGGTTGCTGGCTTGAGGCGGACTCATCTGGCTTGAGGGCACAGGCTCACCAGCTTGAACATGGGATCACTGGCTTGAGTGTGGGATCATTAATATGATCCTGTGGTCCCTGGTTTGAGCAAGGAATCACTGACTCAGCTGGAGTGCCCCCCCGCCCACTCCACAAGGCACATATGAGAAGCAATCAATGAGCAACTAAAGTGATACAACTTGAAATTGATGCTTCTCATCTCTCTCCCTTCCCCCCGTCTCTCTCAAAAAAATTAAATTAAATTAAAAATAAAAGGCCTTTCAAAGTGAGAGGCAACAAACATTTATTTGAGATCAATAAGGATGGCTATTTGGTATCACTACTTCTTAAAGGCCTTTTATTTTGGGGTTAACAATACAGTTCTATTCAATAGTGAACAGCTATGTGTAGGGTTGGTGAATATTGAACAAGATCTTTGAGTTTAATATTGAAGAATGTTGAAGATTCCATAAGTGACCTCATTGTAATTGTAGGGGATGAAAAACTTCCTTATATTCCTAGGTGTGGTAGCTAGATCTGTGAAATAAAATGACACAACTGTCAGACTAACAGAAGAAAAGATATGCAAATGTATTAATTTTAATATTATGTGCACAGGGGCATGATGAGAAAACAAAACTAAATTGCCCCTCTCCAAAAAATAAATTGTTACCTGAACAAGCCAGGGTTCGAGTTGCCCATTGCCACTGAGTCGTGGAACCAGGATCCGAGTGTTATAAAAAATGTCTTTTATTCAGATTGCTGGCAACCTAAGAAGGCAGGGGACTTATGTCCAAAAGAACTGCCTCAACAGTCTCTGGTGCTGGCTGCTTTTACAGGGTTCAGGAGCAAAGTGTGCAGTTAGTCACGCAACAATGTGCAGGAGGTAGGGGTTCAGTTGGCAGGAATGCCTCCCCCACAAGTTCTTCTGATGTTGACCCTGACCCAGTTAGCATGGTCCTATCTCGTGTCCTTGGTAAGTCTTCAAAACAGCTGGACCTGGCACCTCTGAGACCATCTGCCTCAGGAATTGTCTGTGAAAAGGACTCCCTATTCCCTTAGGATACAAAGTAAAGATTTAAGATTGGTGAACTAAATTTCTAATTAATTATAGGCCTTAACTTTTCACAGTAAATCCTGCAGCTAGGCTTTTACAAACTGTTGTGATTTAAACTTTTCTTTCTTTTTTTTTGTATTTTTCTGAAGCTGGAAACAGGGAGGCAGTCAGACAGACTCCCGCACGCGCCCGACCGGGATCCACCTGGCACGCCCACCAGGGGGCGATGCTCTGCCCATCAGGGGCGTCGCTCTATTGCGACCAGAGCCAGTCTAGCGCCTGAGGCAGAGGCCATGGAGCCGTCCCCAGCATCCGGGCCATCTTTGCTCCAATGGAGCCTTGGCTGTGTGAGGAAAGGGACAGACAGAGAGGAAGGAGAGGGAAAGGGGTGGAGAAGCAGATGGGCGCTTCTCCTGTGTGCCCTGGCCAGGAATCGAACCCAGGACTTCCGCACGCCAGGCCGACTCTCTACCACTGAGCCAACTGGCCAGGGCCTGATTTAAACTTTTCTAATCTTCAGGTTTCTCCCCATGTAAGCTTTCCCAGACATCCCTGCAGAGGTTAACTTTTGCTGTATCAAAGTAAAGGCCAGGGAGCCATTAAGAGAGAATAACAAGCAGATTAACTATTTCCTAACCCTTCCATAATCTCCTTTTCATTACAACTAAAAGCTGCTATTACTAAAGCCGAATTTCTAACTTTTGGACTCCTCTGTCAAAAGCATGAGATTTGGGAATATATATACCGTGTAATAAGGGGAAGGGGTGGCGAAAGTGAAGGCAATTTAGGAGATAGTAATGACTTTTTTTTTAAACATAAAGAGGCCTAACCAGGTGGTGGTGGCACAGTGTGGATAAAGCGTTGACCTGGGATGCTGAGGACCAGGTTTGAAACCCAAGGTCGCCGGCTTGAGTGCAGGCTCACTAGCTTAAACTCAGGCTTGCCCTCTTGAGTGTGGGATCGTAGACATGACCTCATGGTCACTGGCTGGAGCCCCCTGGTCAAGGCACATATGAGAAGCAATCAATGAACAACAAAAGTGCTGCAACTATGAGTTGATGCTTCTTATCTCTCTCTTCCTGTCCCTGTCTCTGTTTTTCTCTCTCTTGCTAAAAATAATAAAATAAAATAAAATAAAATAAAGGTAAATAGGCCTTTAGAAGAATAGGTGGGAGATGTGATAGTTGGTGACAGCGTTTGTTTGGATGTCACTTCTCGTATCCTCCCTTGTGATAAGAGGAGGTCCTTTCTGGTGGCGGAAACTCCCAGGGAGAACATTTATGACAGTTGAGTTCCTTTTGGAAGAGCTATCTTTAGCTGGGTAAGCGGAGTTCAGAGAAAGCCTCTGCATTTGCTCTTTTTCAAGTACGTACAGCTAAGAACAATCAGTATACCCAAGCAGCATATTTCAGGGTGGCATGTCCTGAGCTCCTTCATAATCATTGGGAACCTGTAAACAGTGTGATGAGGAGTGTCCACAGCTGGATTTGTAGCATGTTTTCGGGCCCAGGGCATGTCTTTAAAATTTTAGGATGAGGGTAGGTATGAGAGTGAGGTGGGGACAACACTAATGTAGGGTTTGAAAAAGCTCCTTGTAGATTCTGGCTCACTGCCCTTTCGTCACTGCTCTAATACATAGGTAAGTGTGTGAACAAAAAAGGGGTTTTGAAAAAAAAAAAAAAGAGGTTCTGTAATAAAACTGACAAGTCCAGTGACAGAGAGTAATCTCATAGGGTGATCTGATCATAAATTCCTAACTGGGCAGGTCATGGTGGGTAGTCATGCCCCAGACATACAGCTTTCTTAGTAAAAGGTTTCTCTTTGCCTTGAGCAAAAATGTCAATGTAATTCTTTTTTCCCCCCAAACCTCTCAAGAGAGCACACAATCTTGTTAACTCTCCTGTAACCTAGTTCTTCCTTTGCTTTCTTCCACCTTTAAGTAATCTTTCTTCCTTCCTTCTTTAATCCCCAAAGCATAAAGGAAACTGCAAAACTCACTCTCAGGAGCATTTGAGTTCTTGCTTCCTGGCAATTTATATCTGTTTTGGCTCAAATTCAGTCTTATAAACATTTTTGCATGTTATAATTCATTGACTGGCTAAAGTTATATTCACACTTATATTTCTTTATGCCATATAGAGCTAAAATATTTTTATATTAGAAGGCCAGGCTCATTAGGTGGTTGGGTTCTATTGTGAATCCAGTGTTTTCTGCTTCTAGACTTATAAGACAGCTTATGGAAGAGCTTGACTATGACTTGAGTTTTGTAGAATGGGTGAGATTTTATTAGGAGGACAAGTGAGTATTAATTTCCCACCTGGATTTAAGGACAGGAATAGGCTGTGCAATATGAAGCAACACAGCCAATGGTAAACCATGCTTACAGACTGTGAAGTGAATTATCAACCTAATTAAAAAGGTAAACTGAGGCAAGTTTAAATGACCAGAAATTGAGTTTACTTGGGAAAGCAGAGTAATTGCAACTTGTGGAACATATGCTATAGCAAGGTACAGGCAAGTTCTCTGAGGTCTGTGGTCAGGCTGTGTTGTGGGCAGGGTATGCAAAGAAGGGCAAGTCCACCAAGAGTCCAAGCAATAAGTTTATTGGTGTGGGGATGGCAAAAGATTCTTGGCAGATGTTCACTGGTCAGGAGATGAGTCTCAGATTTCTGTGAATCAAGCATTTATAGTAAATAAGTCTCTTAGTTCTTAAGTTCTGTTCTTCTGAGTGTGCATTCTTCTTTTGTATCCTCTGGTTCTATTTTATTTTATTTTATTTTTTATTTTTTTCTCAAAGTATATGAGATACTAATTACTCAAAGAAAGGGTAATAGATTATATTATTGTTTTCTGCATATGGTAGAGGAATTATATCACATAGTATTCAGTCCAATTTTGTAAGTCTTTATTACACAGCTGAAATTTAAGGAGATTCTTAGTAAATTAAAATCTTTATGATCCATATAATTTGCTAACATACCAGTACATCCTAAGATATTTCTTGAAGTATTTTCCTCTGGTTCTATTTTAGATTGGAATTTTTTTTTTACAGAATTTTGCTGAGGGTGTGTTTCTCCTCTGATATTCTTTCCAGCTTCCTGTGAAATCTTAGCCAAAGTGGGACTTGATGAGTGAGGATTTTAAAGTTTGAGAGCTTGATATTCCCTCTATAGGATTATAGCGTAAGATTTAAAAATGACTTATAGCAGAATTAGGGGAACGTATCAGTTTTGTCTTTATTAACTTGCTAGAGTTTTGTGCATTTAGGATCTTTCACTTAAGATAAGATTATGGACCAGTCAACTTTGTGACTATTTTTGTGTTCACATTTGCCTTATTTGTGTCTATGTTTTCTGTAATAAAAGCCAATAAATGCTTAGCTGGTTTGAGGTTGGTCTTGCCACTTTAATTAGCAACCACACCAAAGACATTTTGCCTACCTGAACTACTGTGGTTACCCTGCTTTCTCATTTAATTAGAATATAAAGATAATGACACTTTCTATTCAGTCCCAGAAATCCTGGATTGAGGGTGTGTTTGACAAAAGAGAATGTAACAAAATCATCCCCAGCTCTCAAGACCCTCACAGGTACAGTTTTTAAAATGTATTTTTCTTTAAAGCAACACTGCTTAAGGACTGTTTGTAGAAACTTAGAGATATGATTTGTCTAAAGGATTTGATAATGTCTATAACGTAGCATTTATTTTTAATTGATTTTTATTTGTATTTATAAAAATAAAACATTATTGTAGAAAATTCTTACCAGATCAAAAGATACTGTTGAATCTGTGGATGTAAAACTGGGAATATGGAGGACTCTTTATTGAAAAAAGTCCATGTATTAGTGGACCTGTGCCCTTTAAACCCATGTTGTTCAAGGATCAGTTGTATTTTAATTAGAGGGACCACTTTATTTTTAAATTCCTTTGAGCTTTTGGCCTTACATTCATTTGAAGTTTAGCAATCACTGCTATATGCTTATGGAAGGTAACATGGTGAGGTTAGCGAAATTCTAGTTCTTTGGGCATGACTAAAATAGTGTTCCTTGCCTTTGTTAAATATTTACTAGTCCCGCCCTCATTGAATTACCTGTGGCTTGTAAGCCCTGTGATTAGAAATTCTCATTTTACCTGCTTATAAAAAAAAGTTCTTCATGCCTAAAATACTATCACTAATGGCCAAAGTGATAACCCCCAAATCCAGAAGGTTCTTTTGAATTATCAAAAAGAAAGATTAAAAATAATACTGACTTTCCCTTAATTTGATAGTGTTTTATGGTTTTAGAATTGTATATGTATATTTTTATACGTGGTTCTCAAGAATTCTACAGTCTTCCTAGTATAAGAATAACAATAGCTACCGTTAACATACATACTTCAGTGTACCAGGTGCTATAAGACACTTTTCATCTATATCTCAGATAATCATTTTGATAACCTTATAGGGCAGATATTTTTAGATATGAAAACTGGGGCTTAGAAGAATCATTAATGAGATTTAAATCCAAGTATTTTGGTTCCCAATCTAGCATTCTGTTAATTAGTTCATAGTTACTGCAGTATAATCATCGTTGGTAAATGACATGGGAATATTTGGAGAATGAGGTAAGGGTACTGAACAAACCCTGTTTTCCAGACCACGGAAGATAACAGATAGTTACTATATAAGCATTGAATATGTCTTCAAATACTATATATCCGTAAACTAACAGATTTTATTTCTTGAATTTAGATGCACTGCAGGATGCCAGGTCTGCCAGAATTTAATCCGGTAAGACAGATCAATAAGATCTCTTTTAATTTTTAGACACTCTATTCAAATTCATTGGAATAGTTTTCTCCCACCTTGAATGGACTCAATGAAAGCACTTTATTTCCTTTCTGAAGGAAGTTAAAAAAAAGGAATGTGAGATATTTTTGAAAGAGAGTGATTGATTATTTGAATGTAATAGATTACTTGAACTCCCAGACATGTAAATGGCTAAAAGCCTTTGACAAGAGTTTCTGCCAATTGAAATACATAGAAAGCATTCAATTTTCATTTCATTATCTTGCATTTTCTTTGGATAATGAAGATGTTTTGTGCACACACAACACTCTCTTTGATCTATGACTTGTAAGTGATGTATGCCAGGCTTCAAGTCTGACATTAACTCTGACATGTTGTTTTCCTAATACCACCAAGGAATTGGAGATAGTGTCAGATCCCACAGGGTAAGAGCTCAAGACGACTCTCTACCCCTTACTCCCAACTTCAGATGCCAATGTCTGTTCTTCTGACCAGTGGGCTATAGTTTGGAGTTTCCCATGACCCCCTCCACAGTTCATATAATTTGCTAGAGAAGTTCACATAACTCAGAGAAACATTTACTTAAGTTTACCAGTTTATTATAAAGGGTACTACTATAAAGAATACAGATGACCAGACAGATGGAAGAGATGCACAGGGCAAGGAGTGTGGGAAGGGACATGGAGCTTCCATGTCCTCTCCAAGTATGCCACTCTCTCAGCACCTCCACGGGGTCACCAACTCGAGGCTCTCTAGACCTCATCCTTTGTTTTTTTTATGGGTGCTTCATTACACAGACACAATGATTGAGTCAGTGGCCATTGGCGATTGATTCAACTTTCAGCACCTTTCTCACTCTTTTGGGGGAAACTCCAAGGGTTTTAGGAGCTCTGTGCCAGAAAGGGGGACAATGACCAAATATATATTTATTACAAATCACAACATCACCCAGGATTATGGGCAAAAATAATGTGCAATACACATTTTAACAATGATTTGCATTTTAAACTATGTGTTAGTAACAGGTTTTATGTCTTATTTATAAATAGGAGAAAATGAAATCTTTTTAATTGTGGTCAGATTCTGAAGTTTACATTATGGATTAAACCAATGTTAAAATTATTTTGGTAAAAATAAATAAATAAATTCAGAATCCAAAATTTAGCAAATCACGGGGAAAGAAAAACACCATCCACAGGTATAAGAGGAAGGATGGGGTTGCTGGGTATATTGGTCTACTCAGGCTGCCATAACAGAAGACCACAAACTGAGTCGCTTAAACAACAGACACTGATCTTCTCACAGTTCCGGAGGCTAGAGGTCCAAGATCAAGGTGTCATCAAAGCTGGTTTCTGATGAGGCCTCTCCCTGCGGTGCAAGCAGTCCCCTTCTCACTATGTCCTCACTTGGCCTTCCCACTGTGCATTTGCTGACAGAGAGTTGTGGTGTTTCTCTTCTTGTAAAGACACCAGTCCTATATGATTAGGGCCTCACTCTTAGGATCTTATTTCAACTTTCTTACTGCCTTATAGAGTCTATCTTAAATATAGTCACATTGGGGATTAGTTAGGGCTTCAATATATGAATTATTGGGGACTGACTCTGTCCATAACACTGGGGGAAGAGTTTCCATTTGCCTAATGTCTTATACCTGTTTTCAAAGATATTTTTTTCTATGTAGTGATTATTTAAAATTATGCTAACATTCAAAGCAAACATAAGCATGTAGTGGAGTGTAAAGTCTTCACTTACTCCTCCTACTTCCTACTTTATTCTCCAGAACCTCCCCTGTTCATACTCCCCAGCCTTACAGTTTTTAGAGAAACTAATGTGAACAATACTGTGAAAATATCTCTCTTTTCATACTATTTGGAAATTAAAAGCAGTTAAAGTGTGTGTGTGTGTGTGTGTGTGTGTGTATATATATATATATATATATATATATATATATATATATATAAATTTTTTTTTTTATTTTAACCTAGCTAGGGCCTAGCTTGATTTTTTCCTACATACAGAGGGCTGAATGCCCCAATATAACTTACTGAACATCCTAGCTTCATTCATTTCTGATGTCATCTTTGTTATATATCAAGGTCTCATATGTATATGGCTCTATTTCTAAGCTTTTTTTTCAATACCATAGATCTACTTCTCCTGTTTCTGGTAAATGCTACTCTGTTTTATTATTATAGATTTGTAATATACCTTGATACCTGATTATTCTTCCTTTTAACAATTGTTTTACTCTTTTGGACACTTTTATATATCCATATAAATTTTTGAATCACTTTGTCAAGTTCCTTGAAAAATCCTTTTGTGATTTTTGTGGGTAGTTTATGGGATTTATAAAAACAATTTGGGAGGGATTAATAAACATGGAATTTTTTTTTGGTGGGGGGACGATCGGTTTCTTCTTTGGAGCCACTTTGCCACAATTAAAAAAATTATTTTTAAGAGTTTATTTGAGCCAAACTGATGACATATTCTGAAGACTAAGATCTTTTTAAAATTATTATTATTATTTATTTAGAAATTAAGTTTAATAGGGTGACACTGATCAATAAGAGTACATAGATTTCAGGTAAACATTTCTATAGCATTTGGACTGTTGATTGTGTTGTGTAACCATCACCCAAAGTGAAATCATTCTCTGTCACCGTATATTTGTCCCTCTTTACTCCCCTCTCCCTCTATATCCCTCCCCCTGGTAACCATTTCACTTTTATCTATGCCCATGAGCATAAACTAACGTCTTAAATGTGCCAGAGAATAACGGTTTTGTACTTCCACCTTGCCACAATTTAATATCATAAACTAGAATTAAAATAAAGACTTTATTTGAGACTGTATAGACTCAAATAAAATGGATTAAACTAGAAAAATGCTTAGGAAAAAAGTGGATTCAAACTGGAGAACAGTCTTATGAAAGAGTAATGATTTATCTCTCCATGTGTGGTTGCCTCCACTGATGTTCTTTTTTTTTTTTTTTTTGTTTCGTTGTTTTTGTTTGTTTGTTTGTTTTTTTGTATTTTTCTGAAGCTGGAAATGGGGAGAGACAGTCAGACAGACTCCCGCATGCGCCCGACCGGGATCCACCCGGCACGCCCACCAGGGGGCGATGCTCTGCCCCTCCTGGGGCGTCGCTCTGCCGCGACCAGAACCACTCTAGCGCCTGGGGCAGAGGCTAAGGAGCCATCCCCAGCGCCCGGGCCATCTTTGCTCCAATGGAGCCTTGGCTGCGGGAGGGGAAGAGAGAGACAGAGAGGAAGGGGGGGGGGTGGAGAAGCAAATGGGCGCTTCTCCTATGTGCCCTGGCCGGGAATTGAACCCGGGTCCCCCGCACGCCAGGCCGACGCTCTACCGCTGAGCCAACCGGCCAGGGCCTGGTTGCTTTTTTTTTTTTATGACAGAGACAGAGAGAGGGACAGATAGCGACAGATAGACAAGAAGAGAGAGAGATGAGAAGCATCAGTTCTTTGTTGCAGTTCCTTAGTTGTTCATTGACTGTTTTCTCATATGTGCCTTAACCTGGGGGTTCCAGCAGAGTGAGTGACCCCTTGCTCAAGCCAGCGACCTTGGGCTCCAGCCAGCGACCATAGGATCATGTCTGTGATCCCACACTCAAGCCAGTGACCACATACTCAACCCAGATGAGCCCACGTTCTAGCCGGTGACCTTGGGGTTTTGAACCTGGGTCCTTTGTGTCCCAGTCCAATGCTCTATCCACCCTACCACCACCTGGTCAGGCTAATGTTCTGTTTTTAAAAAAGCCACAGTATAGGTGCATCATTCAGTTTATGAGGAGTTTTCATTTCCAAGTATAATCCTTGCTCCAGGAGATGACCAGATGGCACATTTCTCACTAGTAGATCCTAATTATGTGTATTCTGTACATTTGGGATTCTTCTTCCTCACTTGCATCAAAAGCCCCTCCATCAGAACCCCAATATTGTCCTCCACATTCTGATTTTTCTCTTCATCCTGTTTCCCTGCTTAGTTGGACCCCATAATTTGTATGTATTTTTATGTTGCTTTTTATCCATACCCAAAAGCCTCAATCATTTAAAAGCTGAATAATAATTTATTTGTATATAAGAGGTATATGATCTGACATCTTTGATACAAATAGTTGTCTTGGTCTGCAGATATACAATTTTTCATTGAGAAAGTATTAAGTTCTACATATTCAAATTTCACTTTGTTCTTCTGATTGTTTCTAATTCATCCAAGATGAGAAGTCTATCATTCTTTCATGAATATGATGAATATACTTTGTTAATTTTTATATAATTTTAATTTTGAAAAGATGTCACCTTTTATTTTACTTAGTTTATTTAATTGTATAGTAGAAATTATGGCTATGAATATGGTAGTTTCCAAAACTGCTCATTACTTTCAAGAACATCTATTAACTTTTCTTCCCTTTAAACTTATATTACATATATTTACTTATTATTAATTTATAGTTATAGTCAAGTCTCCTTCATGACTCTTTCCTTGTGATAGTTCTTTGTTTACATGTTTATCTAAAGTTACATCTATTTTTTGGATTAACATTTCTTTCTTTTGATGTGCATATTGTTTTACATGAGGACTTTTTCTCAAGTATTGTGTATTAGAGATTTGTAGTTAAAATTATTTTAATTGATTTTAGAGAGAAGAAGAGAGAGAGGGAGAAACATCAATTTGTTGTTCCACTTACTTATGTATTCGTTGATCGATTCTTGTATGTGCCCTTACTTGGGATCAAACCCACAACCTTGACATATTGGGACCATGTTCTAACTAATTGAGCTACCCAGCCAGAGCAAGATTTTTAGATTACTATTTTTAGAACAATTTTGTTGAGGTATAATTGACATAAAATAAAGCATACATACTTAAACTATACACTTTGATTTTTTTAACCATTTTATCCATTTTTAAGTGCATAGTTCAGTAGGGTTAAGTATATTTGGATTGTTGTATAATGAATCTCTAGAACTATTTCTTGCAAAACTGGAACTCTATGCCTGTTAAACAATAACCCCCTATTGACCCCACTCCCCAAACCGTGGTAACCACCATTTTACTTTCTTTCTCTGTGGATTTGCCTATTGTAGGGACCTCATATCATTGGAATCATGCAATATTCATCTTTTTGTGACAGGCTTATTTTACTTAGCATAATTTTCTCAAGGTTCAATCCATGTTGTATCATATCACAGAATGTCCTTTCCCTTTAAGGATGAAGATTCCATTATATGTGTACACCACATTTTGTTTATCCACTTATCTGTTGATAGACATCGTGTTGCTTCCACTTCTGGGCTATTGTAAATAATGCTGATATGAACATGAGTATGCAAGAGATTTTTAGTATTTTTTTAGAAATATTCCTCAAATGATTGTAATATGTAGCCAAGGGAGAAAACCACTGAGGGTATTTCTAAATTTAGAGGATAATCCAGTTATAAAAATCTAATATAAATCTTAATGGGACATTTTAAAAATTATTGATATATGTCAGCTATACATTGCACTTGAGAAATGTAGAAACATTACCTCTATTTTCTATTCTGAAATTATGTGTTTTCTATTTTGAAATTGTCTTTTTTAATCCCAAATATAAGGTGTTACTGTGGGCGACTGATTGGAGACCACCATGGGATGGATTATACCCGGACCAGCTCAGCTGCCATGGGTGATGAAAATGAACAATGGTCTGTTGAAAAGCACACAACGAGGAGCCCTACAGATACCTTCGGCACTATTAATTTCCAAGTTGGAGAGCACATCCACCATGCCAAGGTTTGTTAACCCACATTATATCGCTGGGTTTTAACAGAGGATATAACCTCCCTATTATATCTCCTAATTATATTACCAAGTGTAGATGATCTGATGATTAGGTTTTATTGCAGAAGTAAACCCATGCTATTACCCTCTTGATGAAAATGACCCTTCTGTTTCCTTTATGTTTCAGGGGGCACTCTTCTTTTCCCAGGGGTGGTGTGGCCAGCTGTTTATTTGATTGAACTCTTTCAGTAAGCTTATGCCCCTCTCGGGAAGATATGGCTTTCTGCTCTTGAGACAGATGCCAAAGGGCTGCTCATGTGGAATGCAGAAAGTTACAGCCAGAAAGCAGGTTTTAGCTGAAGCATGGTCATACCAATTACCATGACTTAGCCTCTTCTCAGGAAGAAAATGTGGGGATTTCTGTCTGCATGCCCTGAATCAGGCGTCGTCAAACTTTTTATAAAAACCGCCCACTTTTGCAGTGCTGGTCAACCTGGTTCCAACCGCCCACTAGTGGGTATTTCAGCTTTCATGGTGGGCCATAGCAGAGCAAGCAAACGGCGCTGCGATTGGTCCACCATGGAAGCTGGAACGCCCACTAGTGGGCGTAGGGACCAGGTTGACTAGCACTGCAAAAGTGGGCGGTTTAAAAAAAAATTTTATTTATTGATTTTTAGAGGGGGGGGGGGGAAGAGAGAGAGAGAGGGAAGGGGGAGGAGCAGGAAGCATCAACTCCCATATGTACCTTGACCAGGCAAGCCCAAGGTTTTGAACCGGCAACCTCAGTGTTCCAGGTCCACGCCTTATCCCACTGCGCCACCACAGGTCAGGCCAAAAGTGGGCGGTTTGTATAAAAAGTTTGACGACCCCTGCTGGGCCTGAATTATAGTACTGGGCTCTTCATGCCAATTTTCTTCCTGTCCCTATGTAATTTTGCAGGTGATATGCATACTATTGACAGGTCAGCTATCTCCCAGGTGTTTTCTTTTGAGTTTGTTAGCCCCCTGCTGCTTTATTAGTGGCAGGCTTCCCAGGGGAAAATGCAAGGGGAGCCCACCACAGGAAAGCTCAGATTGGCTGTATTCTGGAGGGTGACCATTAGTTGGATGGATTTGAAACAATAGTTCTTAATAGTGTAATCATAATAAAGTTTCATAATATAGTTCTACAGTAACCTGCATTTCCAGTTAATCCTCATGCATTTAACCTTCCATGCTGATGTTTTCTTTAGTTAGCAGGAAAACTGACTTCATTTTTTGCTGTAATCTTTTTTGGAAGGTGACTCTTAGTGTGTATGTAATTACTCTGCATGTACAATAATTTTTCCCTTAAGTTTTGGTCTTCTGTTACTTTTAAAATTTATTCATGATTATCTTCATTTACTCATTTTTCATCTATTCAACAAATATTTTTTGGGTGCATACTTTGCTATGCCCCAAAGAACATATGTTCTGTGCAGTAACGTTGGTTTTGTGGGGTAGGAACTAACTTTATACCCTCAGGGTTCTTTCAACCGGTCTAATAATCAAACAGATATGAGACAGATCAGTAAGAGAAAATGACAAATTTAATACATACATATGTATGGGAACCCTGCATACATGAGGGAGCTGAAGACCCCAAATATAGGAGAGGCTCAGAGATAGAAAGGGGGTTGAGGTGTATAAGACATCCTGAGCTAGAGCTGAAATAAAGCATTCTGGAACTTCAAAAGGTCATTGCAGGATGATAAAACACATTTAGTAAATAGAAGTTTGCCCTACCCTATAGATCAGAGGTCCCCAAACTACAGCCCGGCCCGTGGGCCGCATGCGACCCCCTGAGGCCATTTATCTGGCCCCCGCCGCACTTCCGGAAGGGGCACCTCTTTCATTGGTGGTCAGTGAGAGGAGCACATTGACCATCTCATTAGCCAAAAGCAGGCCCATAGTTCCCATTGAAATACTGGTCAGTTTGTTGATTTAAATTTACTTATTCTTTATTTTAAATATTGTATTTCTTCCCATTTTGTTTCTTTACTTTAAAATAAGATATGTACAGTGTGCATAGGGATTTGTTCATAGTTTTTTTTTTTATAGTCCGGCCCTCCAATGGTCTGAGGGACAGTGAACTGGCTCCCTGTGTAAAAAGTTTGGGGACCCTTGCTATAGATATTACAATGAGAGGCCAGGAGGAGCTAAAGTTTCTTTCTGAGCTTGCAGCTAAAATTGCCTTTAGCTCAAAGTGATCTGCATCCCACTGAGGCACACCTTGGGGTGGCTCATTCTGAACCCTGCAGTTACAGTCTAGTCAAGGGAATATGAAATAAATATACAGTTACCACAGCGAGTGGGGATGCTATGAAAAGAAATACAGGGATTTTTGAGGAAATAAAAAGTGTGTGTGTCAAGGAGGCCATCTGAAAGGAGGGACAGCGAAGCTGAGATCAGAGGGATGAGTGAGATGTTTGGTGTTGGTGAGGCTGAGGGTCAGGACCACACTAGGCCAAAGGAATACCTTGTGCAAAGGCCAAGGGAGAGTATGGTACATTTAGGAGAACTGAAAATATGGTTAAACAGACTTCCTGATCTGTGGTGGGATTCAAATAATTTAATAGCCGGTTCTCTGCCCTAATGACCGTTTTAAGTATTAAAAAACGGTATACCGAAAGGTAGTTTATTATTTCATGCATTTATAAGAACAATAAAAGAGGTACACAGAACTAGATTATGTTATAAGAAAGAGTTTAAAAATGTTAATAAAAAATATTAAATAATACCTAACCAAAAACAATAAAACTGTTATTTAAGTTATTTTCATATTGCTTTTTGATTGGTGTTCCCTCTTCCTACTGAAGTAACAAACGCAAGGGAATTAAAATATAGTATTTCATCAAAGGTATAATGAGTTTTATGGAATGAATAAATAAATATTACAAGCACAGTTCTGTCCATTTTTTTTTTACCTATGGATGGAATGAACATTGCTACGGGTGCTTAGAATATGCTGTTTTTCAGATGAACGTTAAAAAAGAGCAAGGAGTGTAAATTTGTGATTTCCACATTGGACGGCTGCCCAGCACCCACCTTAGAGAGAATCCTGTTTACAAGTGCCATTCTTGGCCCTGACCAGTTGGCTCACTGGGAGAGTGTTGGCCCGGATTGTGGATGTCCCGGGTCTGACTCCTGGTTAGGGCACAGAGGAGAAGCACCCATCTGCTTCTCCATCCCTCCCCCTCTCACTTCTATCTCTTTCTCTCCCTCTTCCCCTCCTGCAGCCATGGCTCAGTTGGAGCAAGTTGACTCTGGGTGCTGAGGATGGCTCCATGGCCTCCACCTCAGTCACTAAGAAGGGCTCAGTTGCTTAGCAATGGAGCAAAGACCCAGATGGGCAGAGAATCACCCCCTAGTGGGCTTGCAAGGTGGATCCTGGTTGGGGCACATGCAGGAGTCTATTTCTCTGCCTCCCCTCCTCTCAATAAAAAAACCAAAAAAAACCCCAAAATACAAGTGCATTTTAACAATCGATGTGCTAAACTCAACAAAAAATTAGCTATCAGTTCTGCTGAAACAGTGCAAACCAGCTGAATCCCACCACTGCTCCTGATCATGAAGACATTTCGCTCCAGTCATATCCTATGGTAGCTGAATGAGTTTTGTTTGATCTCCAGAAGGAAATGTCTGCTCTTTTATGTTTAAGTTGAGTTGCCCTTCAGTTTTACTGTGAGCAGGAGGGAAGCTTGAGAGAGCTGTTTTTTTTTTTTTTTTCATTTTCCTCTACTGCATTCCTCTTCCCAATTGTTTATCCCACTATCACATTCCACAAAGGACTTGAGGAAAATCTTTGCCAGTTTGAGTGCACCTAACTTGCAGGAGTTAGTTATAAAGGAGGAGGAGGAGTAAGAGCCATTAATCTTTAGCAGAGTCTTTGGTTGGCCTTGAGTAGAGAGACTGAATGCTGATAATTTAGTCAGTGAAGGTTGTTTATCCTGAATGCTCAAGGAGAAATGTCTTCTAGGACTAGCAGGACATATAATGGCAAGAGAGGGGCACCTGGGAGAAAGTTGGGGGAGAGAGAAGATGAACTAAACCAGAGCTGCCCCTATGCCCTTGCTGCTCATTATTTAGAGCAACGTAAGCCATGTCACAAAGGTCAGCTTGCACTATTTTCCTGCTCTTTGAATATGTAATAAAGCCGTGGCAACTCAGTCTCCTCTCTTGCAATCCGAATCCCAGTTTTGTATTCTTCCCATAATACACACTCTGTGATGTCTGCACCATCACAACATTCAGAAATGCTAATATTTTAGTTATGGCATAAAAGGATTATGTTTTAAGAATTTCAAAGGTAAATGGAAAATGGCTTTAAATTTTTATCACATACTGGAGAATAATGTGATAATTCCTAGTTGTATATGCATCTGTGGTTATTTTGGGTAGAATTTCATAATTCATGGTTTCTTATTGCCCTCGTTTCTGCCTGTAAATCTGACGTACCCTTGCTGTTGGTTAGCTTATGCTTTAGGAAGGCAGACACATCTCCATATGACTTTAGTGGTCTACATGTGGCTGGAAAAAGAAAGGCAGTCATACACTATCTCCTTAGGTGACATGCAGAATGATTTCGGGCTGCCTGCTGGTTTGGATTTTTTTTCTTTTTCTTTCGGTTCCATTGGCTGATCAGAGATGTGACACTTTTGTGCAAGTTATTTATTTTGGAAAAAAAATTCAGAGGGATAATTATATATAAAAAATGGTTAGAATGTAAAATGTATAAGAAAGTTATTGTGCCCTGGCCGGTTGGCTCAGCGGTAGAGCGTTGGCCTAGCGTGCGGAGGACCCGGGTTCGATTCCCGGCCAGGGCACACAGGAGAAGCGCCCATTTGCTTCTCCACCCCTCCGCCGCGCTTTCCTCTCTGTCTCTCTCTTCCCCTCCCGCAGCCAAGGCTCCATTGGAGCAAAGATGGCCCGGGCGCTGGGGATGGCTCTGTGGCCTCTGCCTCAGGCGCTAGAGTGGCTCTGGTCGCAACATGGCGACGCCCAGGATGGGCAGATTATCGTCCCCTGGTGGGCAGAGCGTCGCCCCATGGTGGGTGTGCCGGGTGGATCCCGGTCGGGCGCATGCGGGAGTCTGTCTATCTCTCCCCGTTTCCAGCTTCAGAAAAATGAAAAAAAAAAAAAAGAAAGTTATTGTATGTGCTCCTGGATCTTAATTTAAATTATGCAAATATGTGAAATGGTCAAGTAAATGAAAAGGCATGGCATTTATGAAAAAACCCGTTTCACTTATTTCTAAAAATCTTCTTTAATGGATTTGCTGGAGTAATGATTTTTTTTGCCACTTTGAGATATTTCTGCCTCACCAGAGACCTTTGGAGAACGTGTCAGGCAGCCTTGAGAGCCAGAGAAAGCCTTCTCACTGAGACCTGGAATTCCCAGAGGGAACTTAAAGTGGGTTTGGGATTCTCTCAAAGTAAATAATTCCATTATGTAAAGATGGACTTTTGAAGAGATCTCAGGCCCTTTCTTTCAAGTTTTGTCTATTTTAATTGCCTTTTTGCATGTTTATTATTACCTGGCCTGTGTTTTTCACTATTTTATGTACATATGTATATGCTTATCTTCCAGTATATTAGAACTTCCTATGATACAAAGTTGGATCACCTGTTACATTTGATGTTGAAAGAGTGGAAGATGGAATTGCCAAAGCTGGTGATTTCTGTCCACGGGGGCATCCAGAACTTCAAGATGCCCTCCAAACTTAAAGAGATCTTCAGCCAGGGTTTGGTCAAAGCTGCAGAGACAACAGGAGCATGGATAATAACTGAAGGCATCAATACTGGTAAAGCACACACCCTGTTACACACCCTTCCTTAATTCCCTCTTTCTGTGAATCAAGCAGATTGACAGCTAAGCCCCACTCTTCAGTACTCCCAAGCGATGTGGTGACATGAGGGAGTGACTGGCAAAGAAACCCGGAAGAACCATAGACCTTTCCTGGAATGTGTTTTTACCATTGTTAGACTATGCTATTTTTATATAACTTTGGATAAAAAGAAAATAGTCTTTCATGAGCTTCAGTCTAGGGTGAAGTTAAAAAGGACATGGGATGCATGAAAGTGTGTAGTATATAGGCATGGACATGAGCTAAACTCACCATGGACAAGTTCTTAGGCATTGAAAATCAGTGAGGTGTGCCACGATAACGTTGAGTGTGTTGGGCATGTGGAGATAACTAACTACATAACTTTCATTTTACTCACTGTCTCTATCACTGACTTTTCATACTCCTTGAAATCTGGCATTCAAGAATTTTATGTGGTAATCTCTGAATCTCTAACCCTACTCTTTTGCATCAGTATTTATGAACTGTCTGAACATTAGAGAGACTCACTTGGGGCTTTAAAAAATATAGATGCATAGACTTGACTCCAGATCAACTGGAGTTTTTCAGAGAGGGGCTTCATAAGTGTGTCTGATGTGCAGCCAGGGTTGAGAACTAATAACGTCACAAGTACTCCTCTGTTACCAATCACCACTTATCATTCTGACACCAATTCTTATGTGAGGGTTCTTTCTCAACACATTGACACCAGCTGGGTATCCTGTAATCCAACTCAATTCTGACACTATCTGGAAAAGCATCAGATTCCATGGATTAAGGACTCAGTCCCACAAGACTGTCCCCACTTCAGATGCCAATCACAAATTCAGGTTGTTACCTGTAGTTCCGACCAACTGGCTGTAAATCTGAGATTCCCCTGATAACCTCCTTTGGATGATTAATTTGCTAGAGAGGCCCACAGAACTTAGGAAACCAGTTTGCTCATTTGATTACCAGTTTATTATAAAAAAATATATAAAACCCAGGAATAGCTAGGTGAAAGAGACATATAGGGCAAGGTATGTGGGAAGGGGCATAGAGCTTCCATGCCCTCACTTCTTCTCCACATGTTCACCCACCTGGAAGGTCTCTAAACCCTGTCCCTTTGGTTTTTATGGAAGCTTCATCACATAAGCATGATTGACCAAATCACTGGCTATTGCTGATTGAATTTAATCTCTAGCTGTTTCCCATCCCCAGAGGTCAGGGGCTAGCATTGGATGTTCCAACCCTCTAAATGGTTGGTTGCCCTGGTGAAGTCCAAAAATCACCTCATTAATATACATCTGATACTCGCATCACTTAGGGAATTCCAAGGGTTTAAGGAGCTCTGTGTCAGGAATAGGATGAAAACCAAATGCATATTTCTTATTATAAGTCACAGTATCTCAGTGTGGCTTTTCATCTTTCTCTTCTCTCTTTCTTTTAATTTTTATTGGTCCTAGGCAATGTCTCCTATTAAATACAGCCCATTCTTAGATGTCAACACACCCACAAACATTCTCTATCTCGGCCTGACCTGTGGTGGCGCAGTGGATAAAGCGTCGACCTGGAAATGCTGAGGTCGCCGGTTCGAAACCCTGGGCTTGCCTGGTCAAGGCACATATGGGAGTTGATGCTTCCTGCTCCTCCCCCCTTCTCTCTCTCTCTCTCTTCTTTTTAAAATGAATAAAAAAACCCCCAAAAAACCAAAAACATTCTCTATCTCAACTCACTTTTGTCGTTTAATTTCTATAGCATGTATAGCCTGTAGCACTTGTAGCATTCTGTGCTTCTCCTTACAGGTCAGGATGAGCATGAGTCTGTATTGGCTCTTCTTCCTAGTTATGAGCTAGATGCCAAGGCCTGCACATCTGCTAGGCGTTGAGCAATACGTGCTGATTTAACAAATTATTTCTTCTGACTGGAAGGAATGAAGGAAGCAAATGATTGAAAAGAAACAAGAGCAAAATTAAAACCAAGAGATTTGGTGTGTTAATGGGTAACCTGGTTGTTTCTCACGTACATTTTAGTGAGATAAATATTGTTTCACATTCTTGAAAGAAAGTGAAGGTGGTGGAGTCCATTGTTTAGTACTCATTTTATTTCTAGTAAAAAAGGAATGGGTTGGGAAGTTTTGTAGAATTCAGAAAAAGGTGGACTTGGGCAAGGCTAACTAACTGCATCACTGCATCACATACTTTATTTATTGCTCCCCACATCTCCCCTTTTAAAAAACATTTTAGGTTAGGACAAATTAAGGAATAAAAATACAATGGTATGAAGAGTGTTGAAATAGTTTGTATGAATGAAAAATTAGAAATGAGACATTATTGGAGCTTCCTTTAACAATAATTAGGGTCTAATATGATTCAACCACCACTCCTTAGAGCTTGACTACTCCAGGCATGGTCCCTGGACCAGCGGCATCAGCATCCCCTGGGTGCCTGTTGGAAATACAGATCTCAGGCTCCTCCCTGGACTACTCCAGACATGGTCCCTGGACCAGCGGCATCCGCATCCCCTGGGTGCTTGTTGGAAATACAGATCTCAGGCTCCTCCCTGGACTACTCCAGGCATGGTCCCTGGACCAGCAGCATCAGCATCCCCTGGGTGCTTGTTGGAAATACAGATCTCAGGCTCCTCCCCAGACTGGCATAATCAGCATCTGCATTTTGACATCATCCCAAGATGCTTTTTAGGAACATTTAAATTTAAGAAGCTCGGCTTATGAACTGCTACCTGTTCTTGAGATGCTTCTCAACTATAGTTAAACATTACTTGGCATGAATTTTTGATATTCACTTAAATTGAATTCCACAAGCCTTAAAAATTGACAACATATGAAACAGTTGGATAGATGCTATGGATGAAAGATGAGGAAGATAGGCCTTGGGTTTAGTGATGGGATGGGTTGTGACAATAAGCAAATAGAGACTAAGCAACTAATTAAAAACTGATGCTGGGAGGGTCATTGTTGAGTTACCAAGAAAGTGCTTGGTAATAAAAGGAAGAGAAGATAAATCCCAGGTATAACTGAGGGCACCTGGGAAGGGATGGAGGAGCATATAGCACTTGTCCGTCTTGAAGGAAGAATAGAAAGAGGCATTCTAGGCAGAGGTGGCAGTTCTGGGCCAGGCACATAACTGGAGATTAAGGCATGTGTAGAAAAAGGTGATAAGATCACCGGCCGGAAGTGTCGTAGGGCAGAGACAGGATCAGCAAGGGAGACTGGAGCCAGATTGGTGCCAGTGCATCAGCTGAGGGTTTATTCTCTATGCAGCAGGCAGCCTTCAAAGGATTTTGAACAGGAGAATAAATAGAATATGACATGGTCAGATCTGGTTCCACAGAGAGTTTCAACAGACAATATGTATTAGAATCACATGTGAGCTGCTGAAAAACCAGCCCACAATGCTGGTAACCCGTGCCAAACAATGGAACCTGAATATCTATATTGGTGGATGGCTCCCCATTTGATATTGATGTGTGCTTTTGGTCTAGAACTTTGATTCTAGAAAATGACTCTGGGAGAAGTGCAAAAGACGGGTTGGAGGAGAAGATGCAGAGAAAGGGAAATGATTTAGGTACTGTGCATCAGGTGCATGCAATGAGCAGGGCTTTCTGTGTTAATGTTATATACAGAGTCAGTACTATACACAGGATAAATAAGTGGTGTGCAATGTAGTGTTGGGATTAAAAGTCAGATTAAGCCAATTTTTTAAGAAGCTACATACTGCATTATTCCAACTGTATGACGTTCTGGAAAAGGCAAGACTATGGAGACAATAAAATGATCCATAGTTGCCAGGGGTTAAATTGGGGATGGGAGAGGGCCAGAGTGAATAGGCAGAGAGCAGAGAATGTTTAGGGCTGTGAAAATACTCTCTATGACACTGTAATGGTGAATGCATGTCATTTATATATTTTTCCAAACCCATAGCGTGTACAATACCAAGAGTGAACTCTTGCCAACTATGTACTTTGGGTAATTATGCTGTGTCAATATGGAGTCATCAGTTGTAATAAATGTAGCACTCTGGTGGGGAATGTTCATGGTAAGGGTGGCTATGGGTGTGTAGGACTAGGGAGTTTCTAGAAATTCCCTGTATGTTCAACTTTACTTTGACTCTAATACTGGTCTTAAAAGTAAAGTCTGAAGAAAAACCAAATATCCTGGGTTGGAATCCAAGCTGTACAAATTACCAATTTTATAAACTTTTATAAGGTATTTAACTTCTTTGTGCTTTAATTTTTTCCTATAAAATCGATTAATGGACTAAGAAAGTTTTTACTGAAAGTATAAATACATATAAACACATCTTAAAAGAACACTTAGTGCATGGTAAGAGTTGGCTATTGTAATTATTGTTACTGTTATTAATTCCAGAAGGGCAAACATTGACATATTAGATCTGGAATATTTGTGTATATAAAGCTACTAAAATAATTTGCCTCAATGAAGCAAGGGGCACATCTGAAGGATGTTTCGCTGTGACAGTAGAGAAGGTTAGATAAAAATAAGTTTTAGAGCATTCATGATTACATGGTTGGGCTCAGAACTTTCTTGTTAGGCAAGCCTGGGGGTAAAGCTGAGGTTATAAGCAGAAACTGCCCATAAGGCAAGGAGAATTGTTCCGGTAAAGAGCTCAGTGATAAGAATAAGAGGTGTCAAGAGAGAGTAGAGGAAGCCAAGATACAGAAACTGAATCCACTGTGTCAACAACTTTTCCTAACAATGGCCTTTTGCATGTACTTGTTTATTTTTCTTTTTCTGGGAGTCATGCTTTTTGTATGATTTGTGAGTTACAGCTTGACTTCTAAACTGCTTGTTCCTAGGAGTGTCCAAACATGTTGGGGATGCCCTGAAAGCCCATTTCTCCCAGTGCTTGAGAAAAATCTGGACAGTTGGAATCCTTCCTTGGGGTGTCATTGAGAACCAGAGAGATCTTATTGGAAAAAATGTAAGTAGACAATACTTTCACAACAAATGACAATGAGCATATATCCAATTGACAAGTCAGCATTACCCCTAGATATCTAATGGACATCTGGAATGAAATATATTCCAAAGCAACTCCTGACTGCCTACTACCTCCCTTACCCTATCTTAGAAAATAACAAACTCATCTTTCCAGTTGCTTAAGGGAAAATCCTTGGACTCATCCTGGAATAATCTCTGTCTTGATCCATCAGCTTTAGTTTAAAAATATAGCCAGAATCTGACCTGTTCTCAATTCCTCCACTGTTACTGAGCAGGTCCAAGCCTCCATTTTCTGTCACCTGGATGATTATAATAACCTTCCCTACTCTCATCCTTGTATCTTATTACAATTGATTCTAAACACAGGAGCCAGAATGACTCTTCTAAAATATAAATGAGATCATGCTATTCCTTTGTGAAAAAACCTTCAGTGGATCCTGTCTTAGAGTAATAGCCAAGCTTCTGGCAATGGTATACAGGTAGCGAAACAGAAACATTTGTGATTTGGCTCTTTTCTCCCTCATCGCATAGAATTCTCTATTTCATTCATTACTGTGTATTATTTGATTCTATCTATTTGTCTTTCTATAGGGAATAGACTTACCTAATTATGTTTATGACTAATGGATATTTTTGGTAAAAATCTCAGATATTACTAAGGATATGAAGAAGAAAGATAACTTCTGCTAATATTTTGGTGTGCATTATTACAGAATTTTTGTTTGTATGTGTGAATATGTATAGTAAAAAAGTTTGTATGTAAAAAAAGTAACAACAAACCCACTACTGTGAATCTGTTTTTTAGCTTAACTATTTAACATAGTTATTTTTCTTTTTTTTCCTTTATTTTTCTTAAGTGAGAAGCAGGGAGGCAGAGAGACAGACTCCTGCATATGCTCTGACCAGGAGTCACCTGGCAAGCCCCTAGTGCACGATGCTTTGCCCATCTGCGGCTGCTCGGCAACCAAGCTATTTTAGTGCATGAGGCAGATGGGCACCTCTCCTGTGTGCCCTGGCTGGGAATCGAACCCAGGACTTCTGCACGCTAGGCCGACGCTCTACCACTGAGCCAACCGGCCAGGGCCCTCCCTCCATTATTTTGAAGCAAATTCCAGACATTAAATAATTTTATTGGTAAATATTTAAATAAGTATTTCTAATATATATGGACAATTAAAAAATATAGCCACATTTCCATTGTTATACCTAAAAAAATTAACAATTCCTAAATATCACCCAATATTCAGTCTGTCTTCAAGTTCTTGATTTGTCTCATTATTATTTAGTTGTTTGATTTCTTTATCCAAAATAAGTCCCTGCATCACGATGAGTTGCTATGTCTCTTGAGTAACTTATTTTTTTAATTGAGTCACTTTTAATCACTTTTCATCTATAGATTTTCCCTCCATCACCCCCCCCCCCCCTTTTTGGCAATTTGTTGAAGAAACTGAGTAATTTGTCCTGAAAAGTTTCCCACAGTTTGGACTTTACAGATTTAACCTCTTGTAGTGGGGTTTAGTCTATTTCTCTGTTTTCTGTTTTTCTTGTAAGTTGGTAGTTTGATCAAAAAGTATGATCAGATTCAGGTTCTATTTGTGCAAGTCTATGCCACAGGAGATGTAGCCTTCCCGGGAAACTTACGATAATTTCTTCTAGTATGTCCCTGCCTACACACATTCTTTCAGGAGGGTTAAAAATGCTGATATTGATTATAGTGTTCTTTCTGCAATTATTAGGTTAAACACTTTATAGAGAAAAACATTTTCTTACGAACTACTTGGTTTACCTTGTAGTACCATTGTGTAGGAGAGGACAGAATACATGCTTGCCTCTTTCTCTTTATTTGCCGGTTTACAAAACAATGAGTTGGCTATCTACCATCCTCTAAGGTGAACCATGAGTTTGTTTGTTTTTTTTATTCATGAATTTAAATATATTTGGTATATTTCATTCCATTACAGTTATTATTCTTAGCCATGCTCAAATTGTCTCCTTTTGCTCAGTGGAGCCTTTTCAAGTTGTCTCCTCAGTTTTTTTTAACATAATTATAGTAATTTCTCCTAGCTTCCTTACATTTTGGTGTGAAAATGTTCCAGGCTCATTGTATATATTTTTTGCTCCTAGAGAAGTGGCCAGGCTTCTTTTAGTGGAAGATAGTTTTAACAGGCCAAATTCTGGGGGCTAAGAAAGCATTTTGATTTTTCATGCCTCATAATATTCTACTGTATTAAAGAACTCTAAATTATTTAACCAGTGCTGGATCCTTGTTCATTTAGGTGATTACCTGTTTTTCACTCTTACAAAAATGACATTAAAGTTGTAATAACATAAATAAACACTTGAAGCTAGCTGGATTTATTTCCTTCAAAGTAATTCTCAAAGTGAAATGCTTAGGCTTAGTTGGTATCTATCTTTAAAAAATGTGACTCAGGCCCTGGCCGGTTGGCTCAGCGGTAGAGCGTCGGCCTGGCGTGCGGGGGACCCGGGTTCGATTCCTGGCCAGGGCACATAGGAGAAGCGCCCATTTGCTTCTCCACCCCCCCCCCCCCCCTTCCTCTCTGTCTCTCTCTTCCCCTCCCGCAGCCAAGGCTCCATTGGAGCAAAGATGGCCCGGGCGCTGGGGATGGCTCCTTGGCCTCTGCCCCAGGCGCTAGAGTGGCTCTGGTCGCGGCAGAGCAACGCCCTGGAGGGGCAGAGCATCGCCCCCTGGTGGGCAGAGCATCACTCTGGTGGGCGTGCCGGGTGGATCCTGGTCGGGTGCATGCGGGAGTCTGTCTGACTGTCTCTCCCAGTTTCCAGCTTCAGAAATATACAAAAAAGAAACAAAACAAAAAACAAAAAAACAAAACAACAACAAAAAAATGTGACTCATTGACTTCCAGAAAGGTAGTAACAATTTATATCCCTACCAACAGGGTGTGTGTATGTGGGGATGCCTGTTTCTCTGTTTCATTGCTAGTCTTGGGTATTCTGGCCATTGAAAAAAATTTACCATCTTGATAGATATAAAATAATACCTAATTGTTCTTATTTACTTCTCTTTGATTACTAGTGAGGTTCAACATTGTTTCATGTGGCTTTTTTTGTGCATTTTCAATTATAGTTATTATATTTTGAAGCACCTTTTATATTGTGATTCAGTCTATTTACATTTTTGTTGGTCATGCTACATTTCCCCCAGTTTTTATTTTATATAATTTATGACCATTATTCCATAAATTAAAAGTATGTGTTAAATCTATCAACTATTTTCTTTTTGGTTTCTAGCCTCAGCATTATCCTTGGGAATTAGAAAGATAACTTTTAAAGAATAATGTTTGTGAAGTTTATAGTGCTTTTTATATTCATTATTTCTTTCAAACCTCACAACACCCTTTTGATGTAGAAATTATCATCTTCATCTATATATGAAGAAAATCAGTCTGAGAATTTAGGGATTACCAAGAATTAGTAAGAAGAGTCTGGACTTAAGCTTGACTCTAAATCCTGTCCTCTCATCTCAAAAAACAAATAAGAATTGGAATAGCTTCAGGAAGAGTCGATAAATGTTAATAAAGATCTAGATGTTTTATGTAGAATGAATTAGCATTTGGTTGGCTGTCACTCTTCATCTCGTTTGGAATACTTGAAAAAAATTCATGTCAAAATATTATTCTGGAATAGATCTACTAAGACTAAGGCATATTTTGTGGGCAGGGATGTGGTTTGTATACTGATGCTGATTCTTGAACTGTGTTTTAATCTTTGAAATCAGATGAGTACTGAAATTGCAAATAAATATTTAGAACTATTTTTATCAATGTGACAGGGTTGTGACATCAAATCACATGGCCTTGGATGTCTTATCTTGCTGAGCAGGGGGTATGCAAGTGTTGCTGAACTTGCACCATTGAGTCTCATGAGCAGAACTGATCACTGAGTCTTATGAGCAGAACTGCATATTAGTTGTACATAGTAGGACATAAAAAATAAGAAATTAAAAATAAAGAACAAATTGATCCTTTACCACAGATAGCTTGAGAAATACTGCTCTTGGCAGCACGTTGTGCTTTTTAACCTCAGCCAGAATTCTGAATTCTGTGCAGAGACAGGCCTTTGGAGCAGTGGAAGGATCTTGAGCTCTGACCCTGCCTTGACCTTGCAGGTGGTGTGCCTGTACCAGACTCTGGGAAACCCCCTCAGCAAGCTCACTACTCTCAACAGCATGCACTCCTACTTCATCCTGTCTGATGATGGAACTGTGGGCAAGTATGGAAATGAGATGATACTTAGACGGAACCTGGAAAAGTACCTCTCTCTGCAGAAAATACACAGCCGTGAGTACCACATGGGTCCAGCCACAGGTCCTGGATGGGGTCCTGCTGTGGAGCGAGGTGCTCTGTTGTCATCTGTACAGAGCGGAGAGGTCCCAGTCAGCCCCTGCCTTAATGTATGTGACAGGGTGTGAGGTGGTACAGGGTTGTGGGTAACAGTCAGGAGACAGAAAAAAATGTCTTGGGGACAATATAGATAGGGGAGGGTTTGTGGAAGAGTGGAGAGTTTAGCAGAGCTCCAGTTGTGTTAGGGTTGGATGAAGGGGGGATGGGAATGGCTGAAGAGCAGTAAGGAGACTGGCTTGGGAGGACTGGGGCTGTGAGTTTTGATAGTTGGGAGAGAGGACATTTCATATGTGGGTGGGGTGGCCCCCAACAGGAAAGAGGTTGAAATAAGACAGAGCTTTTAGAAATAGGGACCATTGAAGGTGTCCATGTGGTGTCCTGCTCATGGGAGTGCTTTGAGATGGCCATTTTGGTAGTATCTATGGAGGGAGAGGTGAGCGGAGGGCCCGATTCATTGAACATCCTAGAGTGGAGAGGTGGGCTCCATGAAGGGGGCAGGAAGGCTGGGTGCTGCCTGGAGAAATGGAGACGTTTCATGATGCAGCAGGAGTTGGGCTGCTGCCTCTTTTGATGAGTTAAATTTTCCATGATATCCTCCATCTTTTGGAGCCCAGAGCCTAGGAGGAAGAAGGCCCTGGGAGGCACAATTCTTTTCAGCCTTTGACTTTTGTCTGGGAAAGGCTGATTGTCTTTTGAGTTTTGGGCTTTGATCCCCTGAGGCAGCAGAATGTAGTGAGGCAGAGATCAAAGCTCTGTCATTTACTTCCTGTGACCTTGGACAAAGGAATCCACATCTGTCAAACTGTTTTCTTAATATAAAATGCATGAAACTGGCCCAGGCCAGTTGGCTCAGTGGATAGAGTGTTGGCTCTGTGTAAGGTATTTCCCTGCTGAGGAAGAAAGAAGGGCGTAGGCACCAAGGGTGGAATAGCAAAAGCTTTATTCAGTAGAGCGCATCCTGGACAAGGTTCTCTGTCCGCAGAATGGGCCAGAGAAGTCCACGGATTCTCCCGCGGGGGGAGGGGGGGATTTATAGCGTCCGTAGGTAGGGTGGTCAGGTTGATATGATGTGGCGAGATTTCATTGGCTGACAGACAGGCATTCTTTTTCAAAGTGCTCCTGGGCTGTTTCTTTTGGCAGGCATGGATGTGGGTAGTTCCAGCCCAAAGTCCCTGGACCTGGTTCCTCATGTGACCTTCCCCCATTGCCAACCGACCTCACATTCTGACCTTTTCTGTTAGATAGGGGCCCTGCTATTCCTCTGGCTACTTCCTGCTGGTTAGGGGCGTCGTGGGGAAGGGAGGTCGGAAGGAGGTGGCGCTGAGGGGAGTCGCGTATATGGGTGTAGGAGCATCTGTTTGACCATGACTTGAGAAGCCTCGCGGATGTGGCCCTGTAAGAATTTAAGAAAGAGAGCAAACATGAGTAACATGCTGATAATTAGAAGAGGACCTAGGATAGGGGCAACCCAGGTGAGGATGGGTGACTGCCACCAGGAGTTAAGCGGGTTGTAGGAGGAGAGGTCCTTGCGCAGTTTCTCTTGCAGATGGTTGAGGACATTGATGTTTTCTTCCATCAGGCCAGTCTCATTGATATAGTAACAGCATTGCTCCCTGCTTTAATTCATTCTGGCGGCAGGTTCCCAGTGGGAGGGACAGGAGTAACAGGAGGATCTGCAGGGCCCAACCTTTTGGTGGCCCAACCTTTTGGTAAGTGGGGCCCAGTGGTTCCGACTTCCAGCGGTCCTGCATGGGGGCAAGCTTGAGGCGAGAGACATGGTATCAAGGTGTTTGCCCTAGGAACTTGGCTGCAGTAGGAGTAGTCAGTATTACCGTATGGGGTCCCGTCCACCTGGGCTGTAGGGATTTGGGCTGGAGCTCCCTCAGAAGATCCCTGTCTCCTGGATGGAGGGGAAACTGCTGGGTGTGCTTCAACTGGACCCCCTGTGGGAGGAAGGGTCCGGTACATGTGTTCCCTGAAAAGATGGCGGAGTAAAGAAAGAAAGGGGAGGTAGGTGGCAAGAGGAGGGGGGTTGACAGGTAAGTTGTGATTGATTAGGAATGGTCTACCATAAACCAGCTCAAAGGGGCTGAGTCCAGTGGAATTTCACAGGGTTGCTCTGATTCTAGTGAGTGCCAGAGGGAGGAGGTTTGGTCAGGAGAATCTGGTCTCGATGGGAAGTTTAGTTAGCTGACCCTTCAGGATGCCATAGGCCCCTTTCCACCTTACCTGTCGATTGAGGGTAATAGGGTATGTGGAGCTTCCAGGTGATGTTGAGAGAGGTGGCAACCTGCTGGACTATTTGGGCAGTGAAGGCCGGGCCGTTGTCTGCTGGATGGTAGTCGGCAGTCCAAATTGTGGGATGATACGTTCAATGAGAATGGAGGCAACGATGTCTGCCATTTCTCTAGAGGTGGGAAAGGCTTCTATCCACCCTGGAAAGGTATTAACAAAAGTTAAGAGATAATGGAGTTTTTTGTGAGGGGGCATATGAGTGAAGTCAATTTGCCAATCTTGGTCTGGCATGTGCCCCCTCAGTGTATGAGTAGCGAAGCGGGGGCGGAGTCCCCCTGTGTACAGGGTTTGGAACAGACAGTGCATGCTGCATGTACCTTTTCGATAGTCTGCTGGAGGCCTGGGAAGAAAAAGGGTGGTTGCAAGAATTGATAGAGAGCTTTTGGTCCTATAAGTAAGGAACAGTGGCTATCAGAAAGGAAGTTTCAGCTTATCCTTTTGGTAGGGCAATTCTGTCTCCCAGAAATATCCATCCCTGGTTGCACATGTCCCCACCCTTTCTGAGGAGGGTCTGTTCTTCTTAGGAGGTAGGAAGGTTTCAAGGAGGTGGAGAGAAACATGAGAGGAGTAGAGGAGGCTCCCAGGGTGAGGTCTTGAGCCGCCACGTCGGCCCGAGCATTTCCCAAGGCCACCGGGTCCTGAGAGGTTTGATGGCCCCTACAATGTACCACGGCCACCTCAGTAGGAAGCTGTAATACCTGCAAAAGTTTAGAAATGAGGGTAGCATTGATTATGGGGGAGCCCCTGGTAGTGAGGAAGCCCCTTCCCTTCCAGAGGGCAGAGTGGCTGTGGGTGATAAGAAAAACATATTTAGAGTCAGTATATTTGGTTACGCATTTTCCCTGGGCCAGAGTGAGTGCCCGCGTGAGATCTCTGGGAGGTGGTGCCCTCTGGCAGCTGTTGGGCTTCTAGGGTAGAGGAGATGGTGACCACTGCATAGGCTGCCCGTCGTTGTCGTCCATTGGGTCCCTGTACAGAACTCTCATCTACAGAGTATTAGATCTGGATCTTTTAAAAGAGAATCTGATAATCCATCTCCGGGTCTGCTGAGGAAATCTATTAGCTCTGTACAAGAGTGGGTGGGTTCCGGAAGTGTCGTTGGAGCTGGCAGTAGAGTGGCTGGGTTGAGTCGGGGAGAGGGCAAAAGAGTGACTGAAGGGTTTTCGACGAACAGGAGGTGAAATTCTTGTAGGCAAGAAGGACCTAACAGAGAAAGAGATTTGTGCGAAAGGAGGTTGGTGAGCCTGTGGGAGGAGAAGACAGTGATGGGTTGAGAAAGGGTGAGCTCAGTCGCCTCCTTGGTGAGTTCGGCTGCTGTGCCCAGTGCCCGGAGGCAGGGATGCCAGCCTCTGACAGAGGTGTCCAGTTGT
Source organism: Saccopteryx leptura (assembly GCF_036850995.1). Lineage (NCBI taxonomy): Eukaryota > Metazoa > Chordata > Mammalia > Chiroptera > Emballonuridae > Saccopteryx > Saccopteryx leptura. The sequence goes on from NC_089504.1 coordinate 52,899,226, forward strand.
TTAGAGAAGTATGCTATGGAAAGGTATGTAGGCCCCACAGCTTGAGTCAGTGCTCCAACTGCATTACCGTGCTTTTCATCAGTGAAAAGGTGGAAGTGGCATCGGGGGTCAGATAAAGCGAGAGGGGGAGAGGAGATGAGGGCATCTCGAAGGGTAGAGAAAGCGCTTTTGATGGCGTTGGGGGATGTGATAGGTCCTGTGGGAGTCTGTTTTGCAGCCTCATAGAGGGGTTTGGCTAAGAGAGCAAAATTGTGAATCCAGTGTCTAAAGAAGCCTATTAGACCTAGGAAAGAAAGAATCTGAAAGAATGTGAAAAAGGGGATTCCATCCAAACTGCATGTCAGGAGTGGTGTGCAAAGGGGAAAAGAAGGGGTCCCATCCATTCCCGTAACCGAGACCTGTGGGGGAACTAGAAGTCCAGAGTGTGATGGAAAAACAGAGAAGGTAGCCTCCGTGTCCACAAGAAATGAGATGACTTACCTGCTATCTGCTGGCGAGGGTGATAGGGGTCTTTGAGTCTGGGCTGTGTCAGTCGTCCATGAGGCCTAGGAGTTCAAGCAATGGGCCTGCCTGGCTGGCTTGGCCTCTCATTTGGGTGGCTTGTCCTTTGCTGAGGAAGAGCCTGTTGCCCAAAGAGACCAATTGCTCCGCCAGTGACCAGGCTGCTTGCAGTCAGGGCAGGGCTTAGTGGGCGGCCTTGGGCAGGGGCACTGCCAGGACCAGTGACCCTCTTTGCCACATTTAAAGTAGTTCCTGGTGGGGTTCCTCTTTGCGGCCCGGATTTGGGTCAAGCACCTCCTATGCCTTGCCCCTGTTGCTCTGCCGGCCTCAGGGCTGCCACAAGAGCCTGGGTTTGGAGAAGACAGTGAGCTTGAAGCCGGCTGGGGCCTCAAGCGTGCAGCAGAAGGTAACTCCTCGGGTCTGGTGAGCAGCCTCGGCCTTTTCCTATTAGCCACGACCATTAAAAACTTTAAATGCCATGTTTATCAGGTCTCGGATAGGGGCTTGGGGGTTGGGAATAAGAGGAGGGGGGCTTCTGGGGAGCGTGGAACCCAGATCTGGCTGGAAACGCTGGAGCCAGAAGCAGTTCAGGGTCAGGCCTTCCTGCAAGAAGACTGGGGCTGGGCCGTGGGGTCAGGAGCCCTGCAAACCTGGGTGAGGGCCAATGGCTGGTGGAGGAGGGCCTGATGGGGGAGGGGCTTAAGAACACAGCAGAAAAGGGAGGGGCTCCTGGTCGGCAGGAGAAGGGGATTCCTGGAGGGAAGAGACCTGAGCAGAAGAGGTCCACAGAGGGAACAGAGAGGGGTCCGGAGAAAGGGGCGCCCCCCAGGGTCGGGCAGGAGGCGGAGAGAGTTGGTGGTCAGCGAAGGAGGAAAGATCAGGAGTAGACGGTTTAGCTGAGGTTTCTCTGGCCAAAAAGGGCCTGCGCCGTAGAGCAGGCGGCACAGAGATGAGGAGGGGAGCGCAAATACTAGAAGCCCTGAATGTAAGGGATCTTCAACCATTTCCCAGTTCTGTGGCAATAGTTAAATTGGTGAAGGTGTTAAAGTCAAAAGTCCCTTCAGGAGGCCACCTGGTTCGATTATCCAGTGGGTTCTGTGGCCTGGCCACATTGGAGAAGAAGATCAGTTTCTTCTTCTTTAGAGAGGGGAGAGATTCCGGATAAGGCAACTCCAGGAGTGTTTTTGAGTCAGGTTTAGATTCCTGTGCCTCTATGGCCACCCTCAGTCTTGGAGTAATGAGAGATGAGAATTGGTGTCCCTCAACTCAAGCTCTGGCCACCTGATGGTTAGGTAGAGTGGATGTGTCCGGGACATCTCCAAGGGCACACATACACTCGGAACAGATAAGAGGTCCCTGACACAGCTGCGATTACGGACAGGGAGTCTCGGTGGAAGGAACTGAGGGGAGGCTGGAGGCAGGGGACTTACCACACCATGTGCCAAAGTGGGTGGGAGGTCAGAGGTCCTGGTTCTTCCTCGGAAGGGAAGGGGAGAGGAGAGACCCCAGCCGGCTTCAAGCTCCTCCCGAGTTTCGACACCAAATGTAAGGTATTTCCCTGCTAAGGAAGAAAGAAGGGCATAGGCACCAAGTGTGGAATAGCAAAAACTGTATTTAGTAGAGCGCATATCGGATGAGGTTCTCTGGTCCGCAGAATGGGCCAGAGAAGTTGCATGGATTCTCCTGCCCAGGGGTAAATGATACATTGGTAGGGTGGTCGGGTTGATATGACGTGGCAAAATTTCATTGGTTGACAGACAGTTGTTCTTTTTCAACGTGCTCCTGGGCTGTTTCTTTTGGCGGGCATGGATGTGGGTGGTTCCAGCCAAAACTCCCTGGACCTGGTTCCTCACATGACCTTCCCCCATTGCCAACTGACCTCACACTCTGCATACAGACATACCTGGTTCAATCCCCAGTCAGGGCACTCATGAGAAGTGACCATCTGCTTCTCTTTCCCTCCATCTCCCCCTTCTCTCCCTCTTTCCCTCTCACAGCCAGTGACTTGATTGGTCCTAGCATCAGCCTCAGGCACTGAGGATAGCTCTGTTGATTTGAGCCTCAGCTCCAGATGAGGGTTGCTGGGTAGACCCCAGCTGGGGAGCATGCAGGAGTTCTCTATCTCCCCTCCTCTCACTTAAAAGAAAAAAATTTGATTGAATTGGCAAAAGGTTGATCATTTTTAGAAATGAGTGATGGATACATTGGGATTCATTATATCCTTCTTTTCTCTTTCAGATAGGTTTGAAAATTTCCACAATGATTTAGGTTTGAAATTTTCCACAATGAGAATTTGAAATTTCTTGAAGACTACTAATTCTTTAAAAAAATACTGAAAGCTGGCCCTGGCCGGTTGGCTCAGCGGTAGAGTGTTTGGCCTGACGTGTGGAAGTCCTGGGTTCGATTCCTGGCCAGCGCACACAGGAGAAGCACCTATCTGCTTCTCCACCCTTTCCTCTCTCCCTTCTCTTTATCTCTCTCTTCCCCTCCCACAGCCAAGGCTCCACTGGAGCAAAGTTGGCCCAGGCACTGGAATGGCTCCATGTCCTCTGCCTCAGTTGCCCAGCAACGGGGCAGCAGCCCCACATAGGCAGAGCATTGCCCCCTAGTGGGCATACTGGGTGGATCCGTTTCAGGTGCATGCGGGAGTCTGTCTCTCTGCCTCCCCTCTTCTCACTTCAGAAAAAACAAAAAAATAAAAATAAAAATACTGAAAGCCTTTAGCTATTTTTTTTTAAGCCAGTGAAAGCTTGAAGATGCTTTCACCAAATTTATGCTTTTATTTCAAGTGGAAGCTTCTGGCTTGTCTTGAACTATGCAAGCCTGAGTCAAAAAGAAAGAGTGGATAGAATAAAAAATGAATGTATATGGTGATTAAAACACTTGTGTCTGTATATCAAAATAGCTGATGGGCTGAGATAGGGTTGCTGTGTAACAATTTGGTATTGTTTGTCACTTGAAATAGGCTCAAGACAAGCCGTGCCCATGGTGGGGCTGGTGGTGGAAGGAGGTCCCAATGTCATCCCCTGGGTGTGCGAGACTGTGAGAGACAAGCATCCTGTGGTGGTGTGTGAAGGCACTGGCAGGGCTGCCGACCTCCTCGCCTTCACCCACAAACACTTGGCGGATGAAGGGTAAGTTGTTGACTGTCACTTTTGAAACTGCGGTGAATATTTTTTCACTTAAGTTCTTTAAGCTCTGCGTTTATGTGGGATGGATATCCCACAGAGAAGTAGAGACTGGAATTCATCTTTCAGTAGTGCTTATACTTATTAATCAAAATACCCTCCAGTAATGCGATTTGCTCTTTTCTTAGCCGAGGAATGATCTGCCTCTAAGGGATGCTTGAGCCTTGTCTGGGCTTCTTGAAGAAGCATTTGCAGGGAGAATGAGGGAGGAGATGCTCCTGCAAATGGCCATTAAAGCTGAAAAAATTCTGCAGTGAGCAGTGTTGGTCCCAGATCACCTTCAAATTCATTGGCCATTAGTAAAAATAGCAGAAATTGGGGAAATAGACATCCTGACACTTATATAGTGTATATTGTGCTTATTTTAGGTTTTAATTCTTTCCCCCTTTTTAAAGTGAGAAGGTAATTTTTCTCTAGCCACCCTATATAGTCAGTGTGATTCTTCTGATTTTTAATGCATGCTATTTCTACTGTGTAAGTAAAGTGCTAAGGAACTAAAATACTGACCCTGCTAATTTACTTACTAAACATGCATGCTTATGTTGTAACTGCCTTCTGATAATTCTTTCCTTACAGTTTCTCTCCCTTTCAGCTCTCAATTCTCTGCTTCCACCTTCTACCCCCTTCCTTATTCTTTTATATCTCTCCCTTTCCTTAAGTTACTCTGATGAGTGTTTCTTGAAACTTTTGGGGTTTCAGATCCTTTTTGAGAATATGATGCCTATAATTTCTGGGAATTGACACACCCTAGAAATTGATCAGCTTGAGAATATTTCCCCAGAGTGTATTCTTTCCAGGATTGTGGAACATTAGTCTGTTCTTGCTTTCAAGTTCAGACTTCTGGCATGACTACTTCTCTTTGCTTCCTGATCATTTCTTCCTTGGCATAAATGCCCCCAGAAACCTTCTCATTCAGGTCTGGAGAAGGAGAGGGAGAGGGAGAGGGAGAGGAGGGAGAGTAGAGAGAGGGAGAGGGAGAGGGAGAGGAGGGAGAGTAAAGAGAGGGAGAGGGAGAGGGAGAGGGAGAGGGAGAGGGAGAGGGAGAGGGAGAGGGAGAACAGGGAGAGGGAGATTAGGGAGAGGAGGAAGAGGGAAAGGGAGAGGGAGAGGGAGAGGGAGAGGGAGAAGAGAGAGAGGGAGAGGGAGAGGATGGAGAGGGAGAGGGAGAGGGAGAGGAGGGAGAGGGAGAGGGAGAAGAGGGAGAGGGAGAGGAGGGAGAGGGAGATTAGGGAGAGGAGGAAAAGGGAGAGGGAGAGGGAGAGGGAGAGGGAGAGGGAGAGGGAGAGGTCGGTTTTCTTGTGCTGATGTTACTGACTTGTTCCTGTCTCTGCATTGTGCCAAGTCATCATGGTCACTTATCTCTCTCCCAGGACCCTTCGTCCTCAGGTGAAGGAGGATATCGTGTGCATGATTCAGAACACTTTCAACTTTAGTCTGAAACAGTCCAAGCACCTCTTTCAGATTCTAATGGAGTGCATGGTACACAGGGATTTTGTGAGTATGATGAGGTGATGACTCAACTGACTTAAAAACATGCTATTTTTTTTTAAAACAATTTGATTGTTTCTTTTCACAATTTTTTTAAAGAGTGCGGTTTTACATTTTTAACTTTGTAGATAACTCTACAGAACTTGACCCTTAGTTGAACAACTTGGCTTCTTAATCACCCTCCCACCCCCTGTGTCTAATTCCCGACTGTACCCAGGAAAAAGCACTTAGATAGCATAGCAGTAGTACATGAAAGCAGTTAAGTTTAGTGAAACTGACACATAAATCTGTTCATGGTTAAAGACTCCTTGTCTTAAGTGAACTCAAGTCTGCTGGGTTGATGACTGCCTCCCAGCACCCCAGGAAACCCTGCAGGACATCATTAAGGGAGCCCAGCAGTGGGAAATATGACTGTATACTCTGAACTAGAAAAGAAAGTCCACTGGCCTCAAAAAAATCAATTGAATAAGTTCAGGCTAGACAAACCGTGGATAAACATATGTGTAAAAATCTTGGGGCTTCAGTTGACTTAATAACAACACAAATAACAACCACATCTACAATTAGCAGTGTGCTTTCAGACATATTTTTTACCCAAAATAGCCCAACAAATGAGTACAGTATGGTAGTGATTGTTTCTTTCAGTTTCAGAGATGAAGCTGATGCCTAGAGGGATAAAGTGATTTACCCAGAGTCTTGAAATTATGAAACAGTAGAACTGAAACCTGAGCTCAGATTTGAAATCTTATGTGTGATCTTACTACATTTTATAATTCCTACAATAATCAGTAAGTTAAGAGAAGGACATATTAAGGAGATCACTCTTCTATTTGTTTCCTCCTGTCATCAAAGAGAATTACTAATGAGTGGTGGCACTGTATCAAGAGGGAACTAGAGAAGGCAACTAAGGTTTTGCCTTTTATAGGAATTAAGTTCTCAGCTCCTATAAAATTGAGGGTTGATTTTATTCATGTCCATAGAGGGGCTGTTAAGTGGAAGGAGGGGACTGATGTGTGAACTGTGGAAGCATAGTGTTTGCCTTTGTGGGACCTCTTGTCAAGTGGGTGAGGAACCTCAGAGTCAGTGGTCATTAGATATTTACCCAAGGCTGACTAGTTAGTGGCATATATGGGGCTAGAAGTTGCCAGTCGAGGCTCTTTTTTGTCAAACAGCTCTCCCATTATATTAAATATGTATATCTTCATTTGTAAAGCCTGAGATGTGTTAATTAACAACAGGAGACCTTTTCTAATTATAAATATTTTTATTTGTCTTAAAAAATGAGCACATGCCAGATGCTCAGGACACTGTGATGTTGGGATGTCGATCTGTGCTGCCCGTTGTACTTGCTCATTGGGTGCACTGTTATTGCCTCACTATTTTTGAGGACAAATCCTTGAGGATTTATTTCTCATTAAAAAATCAAAAGTCTTAGTTTCTAAGACTAGGTGAACAAAAGGATCTCATTTAGTATTCCTTCAAAATGAGGAATGGTTTCCTTTACATGAGGAACTGACCCAGGCTTGCTTTCTTCCTTTTTTTTTTTTTTTTTTAAGTGAGAGAGACAGACAAAGAAAGACTAGAAGGGAGAGAGATGAGAAGCATCAACTCATAGTTGTGGCACTTTAGTTGTCTATTGATTGCTTCTCATATGACCTTGACTGGGCAGGGGCTCCAGCCGATCCAGTGACCCCATGCTCAAGCCAGTGACCTTGGGCTCAAGCCGGATGAGCCCACACTCAAGCCAGTGACTTTGGGGTTTCAAACCTGGGACTTCAACACTCCAGGTCAATGCTCTATCCACTGCACCACCACCAGTCAGGTGACACAGACTTTCTTTTTATAACATGTGCAGAGTAAATTAATAATGTTTTTTTATATATGTTTTTTCTAGGATACATGTAATTTTTTAGGTATTTTTTTTTCTGCATGCCCACAGTTCTCCATTATCCTGCTCAATTTTTTTTCTTTTCTGTAAGTAAAAAAAATTTTTTTAGTAAAAAGGTTTTTTTTTTAACTATGAGTGATTTTTGAAATTAATATTGTTTTCCCTCAATTCATTAGCTCAAGAACAAATTTTGTGCGTCCTCTTGAAAACATTTTTTGCTAGTTCCCAAAATATATGGCTTTCTGTTTTTCAACTTCTAGATTACCGTATTTGAGGCTGATTCGGAGGAGCTGCAAGACCTTGATTTAGCAATCCTAACAGCTCTGCTAAAAGGTGAGTGGATAGGGTTACAGCTGCTCCTCACTTATAGTTCTCATGGTTTTTTTTTGTTGTTTGTGTGTTTGTTTTTTTAAATGAGAAGTAGAGAGGGAGAGAGACACTCTCCTGCATGTGCCCTGAAAGGGATCCATCCAGCAAGCCCCCTATGGGGCGATGCTCTGCCCCTCTGGGGACGTTGCTCCACTGCTTAGCAATAGAGCTATTTTAGCACCTGAGGTGAGGCCACGGAGCCATCCTCAGTGCCTGGGGTCAATTTGCTCCAACCAATGGTTGCAGGAAGGGAAGAGAGAGACAGAGAGAGAGAGAAGGGCAAGGGTGAGGGGTGGAGAAGCAAATGGTCGCTTCTCCTGTGTGCCTTGACCCGTAATCGAACCCAGACATCCACACGCATGCCAACTGGCCAGGGCCTCTACTGCTGAGCCAACTGGCCAGGGCCTCATGTTAGATGGCACTTTGTGCTTTATTTGTTGACATTTTAAATAAACTATATGATTGTTTCTTTCTTTTACTCTAGGCACAAATTTATCAGCATCTGAACAATTAAATCTGGCAATGGCTTGGGACAGAACGGATATTGCCAAGAAACATATCCTAATACATAGGCAACATTGGAAGGTATAATGAAAATGAAGTTATTTGGAAAAACTATTTTGTGTTGGTTTGTTAGGGAGGGGCAAAAAGGAAATTGCAGGAGAGATTAATTGGTTTGGGAGAGGTGAGGGTGGCATCTCTGTAGCTAGGTGCCCAGGGATCAGGAGAATATTTCTCTCATTTTCTTTGCCTCCCTGAAATCATTTTTTTTCTCTAGCTCTGCAGACTAATTAAAACTGACAAAGGAAGTTGGAGGACTGACAGAGGATTTTAAAAATATTTTGTATGGTCAGATTTTTATATTGTTATTTAAGGCTTAAATTTATTTTATTTTTTGCTTTAAATTGTAATAAATACCTATAGTAGAAATTAGTGAAAACAGAGAAAAGGAGACAGAAGAAAAATTACCTATTGTGGTCATCATAATTACTATTAACATTTCTTCTTACTTTTTTTTAAAATACCATCTCTTCTTCACATAGTGTTTTGTAACTTGCTATTTAAACATTTTTTGTTAAATTGATTTTAGAGAGAGAGAAAGGGAGAGAGAGAAAAAGAAATAGATTTGTTCTATCTTTTTATGCATTCATTGGTTGATTCTTCTATGTTCTCTGACCAGGATGGAACTGTCAACTAAACTACCTGACCAGGGCTATTAATATTTTGTTTTCAAAAACTATAGCTGTGACCATACCATAGGTAGATCATTTTTGGGTCAAACTAATACATACACATTTTTTAAAACATCAAATGGTACTAAATGTCTACTAAAAAATCCAGGAGTTCCTTGCTAACCCAACAACCAAGTACTTTTGACATTTTTGACTGTTCTGATATTTATAAACCTCCATATTTCTAAATTATAAGTCATATTGCTGTCTTCTGATTTATCAGTTTTGGAGACTGCGCAGCACTCTGTCTGTGGTCCTCACTGCTGCACCTGGACCTGTTGCCCGCTGCTCCTCATGTTGGAGGATCACCTCTCAGGGTCTTGAGGATTCCCTCTTGTGTTAGGGCTCCCATTTCCTGTAGTTCGTGCCTTCCTCTTTCTTGGTGTATTCCTTTATTTTGGGGGTGTGCGTACCTCAGTATCTTACTGAGAAACGGACTATAGAAGATTTGAAGGACTTAAATGTTTGAATATATTTAAATTCAAGATTGGAAGTAATTCTTTTAGAGAATTTTTGGATGCTTAGCTTCTAATACCCAGCATTGCTGTTGACAAGCAAACATCTTTCTTTTTTTCTAATTTTTTGTGACTATTCTTCTCTTTTTCCAGTGTTTTGAGATTTTGCAAATGTATGTATAGTTGTGAGTCTTTATATTCATTATACTGAACATATGATTTCAATTTAGTGATCATGTGTTTTCGTTCTGGAGAACTTCCTCCCGTTTTCTTGTTTCTCTTTTTAGAATTCCTATTAGTTAAATGTTGAACCATGGATTGCACTTCTAATCTTATCTTATTTCTCTAATATGCCTTTTCGTTGATAGATTTTCTCAACTTTAATTTTCATGGCTTACAGGTAGCTTTTTGTTTCTGGCAGCATACTACTAATTTCTAAGAGCAAATTTGTTCTTTGCCCTTTTTTTATTTTTTTTAAAAACAGCATACTGAATACAAATATATACATATGTTTTAATATAAAATACTTATATTTTAAGTGAGAGGAGCGAAGATAGAGACAGACTTCCATATGTGCCCTGATTGTAGTCCACCTGGCAACCCCAGTCTGGAGCAGGTGCACAAATCATCTGAGCTATCCTCAGCTCCTGGGGCCAACCCCTGGACCAACCGAGCCACTGGGCTGCAGGAGGGGAAGAGAGAAAGAAGGGGTAGAGGAACTGGAACAGAAGCAAATGGTCACTTCTCATCTATGCTACATGCTGGGCCGACGCTCTATCCACTCAGCAAACCAGATATATCTTCTTTTTTTCCTGAGGATATTAATGATAACTCTTTTGAAATTTTCTTCTTCCTGCATTGCATGATTTCTCTTAGTTGATATTTTGTGGTCTGTTTGTTCTAGAGTTTTTGTTTAAAAGTGTAAGATAGAAAGCTCATTGGAAATTCTGAGCCTGTAGGTTTGAGCTTCACAGTGGGGTGATCTGGCTGCCATTTACTGGTGGACCTGTGAGGGAAGTTTGCAAGTCCATGTCTTTTCTTTCTGTTAGTCACAATACCAGCAAAGGCTCCTTCAATCCCCTGCTGGAAGGTGAATCCCCAGCTGTGTTGCTGGCGTTATAAAAGTCAAGTGGGGGAAGATGACTGGGAAGGTCACAATATTAGAAATTCAGCATATGTGCATTTATTTAATCCTGGTGCTGCCAGAATTCTGTGGCATAGGTTTGTCTAGTTTTTGACTTTTTCCAGTTTCAATTTCTGGGGACTTTCACTTTCTGGCTTTGCTTTCCTACTTTCAAAATATTGCATTCTTTTTTTTTTTTTTTTTTTTGGTTTATAAATACTTTGTTTTTATTTTATATTTTTAGACCTGCATATTACATTTTGAAATTCTTATTTTTAAATGAATTTACTGAGGTGACACTAGTTAATAAAATTATACAGGTTTTAGGTATAAAATTCTGTAATATGTCATCTGTACATTGCACTGTGTGTTCACCACCCCAAGTCAAATCTCCTTCCATAACTGTTTATCTCCCCCACACCCTGTCCCTCTGGTAATCACCATACTTTTGCTGTGAAAATGTACCACAGCTTTATTATCCACTCATCTACTGATGGGCACTTGGGCTGTTTCAAATCTTGGCTATTGTATGTAATGCTGCAATGGCCATAGGATGCATATATTCTTTCAAATTGCAGCTTCTCGGGAAAATAGTATGGAGTTACCTCAAAAAGTTAAAAATGGGGCCCTGGATGGTGGCTCAGTGGATAGAGTGTCAGCCTAGCGTATAACATCCTGGGTTTTATTCCTGGTCAGCACACACAAGAGAAGTGACCATCTGTTTCTCTCTCCCTCCCTCTTCCCCTTCTCTCTCTCTTTCCCTCCTGCAGCCATGGCTCAAATGGTTTGATCACTGAACCTGGGCGAGGATGGCTCAGTTGGTCCAAGTATGTCAGCCTCAGGTGCTAAATATAGCTTGGTTGATTTAAGCATTGGTGCCAGATGGGGACTGCTGGGTGGATCCTGGTCTGGGCACATAGGGGAGTCTCACTATCTCTCCTCTTCTCACTTGAAAAAAATTAACAATGAAACTGCCTAATCATGATCTAACAATTCCACTTCTGGGAATTCATCTGAAAAAATCAAAATGTTGCTTTCTTGATGTTCTTGCTTTTGTAAATTCATTAAAAAAATCTCTTTACTATGGTGTAAATGGAGTTTTAGGCAGGAGTAAAAGTAAATGAGTGTGTTTGATTTTCCATTTATACCCAAAAGCCAACTCTAGTTTATTTATTTATTTTAAAATTTATTGATTTTTTTTGAGAGAGGAGAGAGAGAAAAAGAGAGGGAGAGATAAAAAGAGGGGGGAGAAGCAGAAAGCATCTGCTCATTGTAGTTGCTTCCTGTATGTGCCTTGACCAGGCAAGCCCAGGGTTTCAAACAGGTGACCTCAGTGTTCCAGGTTCACGGTTTATCCACTGCACCACCACATGTCAGGTGCCAAGTGCAGTTTAGATAAACATGACAAGTTGGGAAAAAATACCAAAGCAGATTTTTAACTAGAATTGCATTGAATTTGTACATTTATTTGGGAAGCATTGAGATTTTTTACAATAGTCCATCTTCCCACACAGAGCAAATTTATTTAACCTGTTCTTTATGTCTTCACATTCACTTTTTGTTATTTCTTCACTCAGGTGCTGAGGTAACCTTGTATTTTATATTTACTATATCTGTATAGTTTTGAGTTCAAATACACGTAATCTTTTAGTTACTTCTACTTTCGTTATTGTCTTTACCTTTTTTATTTATTTCTACCCTCTGAAGCCTGGCTCACTGGAACAAGCAATGTTAGATGCTCTAGTGATGGATCGGGTGGATTTTGTGAAGCTCTTAATAGAAAACGGTGTGAACCTCCATCGCTTTCTTACCATCCCTCGACTGGAAGAACTCTATAATACAGTGAGTATTGGAATATTTCATCATTCACCTCCTTTAATATTTACCTTATGTTCAAGTCTTCTTGAATGTCATGTAAAAGATAGCTTATGGAGACACAGACTTTTCAATAAAGGAGAAATATTTTTACCGATTCTATTTGATCCTATGGTCATTTATATATTTCCTATTACTAATTACACAGAATAGAGAAATACACTAACTTAAGAAAATGTTGGCTCAGCAGTAGAGCATCGGCCTGGAATGTGGGAGTCCTGGGTTCGATTCCTGATCAGGGCACACAAGAGAAGCAAGCATCTGATTTTCCATCATCCCTCTCCTCTCTTTCTCTCTCTCTTCCCCTCCTGTAGTCATGACTTGAATGATTCAAGCAAAGTTGGCCCCCAGCACTGAGGATGGCTCCATAGCCTTGCCTCAGGCACTAAAATAGCTTGGTTGCTGAGCAACAGAGCAGCAGCCCCAGATGGTTAGAGCATCGCCTGGTATGGGGCTTGCTGAGTAGATCATGGTTGGATTGCATGTGGCAGTCAGTTTCTCAGCCTCCTCCTCTCACTTAATAAAAAACAAAGAAAAGAAAATATTGTAATAAGAACATAATTAATGCCACAGATGTGAATAAGAACCAATTAGTTTTATTGTGTGATTAAAAACATCTCAACCCAAGGCTGCTGTTAAAATTTTGTTCCTGCAACTTTCCTATGCAAATCCTTATTGAAACTAGACTGGCTTACTCATTGTAAAAACACCAATTGCTTGAGTCATGCATCTTTTGTGCCCTTCCTTGTCCTTTGAATTGTATCCTTTCTTCAAAGCCCTATTCAAGTCCTGTCTTTTTGACCTGTCCCTATTGTACAAATTATTTTCAATTCTTGAGCACACACATCTTCATATTGTTGGTTATATTTTGTGTAAGTACTCATTCTTTTCTATTAGACTGTAAAAACTGCAAAGAAATAATACTTATATTCTTTGTTGACTCTCAAATGCTTGATTGAACAGAGTAAAGATTCAATAAATATTTGTTTAAGGAATGTAATTGTGTGATAGAATTTGTATTTATGTGATTTACATATGTTATAGAATAGTTATAAATTAGTTACAATTTATCTCTGCCTCTGTCATATAAAATTATTTAAGTCCTTAGTACCTACCAAACAAGATGTATATCTTGCTTTGAAAAATATTTGTATCTAATTACATTTTCTCTTGGGAAATACCTTCTTTAGAATTAATGTGGCTTGCCTGACTAGGTGGTAGCGCAGTGGATAAAGTGTCGGACTGGGACACGGAGGACCCCGCTTTGAAGCCCTGAGGTCATCAGCTTAAGTGCAGGCTCATCTGGTTTGAGTAAAGCTCACCAACTTGAGTCCAAGGTCGCTGGTTTGAGCAAGTGGTCACTTGGTCTGCTGTAGACCCCTGGTCAAGGCACATATGAGAAAGCAATCAATGAGAAACTAAGGTGCTGCAACAAAGAATTGATATTTCTCATCTCCCTTCCTGACTGTCTGTCCCTATCTGTTCCTCTCTCTGTCACACACACACACACACACACACACACACACGCACGCACACATTAATGTGGCTTAAGCTTCATTACTAAAGAAGTTGAAGAAAAATTTCATTATTCTGAAAGTTTTTATGCATTCTGAAATACATTTTTGTCTCCCAAGTACATGGTAATTAAAAGGTAGTTAAAATTCTTCCTTTTGTTCCTTATTACAGAAACACGGACCTACTAATATGCTCTTGCATCATCTTGTCCGAGATGTAAAACAGGTAACCTAATTCCAAAGGTGTGCAGATTTCTTTGTAAATTGCCTTAGCCTTATGATAGAGGCCTCACCAGATTTTGCTTTGTAAAATATAGATTTGGATCATAGCGAATTACCTACCCTCTTTGCCAGTGACTGAACAATTTCATCAACACATTTTTCTATAATTTACTTTGTGTTTTTAAAGATTTGATGCACCAAGTGTCTTTAGATAATAATTATTTTCTCTTATAAAATATAAACCAGAGACATATCAAACTTCCAATCAGAACTTCAGCTCAACGTGATACAGCAGTATTGCCAGTGTTGATAATAATACCTGTTGAAAATGAAGACATTTTCTTGTTCTGTTGTCTTTATTGAAGGACTCATATATGATTTCTGTTGTTTTTGTATTATTATTTTGACTATTAGTGAGATCTTGGTGACGGCTTGGTTGCTCTCACTTCTTTTCTGAGTCTAAGCATTGTTCTAAGGAACTAGAATGAATCCCACTGCTCTATAACCCTTTCTCCTATTTTGCCCATTATGTTTTCACTGAACTTTGTTAGATTTAAAATAATCTGTCCTGTGACTTACCAAGACTTCTCAACGTTAACAGATTTCTATGCCGTAATTCCTTCTTTTGTAGTTACCAAGCACTTTCATTCACATGTGCAGAAAACTGGGAGTGCCTATTTGTCACCATGGTTAATATCCATCCACAGTGCGTTTGAAAAGCTCTTTCCTTATTTTCCTGATGTCTCATATCTTGATGGAGAAAGCATAGATTTTTCATAGGTTATGTTGACATTGCCGGAGAGCCTAGTGAAAGGAATGTAGAAGACAACATTTAGTAAACAAATCAACAGTAACCCAAAGTGTCCGTGCTGATGTAAATTTAGTTTGCATTGATTTATGATAGATCAAAATGATTTTCCTTAGATTATTTCCTTGAACTATGATTCTATCACAGTAAATTGAAGAAAAAAGAATTGAACAGGTTATGTAAGCTCTTAACTAGCAGCAAATAAGAGCATAATTTTATTATTTCTTTAAAAAATAAATTATCAATGCGAAAAAGAAATAAAATCATTTACATATATCCCTATATATCAGCTCATTTCTTGTTCAAAGCTTCATGAACGTTATTCACAGAGATCTTGTTCAGCACTCTGTGTGCCTTTAAAAATGTCTGTGAGTTGCAGTTCAGAAATAACAGTTTTGAAAAGGTAGTAAAGTGAGTTTTTAGGGGTCAAAATCAGTTTTATTTAGACCAAGATCCATTTACTTGGAAATCTGTTGCTCACCTCTCCTACCGACTGTAACATTTGTCTTGGCACAGCCTCGTGTTTTGATATCTCATTTGGTTCTGCTGTTCCATGTTCCTTATTTTTATTTGTTCTACCTCCTTCCGTATTCTTGTTTTCTGTACGATACTGTCAACACAATGCAAAGTGTTGTAGCCATTTTCATAGAGAACTTGAAGATTTAACCCAATGTTAATTTTTTGATACATACATTCAGTATATCACTCAGTGATACTACTTCTGTTGTGCTGCAACAAAGTTAAAAACAATATTTTATACTATATTTAAATGTATTTTGTTCTAAAGTATGTGTGTGCCTGAGAGAAAGAAAACAGAGAGTGAGTGAGAAGATCTAAGCAGACATTCAGTGTCTATAAAACTAAAGCTATATTAAAGTTAGCTTTAATATAGTGTCCTTTCCCAGTTGAACATGCATTTTCTATCAGTAGCGGGTCATTAACAGATTGGTTTGTAAAGATGATTGAAAAGTCTGAGTCTACCTCTTTGCAGTAGATTTGGTTATATTCTAATGGCATGGAAAAAGAGGTAGAAAAGAGAACTGAAAGTTATAATTGATTATATGTTTTTGTTTCAGCATACCCTTCTCTCAGGCTATGGAATAACACTGATTGACATTGGATTGGTAATAGAGTACCTCATTGGTGGAGCATATCGCAGCAGCTACACCAGAAAAAATTTCAGAACCCTCTACAATCTTTACAGAAAACATAAGGTAGCACAATTGAAAAGTACCCTAGAAAAATTAAGGGTAACTAATAATAACACTTTTTTCCCTTCTTTTTTTAAGTGAGAGGAAAGGAGATAAAGAGACAGACACCTGTACATACCCAGACCAGGATACACCTGGCATCCTGTCTGGGGCTATGCTCACAACTGAGCTATTTTTAGTGCCTGAGGCTGACACATTCAGACCAACTGAGCCATTCTCAGTGCCTGGGCCAATGTGCTCAAACTAGTTGAGCTATGGCTGTAGGAGGGGAAGAGAGAAAAGAGAGAGAGGGAGGTGTGGAGAAGCAGATGGTCACTTTACCTTTGTGCCCTGACCGGGAATCAAACCTGGGACATTCACATGCTGGGTCAGCACTCAACCACTGAGCCAATTGGCCAGGGCCATAATAGCACTTTTTAAGAAGTGCTTGAGAAGTTCAGATGGGACTAGTTTTGAAAATAGACATTCTATTTAACAACCTTTTTTATTAGTTGCTATGTGTAAGCTACTGTGCTTGCATGCTGGCCTGGCTGGATGTAAAGATTAGGAGTTTAGAAACTTAGAGAGGAAACAGACTTATGCATAATTAACCATAATGCAAAAGAGGGTGTAAAATATGCTACATTGACATAGAAGTAATGTGATGCGAAACATTAGAGGGAGAGATGATCAGCTCTTTCTTTTGTTTCTCTTTTGAAAATATAGATGTCTAAAGCTTAATAGGATTAGATCTATAAACTCATACTAGTCCATAGTCTAGAGATGACAATCTTGGGACAAGTGTGGGGATTACAGTATATGAAAAGATGAATGCTGAATGTACTAAAAAACACCTATTTTACATATGTTATTTTTCACCTTAGTTTTAGAAGTCTAGGAATTTAAAATCAGACTGGTTAATTGATTAGCAGAGAAAGCATGGCTTGTTTCTTAAAAGTACCTTTACAGATCAGTAAACAGAAGAGACTAATTCTTATTAGAGGATAATGGAAGTGTTAGAAAAGGTTGATTGGGGTGTTTTTGGTTGAAGGTAGAACAGAAGCAATGAAGGGCACAATGCTGTGGACGTCAGGGTATGTTTTTGCCGTCACAAGGAGACCTTTGTCACTGGAGAAGCACCAGGAGTTGTGAGGAGTGAGACTGGAAAGGAAGTTTGGAAAGACCACACAGAGAGTTTAGAATATCAAGCTACTTTTGACCTTTATTTATAAAGACTTACGTGAAGTGAAAGCTGTATTTGGCTTTAGGAAGTGATACAACAAAGCATAAATGAACCCAAATCTCACAGAGAAAAAGGTTCTTTATTGAAATTTCAGAGGCATAGGAACACACATGAGCCATCAGCTCCTTCAGTTAAACAACATGCACCTTGCTCTGTGGTTACCAGCGGGTAGGTTCAAGGACAAACTGTGGCCATGGTACAGTCCAGTGGAAAGCAGGCTAGGCACGTACGCTAGTGCCCTTCATAGAAATGAATTAGAAGTTACCCACTTTATTGACTGTTTTTTAGTGAAGAAGGACAGAGTTTATTGTGTTTCTTAGAAATGAGATCATAAAGTTATAAATGGGTGTAACTCTCGAGTTCAGAGAGATCTAGAACTGAATCTTCGTTTTGCTCATTAGTAGCTGTGTCATCTTGAACAAGAAATTTAACTCTCTGTCAGTTTCCTCATTTATAAAATGAGAATAATAATATTCCTTTTATAAATTTGTCAAAAGGACTAAATAAAGCAATATTAGAAAAGCCCATATTTCTGGTTTTTTAGAGGGTATAGAGTAACTGTTAATAATAATAGTATGGTTATTATTAATGACATCTTTCTCTATCACAATAATGAATATTATCTTTAAAAAGTCTTGACTCTATCACAGTTATGTCTAATTTATATCCATAAAACTTGAACTAAAAGTAAACAAAATAGTTCAAAGCCTATGGTTTGTATGAAATATTTTTATGTTAGTCCCTTCATTCACAAATACTTCTTTTTAATTTCCTTTCTCAGTGATGAAGCTTCACGCTGATAAGCAGTGAATGATGTGGTTGTGCCTAGCCACAGGGAATTCCAGTGGTGATATTATATAACACGGGGAGAAATTCCATAACTTTCTAATTAACCTTAACCTTGGAGCTGTTTGTGAATGGGACCTTTTTCTTATCAGGGCTATGTATCTTTATTGCTTGTTCTGAGCTGGTATAGAACATCCATTGATTTCTAATAGAATTTCCACATCAAGAAGGAATGCCGATATATATAGAGGGAACAAAAGAGCACGTTTTCAGAGATGTTAGGAAATAACAGTGCCCTTAATAAGAAGGAGATCATGAGGGGCTCTTTATGGATCAGTAAATAATTAACCTTATTAATGATTAACTACTAATCATGTATGAGAGATAACCATTGGATATATTGCTAGAATACAATTTTACATTTGGGGTTTCATTACTGTCTAGAAATAAAATGTTGTTATTAAAATCATTTTCCCTTTTTGTTTTATTTCAAAAATATAATAATATGTGCCAGAGAGTGAGCCGGTCCCAGTCCCCTCTTCCCTGGAGATGCACTTCAGGAAATAGACCAGAATCTGCAGACAGCACGCTGCATTCCCAGTTCATTAGAACTGCCCAGCCTTACAAACTCAAGGTACCATTGCTTATTTGTAGATTTGAAAAGAAAATTGTTCTTGCATACTGAGACCACCTCTTTATTTAAAATTGGAGAAAGAGAGGTACAAACGGAGTCACCATGGACAAGTGCCATAAACAGATGGTACAAACCAAAAGTATAACTCAGCTGTCCTGCAACAATAAGCACAGGCCCAGGACACAGTTCTGGGAACTAAATAAAACTGGATTTGGTACTTTAGCTGACTTTCTTGTTCCCACTGCCACCTGGTCCAGATGATGAATCAGGAAGGCAATCATGGGATGGTAAAAAAATGTGATTGTCAACCCAACACCAAACCCTCATCCTCTTTCCCTGAGGCAAATTAGATGTGACTACTCTCTTCTCCTTTTCTTCTCTCTTACATTGTCCTTATGCATCTTATTTTTTTTCCATTTGAGGCTTTCTTGAAATTAATTTTAATTTAATGTTACGGTATGACAGTAATAATGTGTGTATACCGACGTGTGCCCAATGTCATTATTCCCTCTCCCCAAGCGACCTTGGTGCCGCTAGCCTCTGGGGATGAATGTATTACTCAAGAGTTTCTATATAAATGGTTCCTATGTTGGCTGAAAGAGGTTTGCTCTCCATAGCTCCTAGAATGAAAAGATATTTTTTGAAGATAAAATTACCCTTAATCATCATCAGTGAATACAAACTTCCTATACTTATAGAAATAGAGGAAGCTTATTATAATTTTTGCTATGCCCCCCTTAATTAAAAAGAATAATTATTGAATCTTATTATTTGCCAGGCATTATGTTGGGTGCTTGGTTGAATTGGGATACAGGTGGGTTGGGGAAAACATGATGACTAAGAAATGTAGCCCCCTACTAAGTAATAGTCCTGGTGCAGTATGATGAGCATTGAGGTTGAGATACATACTCAGTGTTACAGAAGAAGATGGGAATTAGAGAGTAGCATTTGAGATGAGCTGTAAAAAGTGGGTTTACCAGATGGGGAGTAGTATTTCATCATTGTCTATTGACATCACTAGAATAATATAATCAGAATAAAGAAAAGAAATGTAAAACCAATCTATTTGGATGCGTGTTCGCAGCACTAGTGACATTTTTCTAAGGGGGTAATGATTCTATTTGTAAGGTGAGGTTAGAGTTTTTTTGTAGTACTTGTCATTTATCCGGTAAATTATATCAACCCATTTTCTTGGGAAATTAAAAGTTGTCATACAGTTAGTGGCTCTATTCCAAAAGTGTAGTGTTTTAAGTTGTACTAAGTGAACTTAGTGTATCTCAACTTAGGGACCCTGATATTATTAGATACTAGATTACCTTAAAAGGCCAAAATTTTGGTTTTTGGATTATAAAGTTCTATTATTTTTTTAAATTAATCTTGATAATGTTTATAAATTATAGATTTAGATCTATCTATCTATCTGTCTATCATCTAACTATCGTTTGTCTATTTACTTATCTCAATTATAATTTATACTCAATATTACTTTGTATTAATTTCAGGTGTACAGTGTAGTGGTTAGACAACTACTTTACAAAGTATTCCCCCTGGTATTTCTAGTATGCACTAACACCATACATAGTTACCATAATATTATTGACTCTATTCCCTATGTTTTACTTTATATCTATTTTATAATGACCAATTTGTGCTTCTTAATCCCCTCACCCTTTTCACCCAGTCCCCAACCCCTTCCATCTGGCAACCATCTGTCTGTTCTCTGCATCTCTGGGTCTGTTTCTGTTTCTATTCTGTATGTTTATATTATTCTTTAGAATAGCATATGATTTTGCTTATATGTAGAATCTAAAGTTCTATTATTTCCATTTCTAGAATACTTGATGTGTTCCATTAAGTAGAACTCCATGTATCTGATTATCTGGAAACCATTCCTATTTTACTTTCCAACAGGAAAAGTCTGTCATCCTTCATAAATCAAGGAAGAAGTCAAAAGACCAGAACATAGCCAACGATCCCGAGTCTACTGGCTTTATTTACCCTCACAATGACCTGCTGGTTTGGGCTGTGCTCATGAAGAGGCAGAAGATGGCCATGTTCTTTTGGCAGCATGGAGAGGAGGCCACTGTTAAGGCGGTGATTGCTTCTATACTATACCGAGCCATGGCCCGGGAAGCCAAGGAGAGCAACATGGTGGACGATGCCTCAGAAGAGATGAAAAACTACTCAAAGTAGGAATTTTCTCTTCACCACATACGAAACACTGATAGTTCTTAGAACAGCTAGACATTTTTATCTCCTTTATCTTCGAACTTGTACAAGGAGTGAACCCACTGCCATGCATTTCACGTGCCATTAGAAGTAAGGTTCTTTAGGTATTTTTGTGTGTGTGTGTGACAGAGACAGAGAGAGTCAGGGAGAGGGACAGATAGGGACAGACAGATAGGAAGGGAGAGAGATGAGAAGCATCAACTCCTTGTTGTGGCACCTTAGTTGTTCATTGATTGCTTTCTCATTTGTGCCCTGGCCGGGGGGCTACAGCAGACCAAGTGATCCCTTGCTCGAGCCAGCAACCTTGGGCTCAAGCTGGTGAGCCTTACTCAAACCAGATGAACCGCGTTCAAGCTGGTGACCTTGGGGTCTCGAACCTGGGTCCTCTGCGTCCCAGTCCAATGCTCTATCCACTGCTCCACTGCCTGGTCAGGCTTTAGGTATTTTAAGGAGCTTTGTGGAATAAAGGTAAGAGAGACTACCTTCAAGTCAGAAGACTTGTTCTAGTCTTAGTCCAGCTGTCTACTAATGGGGAAGTCATTAGACTAGGCTTTGGGACTTCAGTCTCCTCTCTGCTATTAACTGTTCAGTTAATGATTTTGAAAGTCCCTCCTGACTTTTAAACTCTTTGATACTTAAGTTAAATTAAAACTTGTGGTTTACTTTAAGTATCTCTCAGGCAGAAAAACAAATTCATTATGTATTAAAGAACCAGAGCAGGATGGGGAAGATAGAAAAGTTAGAAATGTTTTTGATTTTTTGATTACTAAAGCAGTAATAGTAGTGAGGTAAAAAAGGAGAGCTGAAGTTAATAGAAATAAATTTATAATTTTCATTTTAAAAGTTCCAGAGAATGACAGCATTTACTTTTTTAAAGACAACAATCTCCCAGAAAATTGCAGAAAATGTCTCTAGGTCTGGCTCCTTCCTTAAGTTATCTATGTATTTTTTAAAATCTTTTTTTTTTTAAAATGTAGTTCTACAACTTTCCTTTATTGCTAGTCAGTTTGGAACAGTATTTTTCCAAAACCCAATTTTTATTAGGTCTTATCAGGGAACCCAAACCAAGCTATAACAGAGCCCATTGGTGGTGTGAAATGGCTTCTCCCCATGCATTGCTCGGGCACTCCTGGTGTAAACCAAGTTCTATGTGTCACGGTGTAGGTAAGCCCTCATGTTCTGTCCCTCCAGGAAAGGGACAACAATCCATTTCCTGCACAGCAATCCCTTAAAAATAGCTTCTGCAACCTGAGATTATTAGGTTGCTGTTTGCTCTTTTGTGTCGGTCTTTTCTGAGTCTTGTGTTTAATCTTTTGAGTGTTTTGGGGCTCTGACGTGCATTTGTTTTCACTGCTGACTGCTGTGTCATTGCAGACAGTTCGGCCAGCTTGCCCTAGACGTGCTGGAAAAGGCATTCAAGCAGAATGAGAGGATGGCCATGAAGCTGCTGACCTATGAACTCAAGAACTGGAGCAATTCTACGTGTTTGAAACTGGCTGTTTCTGGGGGACTTCGGCCCTTTGTATCGCATACTTGTACCCAGATGCTCCTGACGGACATGTGGATGGGGCGCCTGAAAATGAGGAAAAACTCTTGGTTGAAGGTACCTTTATTTACTTTATAGAGTTTAATATTAGGTTAGTCTGAAGGTTTGTACTCTTGAGTTTATCTTTTCTTTGTTCCAGAATAGTGTCTTCAGAAAACCAATGAATATCTTTGATTCTCCCAGATGAGCTGGGAGCTTTCCAGTGGGATCTGATAGCTACTTACTTTACCTGCTACTACCACAGTTTCTTTCTAAATATGGAGATAACTGTACCCGCTCTGTCCATCTCAAAGACACACTCATGAAGGTGGCTAGAAGATGTTAATGGCATATAAACCTATACGCAAGATTTCATTATTAGTAAAAACTTCGTTGTCTGTGATAATTATAATAGAAGTAAACAAGATATTTTTAGTGAAATTTTCCTCAGTTTAAGAATACTAACTGATAGGCTCTGGGCAGTTGGCTCAGCAGTAGAGCATCAGCATGGCGTGTGGAAATCCCAGTTTCAATACCTAGTCAGGGCACATAGGAGAAACAACCATATGCTTTTCCACTCCTCCTCCCCTTCTCTCTCTCTCTTTCTCCTCCCTTCCCGCAGCCATGGCTCGAATGGTTGCAGCACTTTGGCCCCGGGCACTGAGGATGGCTCCATGGCCTTGCCTCAGGTGCTGAAATAGCTCAGTCGCCAAGCAATGGAACAGCCCCAAGAGGTCAGAGCATCACCCTGTAGGGGGCTTGCCAGGTAGATCCCAGTTGGGGCACATGCAGGAGTCTGCTTCTGCCTCCCTGCCTCCTGCCTCTCAAAAAAAGAAAACAAAAATCTGATAATAATCTAAATAAAATGAGCAATTTCTGTTATCTGCTCATTGAATGTGATGTTTCCAAGGATAAACTGCTGTTTTATAAAGTTGCCCTCAAATACAATTGTTCACACCACTAACTAGCTCTAAATTCTTCTATTTTGTTAGAATTTAGTCTTGTCTCTCTCACCTTGAATTATTAAGAGTAATTTAGTTAACTACTGAAGACATTTCATCTTTGACATTAAACCTAAACCTACAGCTTAAGGTTATGATTAAGCTTAAATGTATGTGCTTATGAAACTGAAAAAAAGTAGTGAAGCATGAGCATTAAGAACTCCATAGATTATATTTAATCATTTATTTTTATTCTTTCTAGAGTTCTTAAAAATGGGATGTGTCCCAAATAGAATGAATGTTCTTAAAATATATCTTTTTGGTGGATATGTCTAGAAAACACAGATATAAAAGATATAAGATATAAAATATACAAAAGAACTTGCACATTTTAAGGTTTTTTTTTTTTACAGAGACAGAGAGAGTCAGAGAGAGGGATAGACAGGGACAGACAGGACCGGGGAGAGATGAGGAACATCAATCATCAGTTTTTTGTTGCGACACCTCAGTTGTTCATTGATTGCTTTCTCATATGTGCCTTGACCGTGGGGCTACAGCAGACCGAGTAACCCCTTACTCAAGCCAGCGACCTTGGGTCCAAGCTGGTGAGCTTTGCTCAAACCAGATGAGCCCACGCTCAAGCTGGCGACCTTGAGGTCTCGAACCTGGGTCCTCCGCATCCCAGTCTGACACTCTATCCACTGCACCACCACTTGGTCAGGCCATTTTAAGATTTTGTACCATTGATTTTTAAAGAGGAGAGAGAGAGAGGAAAAGGGAAGTGGTAAGCATCAACTCATAGTTGCTTCTTGTACATCCCTTGAGTGGGCAAGCCTGGGGTTTCAAACCAGCAACCTCAGCATTCCAGGTTGATGCTTTATCCACTGTGCCACCACTGGTCAAGCCAGAACTGGCACATTTTGATTCTACTGAGTCTACAGAAATATGTGGAAAAAGGGATGATTCATGTTCTTGGTGGGAGAGAGTGGGATATTGTGAGATTTCATCACACTACTAAGAATGAGGTACAATTGAAATGTTATAAATTGTTTCTGGAATTTTCCATTTAATATGGAAAAATTTGGGGGGGTCATGGTTGACTGGGGGTAACTGAAACTATAGAAAGTGAAACTGGGTAAGGGGGGACTATTATCTATATATATTAAAACTTTTAAATGTATGTATGTACATGCATATATATTTTTTCTTTTTGTTTCACAAAAAAATGGGTGCATACTCTATTGTCCTAAGACTTGCTTTTTTTTTCATTTAATACAACTTGGATACCTTCTCATCATAGTCAAAATTGGTTTTGTCTTTTTAATGGTTGTACAGTATTTCACTGTTGGATTGTCCCATACTAGTTATCCCTTTATAGGTATACATTTACACTGATACCAGTGTTTTCCTATTACAACTGACTCTCCAGCGAATGTCCCTATCCACCTATGCTTGCATTCATGCATATTTCTGAGGGAGATGCTTCCAGAATTGGAATCATTAAGTTAAAAAGTATGTATAGAGTCAGGATAACAATTGAACTGGTGATGGGTCTGACATTTCATATACCCAAAAATCTTAATTTTGTTATCTGAATAATACTGTGCCTTGTTTAACCTCTACTATGTATTTTGCTTTGTTTTCTTTTAAAGATCATCATAAGTATTCTTTTACCACCCACCATTTTGACATTGGAATTTAAAAGCAAAGCAGAGATGTCACATGTTCCCCAGTCCCAGGATTTCCAGTTTACATGGCATAATGGTGACCAGAACCCCAGCAGTACCAAAGAAA
Organism: Saccopteryx leptura; assembly: GCF_036850995.1. Lineage (NCBI taxonomy): Eukaryota > Metazoa > Chordata > Mammalia > Chiroptera > Emballonuridae > Saccopteryx > Saccopteryx leptura. The sequence goes on from NC_089504.1 coordinate 52,924,231, forward strand.
ACACTTACATGGTTAGTGCAATATCATAGTAACCTGAGCTTTCATGGTATTGACTCCACACAAACGCACACATCCACAAAATTTATTTAACAATCTTAGTCACATTATAGAATGGTCAGGGATAGCATGTATTATACATCTAATTAACTCCCATATATGCTTAAGCAAAACATGCCATTTCTTCTTCAAAGCCCAAATCACGGATTTTATTATATCTTGACAGCTGTTTAACTTTTCATATTGCTTTGTGAGTAGTAGAGTAAATATTTCTCTAAAACTACAATGAGAATTACCACATATCCTTAAAAATTTTTAATTATAAAGGTGCAAGTTTAGAATTTGCATTGATCTCACTGCTCTGCTCCACACATTTTTTTCATTTATTATATACAGCAGTTGAATAGTATTACTTGAGTCCCCAGGTGTATCCTCTTTCATGGATAACTTCAGCTACTTCTTGTGCAACCCTTGTCACTGAAGAGCCCCCAGTATGCTATCTGTGTGGGTGTATATTTTTGTGTTACATCTCAAGTTGTATCACTGCTTATAGAATTATCACTTACTGTGGGATGTTGTAAACATTTTTTCAGGTACTTAATATTTTAATGAGGCGTCTTTAGCTAGCATCTGGTCTCATACCTGTTTTTATTTAAGGGTTATATGTTATAACATTTTAAAATATTTGATACATATTAAATGGAAAACAATTAATTATAAAACTTTTTATGGCTGGCATTTGTTCTGATTTGTTAAGCATCTGTTTTGATTGGTTACTGCTTTGGCCAGAGCAGTTAAATGTTTTGACTTATGCTTCTTTGAATATGTATGTATTTCTCCCCTCTTCTTTCCTTTCTTTCCCCTCTCCCTCCCACTCTCCCTTTCTCCCTCCTTTCTCCTTTCTCTTCCTTCTTTCTTTGCCTAAAGCCATAGTAGTTCCATAGGCGAAATATCTTTGCCATTTGAAAATTAAATCTTTCTAGTTGCTAACCCCTTTAAAGCATGACTTTTGATGACGTGAGTTTTCTTAGGAACAAATATAGCAATATGGCAGAAAGAATTAACTAGGGGAAGAAGAGGACCCTTCTTACTGTGGATCAGTAGGTGAGGATTAGGGATAGGAGACTGTTTCATGATTGAGGGGGTGTTGAACTATGACTTGAGGATGTGGAGAAGGAAAATTGCATTTCAGTGGGAAGGAGACTGTAAGTAGGGCCTAGAGGCAGGAAATGCAAGGCATATATCAAATATTGTTAGTTGTGTGGCATGGCTAGAGTCCAGGTTATGGTGGACATGGAACAAGGAGGGAATATTCGCAGGTAGGGCTGGAAAGTAGAGTGAGGTTAGATCATGGAGACTCTTGTATATGATCTTGATCAAACAGGCCTTGACCATGGGACATGGGCAAGAGGGAGATAGCAAATATGATTGGGATGTTGATGGTTAAACAAGACCGTCTTTGAAGGGACATAGGGATGACTGGGAAAAGAGTAGCTTCCAAAGGGGAAAGATAAACTCAGTCTTAGACATGTTGCTAAATCACAATAAAATATTTTAAATAGTTGAATAATAATGTATTTTTATCAGAGTATCATTAAATGGCAATTGCTGTAATACAATGGAAAATAGAGCTGATTGTTGTAGTTATAATTTTATTCTGTGTGCCTGCTGGTATCAGATTCCTGTTCAAGAGAGAAAAAGAGGTCAGAAAGAGGTGAGGTGATAAGAGGGAAAGGGAGGGAGGAAGAAAGGGAGAGAGAGAGAGAGAGATTGATATTTGAGTAGCTTAAAAGCTAAGAAAAATATTTTTGTGTTTGCCTTAAGGACAAATACTCCTGAATCCGAATTTACACTTCCATGTTTTCTACATCATGGCGGTTGATGTATTTGAATTCAACTCAGAGTTAAGATCAATTAATACTATATAATCCATACCAAAATACCAAGAGTAATTAAAGTCCTAATGAAATACTCCAAGAAAGAATAGTAAGGGAAGTTATTTAATAACATGGTCATTACTTAAATTGCTTTCTGGGGTCTTTCAGCAGTGCTACTGATGTCATCAGAAACATAGTAAATGAAGACTTTGTAATCTGTTCTAAGCTATTTTAAGTGTGAACTGGTTCAAACCTGTCAGGAACCAGGTTGGTTCCTGCGCCTTTAAGTCACAACCCCACTTCTTTTTCCCAAAGTGACATGAATGCCATTCATGCCAGGCAGTGATGTAACCCATCTAGATGCCTGAGATCTCAAAAATGGCATTTTCCTTCCAGTGTATGGCCAAGAAACAAAACTTGATTTATTTCTTGGCTTGAAAAATTTTGCTATTTGTGAGGGTATAACACTAAAGAGAGCTTTTTTTGTGGATGGGTTGAAGAAACATACAATCTGAGAGGCATCAGAGAACCTTTTTTTAAAAATTTAATTAAAAAAAACCTAGAAAAGTAATGCATTTTCTGCTTTAAAATTAAACCACACTATACTCTATAAAGTAGGGTGAAATCTCATTGCCTCCCTTTTTACCTTCTCTACGTTTCCTCTTTCAAAAGCAAGCAGGCTACCAGTGCCTTTTTCTTTCCTTTCCCTCCTATTTCTAGTCTCTTCTCTGTGGGCATCTGTGTGGTCACATTCACACAATCACGTCTCTGAAACACAGATCCTCATTGCCCATGCCCTCCAAGGGTCCCTATGGCTGGCACATAACTTTTGAGAAACTGGTGAAAGATCTGACGCTTTCCCTAGAAAAATGCATGTACGGCACAAATATTTGCATATACAGTAGTTACAGGATGTTCAAGGAACTCCAGAAGCCCAGAGTCCTCGACCTTCAGGCAAAGAACCTCTGCTGTAAATGAGTGGGAAAGCTCTCAAAGCCAGACCTAAAACCAATGCCGGTTCTGCTCTCCTATGAAGTGGAAGAGATGTATTATCCACGAGTGTCCATTTTGTCCTCCTGTATCATGGAAATAATTATATTATTGGTTATTGACTTCATGAGGATTTTGTGGCTATACTTAGGTTCCAAGTACTGATAAAGGAGATTAAATAGAACAGGAACAGAGACCATTTAAAAGTCCTTGGTAGTAAGTACCCTTAGTATGAGCAGGTTTGATTTTTAGAGATTTAGCTTGCATTTCAGGAGGACCCTGTGACTGGTCAAAGACTTTTATAAGACATACAGTTTTCTTTCTTTCAAGAATAAGATTACAATTTGGCAAGTGGGTGCCCAATTAATTTTTAACATATTTATTATATATATTTATGATATTTTTGTATATTTGCATATGTCAATATTTTAGTTAAGCTCCTGACAATAAATTATCTGTTTACTTTACAGAAAGACTGTGATGTGGAAAGGGGCCCTGAAGAGAAACTAGATGAAAATCAGCAGTTTGTTTTAAAGAGTGGTCCTCAAATCCTTCCACTGACCAGGAAAGTCTATGAGTTCTACAGTGCTCCGATTGTCAAATTTTGGTTTTATACGGTTGGTTTCATTGTAACAATTTATGATGGTTAATAGCTAATGATAACATTGATAATGATATGTCTGATTTGCCAACTTGTGGTAAAATGTAGAATTGCAGTTAAAAAAACAAAAAAAGAATGACCAAAGAAGTAGGGAAGAGGATTAGAGAAAAGCAAGTAAAGGTTAGAGTAGATCTCTCCTGGCTTGGGAGTGAAAAAACAAGCATTTGCTTTCCAGAGTGCTTCCCATTAGCAAGCTGGGACTGAGCATTTCGAACTATGTGGCACAATAAGATCAATAACATTGGTTATAGAATTAAGTGATGCATAGGTTCTTTTCTCCATCTTGGGCAAACATCAGCAGTTCAGTAGATTTTTTCTTTGTAGCAATAATGTGTAATATAGACCAAAAAAATTTGCACATATTGTTGTTTTTTTTTGTCTTCATGACATGTTTATAAATATATAGGGCACAGTAAATTGTAGAATTTTAATTGTATGAACAAATACTAAATCTGTTAGGGACAGTAGAGATAAGGAGAAAACATGAATTGTACTTCAAATGTATTGAGTACTTTTCACTTTTATTTAATAACAGTATTTTGCTAATGCTTATTTATACTTAAGTTGCTCATGGCCAGGATTTTGTATTTTTAAAACATTTGAATTGTAACTATAAAAGCATATTTATCTGAATGTGTTAGATTTCAAAATATTTTCTTGCTCAACTACATACTAATTTTATTTATACTTATTGAATAAGTAAATAACTCTGAATGACTTTCATCTGTTTTCAAAAGTCAAATGATATTTTACCATTTTTGTAAATATATCATAAAATATCTTAGAGACTCTGATAGTAGCTCTGAGAGGTTTTTTTTAACCATAGTCATATCATTGGGAAAAGATTATTCAACTACTTCTTTCCTTAGAAATGTACAGCTTACAAACTCTTAAAGACAGGAGCAAAGCTAAGAAATAGAATTACAACAAGAATTGCAAACAATAGAAATATGCCAGCCAGATCTGCCCACCATAACTGATGGTGAGCACAGGCATTTTAGCCTTGGCGATCACGTTGCTAGATTATGGCATATGTGCTTTTATTGAAACAGTGTCTTGTTAGAAATGTTAATATGAAAAAGCAAAAATGTAAACATTTTTCAGATTTTTAAAATTAAATTATTCCATTGATTTTAGAGAGAGGGAAGAGAAAGAGAGAGGGAAGCATCAACTCATTGTTCCTTTGAGTTGTTCCGTGTATTTGTGTACTCATTGCTTGCACCTTGTATGTGCCCTGGCCGGGATCAAACCCATGATGTTGACATGCTGGGATGTTGCTATATCCACTGAGTGACCTATCCAGGACTTTCAGATCTTTTTTTTAAGAATGGAAAAGAAAAAGAGTCAGAAGCAATACTACCAAAATCAATAGTGCTACAGTGTCTGGTGACCACGAAACAATGACAATAATGTAAAAAATGACTACTTGATAGAACAGATTTATTAGCTTTATCTTTAAGGGGTTATCAAACATACTCAGACTTTGAGACATAGACCCAGGGAAGTATAGGATTAATAGAATTTATCCTAATTTTTTGTTAGCTTTTCTACTACAGAAAAGGTGGCATGGAAATAGAGGTCCATGGTAAAAGTAATGATTCTTGCCCTGGTCAGGTTGCTTAGTTGGTTAGAGACTTGTCCCGATATGCCAAGGTTGCGGGTTGATCTGTGGTCAGGGCACATATAAGAATTAACCAGTGAATGTATAGATAAGTGGAACAACAAATTGATGTTTCTTCTCTCTTTATTTCTCTCAAAATCAATAAATAAATATTTTTTAAAAAATGATTCTTGTGAGATGAACCAACACTTATACAATCATACCCATTTTTCTCTCTACTGACCTGGGATTTTTTTTTCTTTTCTTTTTTTTTTTTTTTATAAATAATTTTTTTTTTTTTTTAATCTTTCTGAAGCTGGAAACGGGGAGAGACAGTCAGACAGACTCCCGCATGCGCCCGACCGGGATCCACCCGGCACGCCCACCAGGGGGCGATGCTCTGCCCCTCCTGGGCGTGGCTCTGTGGTGACCGGAGCCACTCCAGTGCCTGGGGCAGAGGCCAAGGAGCCATCCCCAACGCCCGGGCCATCTTTGCTCCAATGGAGCCTTGCTGCGGGAGGGGAAGAGAGAGAGAGGAAGGAGAGGGGAAGGGGTGGAGAAGCAGATGGGCACCTCTCCTATGTGCCCTGGCCGGGAATCGAACCCCGGACTTCTGCACGCCAGGCTGATGCTCTACCACTGAGCCAACCGGCCAGGGCTATAAATAAATTTTTATTTTAATGGGGTGACATCAATAAATCAGGGTACATATATTCAAAGAAAACATGTCCAGGTTATCTTGTCATTCAATTCTGTTGCATACCGATCTACTGACCTGGGATTTTTAGCAGAAGTGTTAGTCAGCTAGCATTGTGTATTATCTTTGAAGCTGTTTAAAGGCTGCACCACCCTGGCTGGATTACTCAGTTGGTTGGAACATCATCCCGAAGCATGGAGGTTGCTGGTCCAATTCCCGGTTGGGGCACATTTAGAAACAGCTTGATGATCCTGTCTCTCTCTTCCTTCCTCTCTCACTAAAATGAATACATAAAAATAAAAAATAAATAAATAAAGTGTGGCACCATCTCATGCATTTTTTGTGATCTTGGAAATTGGCAAAGCCTTTCTAGTGGGCAATTTAGTAATATGTGTCACAGTTTTAAATGTTTGTACTCAGCTATTTTATTTCTGGGAATATATCTTAAGAAGGTAAAAGTGTCAGAAAGCATTACAAAGCTGTTATCACTATGTACATATATATGTGTGCGTTTACTGTGTTTTAATTCTTTTAAGAGTTTGGAAATCTCTGTTTAATATACCCAGTTAACTCTGGCCAATTGGCTCAGTGGTAGAGTGTTGGCCCAGCATGTGGATATCCTGGGTTTGATTCCCAGTCAGGGCGCACAGGAGAAGTGCCCATCTGCTTCTCTACCTCTCCCCCTTGAGCTTCTCTCTCCCTCTCTCTCTCTTCCCCTTCTGCAGCCATGGCTTAATTGGAGCAAGTTGGCCCTGGGTGCTGACGGTCTCTCCATGCCCTCTGCCTGAGGTGCTAGGAAGAGCTCAGTTGCTGAGCAACAGAGCAGCAGCCTCTAATGGGTAGAGCATCGCTAGGTAGGGGCCTTGCCAGATGGATCCTGGTTGGGGTGCATCATGTTGGAGTCTGTCTCTGCCCCTCCTCCTCTCACTGAATAAAAAACCCCACAAACATACTTCTTCTTCTTCTTCTTCTTTTTTTTTTTTTTCAGTGAGAGGCAGAGAGACAATGAGGCAGACACCTGGTATGGTCCCAGAAGGGGATCCACCCAGCAACCTGTTCTTAGAGCGAGCTATCCTCAGCACCCACAGCAATGCTTGAACCAGTTGAGCCACTGTCTGTGGGAAGGGAAGAGAGAGAGGAGAGGGAGAGGGAGAGAAGCAGATTGTTGCTTTTATTGTGTGCCCTGCCCACTGGGAGTCAAACTTGGGACATCCATACACTGGGCCGGCGCTCTATCCACTTAGCCACCGGCCAAGTCTGAAGTAACATATTCTTGAATGTCTACCATGAGTAAGGCCAAGTGCTGAGATAAAGACATCAAAAGTCTTTAATGTAATTAAATATGGACAATACTTTTTCACTAACCAGAATATTTTAACATAAAATAAAAAACTCCCAGCAATAGTAAATGCCATGAATTATGATATATATTTGAAAATATGCACCTACTGATGCCACTCACTTGGTGTGATTGGCACACACACGTTTTCTATGTTTAAATGGAGAAGAAGGTATATGGTCTCCTCTTGGCTTGGTGTTAGCCTAAAAATGCCCATTCTGGAATGGTCAGTGTTCTGGAAATTCTGATGAGGAGTATGTGGTTCCGTCTTGGCTTGGTGTTAGCCTAAAAATGCCCATTCTGGAATGGTCAGTGTTCTGGAAATTCTGATGAGGAGCGAACAGGGAAAGAAAGTGACCCTTGCCCATGCATTTGAAAATGGTGATTTTTTTCACTCCTGCTCCTTATTCCTAGAATATAAAACTGATTCTTGCTTTTTCCTCAATATTAGGTCATCAATAATCAGAGGGTGGTCTGAGTTGTATGATATTTTCATGTTATCACATTGAAGGTCACTTGTGTGTTTCTGCTCAGCTCGGTCCGTGTCTCCTTAGCCTCCTCCATTATGACCATCACTCACGCCCTGGGAATGTGTGTCCCCCTCACAGATGGTGTACTTGGCATTCCTCATGCTGTTCACTTACACTGTGTTGGTGGAGATGCAGCCCCAGCCCAGCATGCAGGAGTGGCTCGTTATCATGTACATCTTCACCAATGCCATTGAGAAAGTCAGAGAGGTGAGCTATCCTGTCTCCCTTTGTCTTCCACACACCTCTGCAAGAGGTGTTCCGGGCTCTGGCGAGGAAAATGAACAGGTCAAGGGTGAGGGTGTGACAGACCATGGTGATTCTGATTTGTGCACTGCAGGAAGGGTGTTTAGAAGAGAATTTCTGATTGCAATCCTCTATCTTAGCCAGTGACATTCTTTTGGTTACTGCTCTTTGAAATCAGTTGTTTGCAAGGACATCTTAGTGTGATCCATCCTAGAGTGATGCTATCTAATTTTTATTAGACCTTTCAACTCTTTGGTTTCCTGGAAATGTTGTTTTTTTGGGGGTAAATAGTATTGATTGTTCATAGCCTAGCGTTACTTGGAAATTATCAGTGCATCCCAGAGTAGCACATACATGGTCAAAGTTGTACAATAAGTAAAAAATTAACTTATGGCTTTTGAGAGATTCTGATAAATATCTTTGAAAATTCTTCTGGGGCAAGTAGTCCAAAAAAAAAAAAAAGACAAAATTTTGTTTTTAGTTTGCAATGAGTCACTTTAAAAATGAATAATGCAGTAATAACTGTAATCACATGCAGTTATGACATAGACTGTTTTAGATACCAATGTGTATATCTATGTCTACACATTTACATACATTGATTTTTCTCCTAGAACTAATTTGACCAATGTTATAGACTAAGAAAATGTATTCATAGTAATTATACTTATTGTTTGCTTGTTACTATTGATTTATAGATTATAGAAAACAATTCAGAAAGAAAAACATCTGAATTCTACCATTTTTGGCCTTCAAGGGAAATAGGTTTACTGTTTTACATTTCAGTTTGTCTGATATTTGTTACAGGATAATTTCTTGTACTAGTGAGTTCTAGTATCACACTATAATTAATCTGTCAACAACTCACTAAAGAGTGAGTAGGGCTAGATTATAGAATTCCTTGGTTTCAAACCAGTCTTCATTGCACCTGTTTTTACCACATGAAATGGAGTTGTAGCTATGCATTAATATTGCAATATTAAGTTTTACAATGTCTTGGTATTTCCTTGTGTTATTTTAGGATTAATGAAAGCTAGAAAAACTACTTTAAAAAAATTTCTGTTTAGGGTTTCAAATAGCTGGCTAATATTTATAGAATTGTTTAAATAATTACCCAAGGATAATTTAAGTCTCCAAAATCCCCTTGTGATCTATTATTTGGCAGGATTTAAATTACACCTTAAATGAAACGGTTGATGTATTAAAGGAGATGATATTGATGAGACTCTCGGATTATACCTCATTCATTAAGTTTCCTTCTTCTATCTTCTTTTAGGTTTGTAGTTCAGAACCTGAAAAGTTTACTCAGAAGGTAAAGGTATGGATTAATGAGTACTGGAACCTAATGGAAACTGTGGCGACTGCCCTGTTTTTGGTTGGTTTTGGCCTTCGGTGGGGTGACCCTCCCCTTCATACAGCAGGAAGGCTTATATACTGCATTGACATCATATTCTGGTTCTCACGGCTCCTGGACTTCTTTGCTGTGAATCAGCATGCAGGTCCATACGTGACCATGATTGCAAAAATGGTGAGTACAGTCTGCTTCTGTATTCTCATGCCCTTTTTATGCTCCTACCTACTTTTATGGTTCACATTGAATAGTTTAAGTTTTGAAATTATGTATAGACGTACAGAGAATTACATCACTTCATCACTACTTTCTTTTAACCGCAAACTCATATTTAACAGACGTCCTTATGTAGCATATCAGGTGGTTGATTAGGATTCCAAGTTTACACTTTTGGAATAAGGACCAGATGTTATGAGATTGAATCAAATTTGTCTCTTGAGTATGGTAATTCCTAAGGACTAGATTTGTGTAAAACTACCACCAACAATATTTTCTGCTAAATTATTGATTTACTTTTTTATTGTTTCATCTCCAGCCAACTCTCCAGTTGGCTATGTGATTACTATGGGCCACACACTGTTCTAAGTAGTTGGTATAGATTAATTCATATACTTTTCAACTTTATGAGATAGGTATTTTTTAATTTTAGTAAATTTATTCATTTTAGTAAGTTTCCCAATAGGGGAGCCAGGATTCAAATCTGGGCCACTCAGCTTTGTCATTGGCACTCACTATGCAGTTGAATTAGCCTCATCCCCCTGGCTGTGCACAGGATGTAAGACCCAGCTGCTAGGAATACAGTACCTCAAGATCATCTTTGCTTTTTCTTCTAGAATTCTCACTGGCTAATTCATGAGAAGGAAGGTTAGTGCTGAAACAGAGGAAGAGGATAGAAAAGGGAGCACCTCCAGGATTCCAAGATAGACTTTTCTTTAAGACCAGCAATGTGTTCTGTGGTCTTTGTGACTTTGGTATTAATTAGATAGGTTATGCTGAGGTAACCAAAATAGCTGAGTGAGTTACACAAGTTTCTTTTTCCCTAATGCAAAGTTTGATGAATGCTCACGGGGCTTTCCTCTATTCAGTGACTCAGGGATCCAGAATCCTTTCATCTTGTGACTAGCAATGTCAGCCCGTGGCTTCTAAGGTCTCCTATGACAGGGAATAAGTGGAATGGGGAAAGTCTAATGACTTTTGACTACTCTGGGCCAGAAGTGACTCAAGTCACTGTCTCTCCATAGCCCATTGGCCTCATGGAAGAAAGGCTAAGAAATGTAGAGAAGCTCTAAATGCTCATGGAATAATTGTCTCTGTCACAGTGAACAAACAGGCTGAGCTGATGTACATTTAGTAAGTGAAATGAACTATGTAAAAGGGCCTTTAAAAATTATAACACAGAGGTCTGTGTCCTATAAGCTGTTCTCTATTGTGCATTATAAAAATAAAACTTACTTTGAATACAAAGTCTAGGTGTTTGAGACTTATGAACCACTGGATTTCACAAATATTCTTTCATAGTTGCTTTTTGCATTTTTTTTGTTTTGGGGGTCCCCCACTTCGTTAGGGTACTCAGTAGCTTGGATTTTTTCAGCAGATTCTTTGCCTGAGCCATTTCTCACACTCCAATCAGTTCTTGAAAATAATTATGGAAATAAAGAACCATTTTACTAATTTAAGTACCCCTATGATTTTTTTCTTTTTCTAATCTCTGGTCCGATTGGTGAAAAGTTGGATATTAGCTAATCACAGGCTGTTCACATTTCATTACAGCTTAAGAAAAGAAACACAGATTCTCTCCTGTTAGCAAATTTATGGTATTCCATAGGCCACATTGATGTAAAACACATACTGTGCAGGGAAAACAAAATGCTTTAGCCAAAGGACATCCATCTTTGTATGGACTAGGACATATTGTTCAATGACCAGGCAATCGTATTATTGACACATATGATTATGATTGTTGCTAGTATTTTGTTTTAAATTTCAAATATATGATAAAATTCTTGTGGTGCTGTGCTATTTTACAGACAGCAAACATGTTCTACATTGTGATCATAATGGCCATCGTCCTGCTGAGCTTCGGAGTGGCACGCAAGGCCATCCTTTCGCCAAAGGAGCCTCCGTCGTGGAGCCTCGCACGAGATATTGTATTTGAGCCCTACTGGATGATGTATGGAGAAGTCTACGCACCAGATATTGACGGTGAGTAGGAGAGTTCATCAAATTTCTAGTATTCGAAGTTAATGTGCAAAATATTTGCTTAGAAGCATAGGACTATGATTCATCATATCTCATTCTTTTAAATTCTTCTTTTTTTTCTTTTTTGTAGTTTGTTCAGGCAAGTCATCTTGCCCTCCTGGTTCTTTTCTTACTCCATTTCTTCAAGCTGTCTACCTCTTCGTGCAATATATCATCATGGTGAACCTGTTAATTGCTTTTTTCAAGTAGGTTATTTTCATCAAATGTGATTATTTTGTTCGAATCAAAATGAGGACAAGTATTTTGAGTAGATTCCCATGTATGTTGAACATGTAACCTTTGATTTTTTTGTGTGTCCCATAGCTTATTACTATCAATACTATTTTAAAATATGGCCATGAAACTACTGTTAGGAAGACAGTAGACTATGAGAAGAGAAAAAAATATTAATAGAACGTATCATAAAAGCAGAATGAAAGAAAATCATACATTGTAATTAAGTATAGTTGGAATTATGAAAAAATAATAGTTGATGAGATTGAAAGTTAGCTAAGGAACACTTGATATTTTTTCTTCACTTGGCTCCCAGTATATCTTAGTTTTTGTTTTCTTCTATCTCACTTTTCACTTATTCTCAGTCTCCTTCTCTGGGTCATCTTCTTAACTTTTTAACATTGGAATTCCCCTGGGCCCAGACCAGGCTTGTCTTTTATTTACACTTTGGTGATCTTGGATAGTTTCCTGTATATACTGACAAATCCTAATTTATATCTCTAGCACCAATTCTTTTTTAAAGATTTTATTTATAGATTTTACAGGGTGCCAGGGGAAGCAAGAAGTATCAACTATTAGTTGCTTCATTTTAGTTGTTTGTTGATTGCTTGTTGTATAGGCCTTGACTAGGCAAGCCAAGGGTTTTGAACTGGTGACCTTTGCATTCCAGGTCAACGCTTCATCACTGCATCACCACAGGTTAGGCCTAGCCCCAATTTTTTTCCTTGAACTTCAGTCCTGTAGGTCCAACAACCCCCTTCCATCGCTAGTCAGATATATGATAGATTTCTAAAATTTTAAATGTTCAAATTCTTGATCTCTCCTCTTTCCCAACATGTACTTATTTTACTTATAGTTTTCCCAAAATCTATGAGGAAGACCACACGTTTTCTTCAAAGTTCCATCTTTCCAGATACTCAGACCAAAGGCCTTGGATTCATTCTTAATGCCTCTAGTACTTTCAACTCTAAACTGTTAGGAATGACTCTGCCTTCAAATAGATCACCATTCCAGCCACCTCTCACCACCCCACCGCTACTACAGAGCCTTCTAATTTATTTTTCTGCTTCTGTTTTTGACTCTATATTTTTTTATCAGCACAATGACACTTTACAAACATACCCTGCGTGATGTCACCCCTCTGCACCAGATTCTTCAGTAGTTTCCATTGCATTCTGGATAAAAGTCAAAGTTCTTACCATGACCTAGAGGGCCCTATGTCACTTGGCTTCCCTTCTCCCTCTCGAACCACACATCACACTACTTTCCCCCTAATCCGTTTCTTTCCAACCACATTGTCCCCTCATAGTTTTCCAAGCAACACAGGTGTGTTTGCCTTTGCTGTTCCCTCTGTTTGGAATGCTCTTCCCAGACATCAGTGTGATTTATTCCTTCACCCTTTTCAAGTCTTTGCCCAAACATTCCCTTTTGAATCAGGCCTAACTGAAGGCTGATATTTACAAGTGCAGTCCCCTATTCTTTAGTCGTCTCTTAGGCATACCCAGTCCTTCTCTTCTTTCTTTATACCCACTTACATTATATATACAAATATAATTTTATAATTTACATATTGTATTTTTCTGTTTATCTGGCTTCTCTACTAGACTATAAGCTCCTCAAGTATAAATTGGTAATTTTGGTTTATTTTGGGTTTTTTTCTCATGAATTTACCACAAGTGCTACAAAACTAAGAAAAAGGAAATCAATGCATGAATCTAATTAAAGAAAGTAGAGAAGGTAAATGGTGGAGGAAGGCAAAATAAGCCAGAACACTAGAAAAATGACTTACACGTAGTAGGGAGGGCATACCTTCCTGCTTTTTGCAAGATTATATGATAGTTTTTATTACTTTTAAATTCAACATTTTATGAATTTTAAAATTTATTGGTGTTTAGTTATTATAGCAAATTTTTTTGACAGCAACAGAGAGAATGTCAGAGAGAGGGACAGATAGGGACAGATAGACAGGAACGGAGAGAGATGAGAAGCATCAGTTCTTCATTGTAGCACCTTAGTTGTTCATTGATTGCTTTCTCATATGTGCCTTGATGGGGGGGCTACAGCAGAATGAGTGACCCCTTGCTCAAGCCAGTGACATTGGGCTTCGAGCCAGTGACCTTTGAGTCATGTCTATGATCCCACACTCAAGCCACTGACCCTGCACTCAAGCTAGTGAGCTCATGCTCAAGCCGGATGAGCCTGTGCTCAAGCCGGCGACCTCAGGGTTTTGAACCTGGGTCCTCTCTGTCCCAGTTTGACGCTCTATGCACTGCACCACTGCCTGGTCAGGCATAGCTACTTTTTGATATATTAAATAATATCAAGAGAAAGATGTGAGATTTTTGTTTCTCAAAAACATCAGGTATCAAGAGAGGTAGAGAGATTCTCACATAGACCAGTTTTCTCGCTTTAGAGATGAGCACATTGAGGACCAAACAAGGTGAGAAAGGCAAAATCTGTCTACTTATACAGGAGCCCCTTCACAGTTCTTAATACCTATAATTACTGAGAACCTGAAATACACTGCTGGTGGACAGTAATCTGATGGTTCTCAGACTTGATCATGCAGGAGAATCACCTGGAGAGATTACTGAGCTACAAATTGCTATAATGTCTACCTCTGGAGTTTCTAATATGATAGATCTGGGATGAGGCCCAAGAATTTGCATTTCTGACAATTTTTAGGTGATATTGTTGCTTCTGGGTTAGTGACCACTTTGAGAACTACTGTTAAAACTCAGTCATCTCTTTCCTTCATTCACTTTGCGGACTTTGTGAAATGTGCCCCTTACTCTCTTCCTGAACTGGCTTTCTCCAGAATAGTCCTGGTTACTTTCTTTGTCATTATTCCAGTTTAGAGTTGCCTATGTTTTTATTTGCTTAATTTGGCTGCCTTTCTCAAGTACTTCTCTGCTATCTCTCTCTAAAGAGACTTAATTTTATATTAATCTAGGTGACATGTTAAAATGGATGTTCTGTTTTGTCATGGCCTCATCATGTTATAGACTTAAAGCTAAGTAGTTAAGAGGATGTTGTTTTAGAATAACTGAAGAACTGTACCACCTACCACAACCTAATAGGATATTTTATAATGTCAGTATACTTACTGTACTATCTGCATATTATAATTGATTTAATTAAAGGGAACATCTAAGCTGGCCTACCAATTAACAGATACTTTTATTGTAAACTTTATCTAAATAATATATCTACCTTCTAATTAGAAGCAGTACTTATTGGTTTCTTTTAGAATGAATTTATGCTTTTTCCCTGTCTTTTCTTCTTCATTAATATTAGTTTGTTTGGGTGTTTTAGCTAGAATTATTCTAGCAGTTCTCACGTTTGTCATTAAGAGAATCTGTTTATAAGGCTGATGATGTAGAGGAACATTAATGCAGTTTACCATGAATGATGAATTTTGGACTGAAAGGAGCTTATGTGAGAAGACATGGTGAACCAACAATAATGTTCAGTTCCAGATGCAGTTTCTGTTCATTGCATTTAAAATGTTATCATTTTCTTCTTTTTGATGGTAATTTCTACATTTTTTTTTATTATTATGACTAGATAGTTGATTGCAGAAGGTGATTAATGTGTTTTGTTTGGTGGAAGAATAATTAGAAATATGGTGAATATTGTTTTCATTGACTAATCTGGTAATATAAGGTGAATCAATCATAAAAGTTGGAAAATAAAGGAAAAAATATGTTATATTTCAGGATTCCATATTAAAACCTATTTCCTCTCTTATTACAATTTACAGTAATGTTTATGTAGATATGAAATCCATTTCAAATAAATTGTGGAAATACAATCGCTATCGGTACATCATGACCTACCATGAGAAGCCATGGCTGCCCCCACCTTTCATCCTGCTGAACCACGTTGGTTTCTTCCTTCGCTGTCTTTGCCATCATCCAGCTCCAAGTGACCAAGAAGAGGGTGATGTTGGATTAAGTAAGTTTTCATTGGTGGGGCAGGAGGAAGAGAGTAAAGAGTGGAGATCCAAGCTGAAGACACATCGCAGCATTGTCAATTAAATTCAGGGCACAGGATGGAAGGTTCTGGGAGTTAACTGACAATAGAGTATCAACTAAAGAGCTGGTCTCAGTAAATACATTGATTTCATTATGTGGTTGTAGTGCCACTTGCCAAGATTATCTGATACTTTAAAAGAAAGGAATAGGTAGGAACAGGATCTCTGTTTGAATGTGTGAAAGCTTTACGTCTCCTGTGTTTTCTCTGCTGACCTGACAATTCATGGTCTAAGGAAAATAGATAAGCAAGATGTTTTGCTTAACTTATTAAGCAGTTGTGGTTCTCTCGTTCTGTAATCTGCTGAATGTGGAGGTGATTCTGAATGGATGCTTCACATCTTCAAGAACTTCAACTCAGGATGCAGAAGAGTGGGTTCGTTCTTTTCCTCTCTCTTTCTGTCTCTCTGCAAAGCTTAAGTCTATATAGTTTGAGATTCTCCTAGTTCATTTTGCTTAGCCAGATCTTGACTGCATGGTATGACTGGCATACTAATCATTGTAGGAGAACATTCCTTATTGTGCTTTTACAGCTCTCCCATTGTTCCTATCAAGCAATCCCACTATTGATACCAGACCCATTTCCAGATAATTCCTCAATATAGAACAAATAGGTGGCATAAATCCACAATCCTTTATCCCAAATTCTAAATCCAAAGTACCTCTGAAAATGGAAAGTCTTTTTTCTTTGTAAGTTGTGGGAAGACTCATTTGGATAGAAGTGGCTTATAAGACTAATGTGAACCCACTTATTCTCTTTACCCCATGTAGCGTGAATATTTATTGATTTTGCTGCTAAAATAGTCATGTGTTTGATTACAGGGACTTCTCTGGCCCCAGCTAGGGATTTTACTTCGTTTATGATATATGCACTCCTTTACTTTTCTAAAACTAGAGAAAACAATTCTAAATTCTAGAACACATCTTGTTCCAGCAGTTTCAGATTAGGGGTTACGGAGTATTTATACATCTCACTGAGCCCTGAGGGGGACTGGTGTTATTGCAAGGTTGACAGGGTGATAGACTTTTGTTCCTGGTAGTTGGTTGTGTGAAATATTGTTCTCTGGAGTTACTTTGGAGATTTATTTTTCTTTTCTATTTCTTCCCCCACAAGAGAGTCAGTCTTTATAAGGCAGCCAAAGCACAACTGAAGTTAACTTAAAGGCTTATCCCGTAACTCTTAGGCTTCTAATAGAGCTCCATACTAGGCACTTGCTGCAGAACTATTGCAACCTAATAGATCAGGAACCTCTTGAGAGATTCTGGAATTAATTAGGATTTGGCCAGATTTCCTATCACCACACCAAAGAACCTTTCCTGGGCTCACCTGGGTCTGGGCTTATAGGATGGTTCTGGTATAAAACTCAAATCAGTTTTCTCTTTACTTCGAGCTCTGGAAATTTTTGAATTTTTGTGGGATTGCTTCCACTCTTCTGTATCGAAGATCAAGATATTTCCATACAGGACAGCAGTGCCACCTGGCGGAAAATCTCAAGAATGCTCCACATGCTACAAGAGGCATCTGTTATTGGAATTGCTCTGTGGATTGTTTGCTCTCAAGAATCCACAGGAGGTTCAAATCATGACAATAGTAATAACTTTCTTGTTCATAGGATATTCTTTAATGCAAACAGATATTTAGGGTTGGGGAGATACTGGTTTTTGCTTGTTTGTTTGTTTTAGTATTTGAAAGAGTCTTCTACACAATAAAATCATAAAACATGCAGTTGAATATTGTTTTCTTTTAGCCATGTTTCTCAATTTTAAATTAATATTTTGTCTCTTATGGGAAAGTAACGGAACACTTCCACTTCTAATAAATTCTAGAGAACTAAAATGGTTCTTTTTTTTCTCTAGTTTAAGTGAAATTTTTGAAGAAAGAGAACTTTCTAGGTTTTCCCTTTTTTTGCAACACCATTATTTTATTTTCCAAATATTAGAAACTTGCTCAAAAGATGTATTTTCCAGTGATGTCAGAGTGAGTGCCAAGTTGGTAGACCGAATGACTGCTGAAATTTGATGTAGAATTGCATCAGTGCATCTATAGATGAATTTAATTATAATTCTGTTAGAGAAGGTAGATAGCCTCCATTGGTGATTGACTGGTAATAATGTATCATTTTCCAATAGAATTTAATATACACACACTCAGAGTAATGAGGTAAAACTTCCTTACACTTACTGGATTGATTTCAAAAGACTTCGACTTCTAGCCTTACTTTTAATGTAGAGTTTATTCACTGTCATTTTGATAGATAAAACAGCTGACAGGGAAGAAAAGACAATTTATTTTGGGGGAGTCTAAAGTTATATGTGGATTTTTGACTGAGCAGGAGTTTACTCCCCCAACCCCCATGTGATTCAAGGATTAACTACATAGTGAATTTTTGTTCATGTGTAAAAATATTTTAACCTGTTTAAGTATTGAAGAGGACATATCTTTTCCACGTGAATCATCTTCAAATTCCCATGCCTATTAACAGAAAAAACAGGACTAACATTTCCAGTAATACAACGAATACAGTCTGACAAGGCACGGAAGTTTTATCATATAAGCTACAGTTTATTAAATCTCAACACAAGTGGAAGAAGAACCACTTGTGAACTGTATCAGTTTCCTATTAAAGGTGAATAATGATTCTTTTTGGGTAACATACTTATCTCCACAGAACTCTACCTGAGTAAGGAGGATCTGAAAAAACTTCATGATTTTGAAGAACAGTGTGTGGAGAAATACTTCCATGAGAAGATGGAAGTTCTGAATTGTAGTTGCGAGGAACGAATCCGAGTGACATCAGAAAGGTAACCAATATGTGTATTTTTCATCCCCAAATGACTACCCAAATCTGATTCTACTAGAATGCCTAAAAAAGTACAAAGATCAACTTTCAAAACCCAGAGGTTTGGGTTCTCTATAGCATATAATATTTATATAATTAATGCATGTTTATTGGACATCTACTGTGTACCTGGAAGTCTTCTAGTTACTGGAAGTGAGTGGTGAATAAGAGATGAGAGTGCCTGCCTTCATAGGACTTACAATATAGGGTGTGCATATGGAGGGGTGAGGGGCTGAGGGAGAAAAAGTAAACCAGGAAACATATAAAAGAAATATGTAATTTAATATCTGGCAGTAAAAGAGCAATGAAGAAAAATAAAGTAGTATAAAAGAATGGAAAACGGTGATGGTGAGGGGTCTGCCAGAGTTGGGGGTTGGATGGGACAGGTTTGGGTGGCCTCAGACGGGTCACTCTGAGGTAGTTGAGGCAGGGAGACCCGAGGGAAGTGGGTCAGGCAGAACATCTGGAGCAAGGCATGCCTGGCTGAGGGAGCAGCAAGTGCAGGTGCCCGAGGCAGCAAGGGTGTCCAGGCACAGCAGGCAGGCCTGGAGGAGGTCCAGTGTACCGTGCTGGTTGTATCAGGAGTCATGAAGTCTTGGGGTACCTGACTAGCAGTTCATTTTGCAGTGGAGTTGGTGGATAAAATGGGTAGAGGGTGAAAGGAAATGGGGATAGCAATTACAGATAGCTCTTATGAGAAGTTTTACTGTGAAGAGAAGCAAGGAGGAACATGGGAACATGGCAGAGTTCTTCTATTTTGTTGCACATGTAAAGACAACAGAAACAGAATGTCTTGGAAATGATCCACCAGCAAGGGAGAAACTGCAGGTGCAGGAGAAGGGAGGCAGTGACTTGCTACAGTGAAGTCCTTGAGAAGGGGTGCAGTGGAGCAGGAAGCCAGGAGAGAATATGGCCAGTGTGCAAGGGGATGCAGCCAGGGTTAGGACACAGATCTCACAGCAGACTCACCAGCTGAGAATGCCTGTGGGCATGTGTGGTTTGAGGGGACCGTGCAAGGAGGCCATTCAGAGGTTCAAGGAGAGAATATGTTTTGGAGAGAGTGAACATATTCAGAAACTGTAGTAGGAGCAAAGATATTGTGGGCGTACTACTAATTGTAGGTATACAGCGTTGCGTTAAAATATGGAGGACAGCGTGTGCTGCATGCATTTTTTTATTATTAATTTTAATGCAGTGACATTGATAAATCAGGTTACATTTGTTCAGAGAAAACATCTCCAGATTATTTTGACATTTGATTATGTTGCATACCCCTCACCCAAAGTCATATTGTCTTCTGTGACCTTCTATCTGTTTCTTTTTGTGCCCCTCCCCTCCCCCCCACCCCCTCTCTCTCCTTCCTCACCACCCCCCTCCCATTACCATCACATTCTTATCCATGTCTCTGAGTCTCATTTTTATGTCCCATCTATGTATGGATTCATATAGTTCTTAGTTTTTTCTGATTTACTTATTTCACTTCGTATAATGTTATCAAGGTCCATCCATGTTATTGTAAATAATCCGATGTCATCATTTCTTATGGCTAAGTAGTATTCCATAGTATATATGTACCAAAGCTTTTTGATCCACTTGTCCACTGAAAGACACTTGGGCTGTTTCCAGAACTTCGCTATTGTGAACAATGCTGCCATAAACATGGGGGTGCATTTCTCCTTTTGGAACAGTTCCATAGTATTCTTAGGGTATATTCCTAAAAGGGGAATAGCTGGGTCAAAAGGCAGTTCGATTTTTAATTTTTTGAGGAATCTCCATACTGTTTTCCACAGTGGCTACACCAGTCTGCATTCCCACCAGCAGTTCCCTTTTTCCACATCCTCGCCAGCACTTATTCTGTGTTGTTTTGTTGATGAGTGCCATTCTGACAGGTGTGAGGTGATATCTCATTGTGGTTTTAATTTGCATTTCTCTAATGATTAGTGATGTTGAGCATTTTTCATATGCCTATTGGCCATCTATATATCCTCTTTGGAGAAGTGTCTATTCATTTTTTTTGCCCATTTTTTGATTGGATTGTTTGTCTTCCTGGTGTTGAGATTTTCAAGTTCTTTATAAATTTTGGTTATTAACCCCTTATCAGATGTATTGTGAAATATGTTCTCCCATTGTGTAGTTTGTCTTTTTATTCTGTTCTTATTGTCTTTATTTAGCTGTGCAAAATCTTTTTAGTTTGATATAGTTCCATTTATTTATCCTGTCTTTTATTTCACTTGCTTGTGGAGATAAATCAGCAAATATATTGCTGTGAGAGATGTCGGAGAGCTTACCACCTATGTTTTCTTCTAAGATGCTTATGGTTTCACGGCTTACATTTAAGTCTTTTATTCATTTTGAGTTTATTTTTGTTAATGGTGTAAGTTGGTGGTCTAGTTTCATTTTTTTGCAGGTAGCTGTCCAATTTTCCCAACACCATTTGTTAAAGAGGCTGTCTTTACTCCATTGTATGCCCTTACCTCCTTTGTCAAATATCAGTTGACCATAGAGCTGTGGGTTTGTTTCTGGGTTCTCTGTTCTGTTCCATTGATCTATATGCCTGTTCTTATGCCAGTACCAGGCTGTTTTGAGTACAATGGCCTTGTAGTATAACTTGATATCAGGAAGTGTGATACCTCTCACTTTATTTTTCTTTTTTAAGATTGTTGAGGCTATTTGTGTTCTTTTTTGTTTCCATATAAATTTTTGGAATATGTAATCTATATCTTTAAAGTATGTCACTAGTATTTTAATTGGTATTGCATTGAATTTATAAATTACTTTGGGTAATATAGACATTTTAATGAAGTTTATTCTTCCTAACCATGAGCACAGTATATGCTTCCATTTGTTTGTATCTTCCTTGATTTCTTTTATCAATGTTTTATACTTTTCCGAGTACAGGTCTTTAGTCTCCTTGGTTAAATTTACTCCTAGGTACCTTATTTTTTTGGTTGTAATAGTGTAGGGGATTGTTTCCTTTATTTCTCTTTCTGAGTGTTCATTGTTGGTGTATAAAAATGCCTCTGATTTCTGAGTATTAATTTTATCTCCTGCCACCTTGCTGAATTCATTTATCAGGTCCAGTAATTTTTTGACTGAGACTTTAGGGTTTTCTATATACAATATCATATCATCTGCAAATAATGATAGTTTTACTTCTTCTTTTCCAATTTGGAAGCCTTTTATTTCTTCTTCTTGTCTGATTGCTGTGGCTAGGACTTCCAGGACTATGTTGAATAAGAGTGGTGAAAGGGGGCACCCCTGCCTTGTTCCTCATCTTAAGAGGATTTCTTTTAATTTTTACACATTGAGTATGATGTTGGCTGTGGGTTTGTCATAGATGGCTTTTATCATGTTGAGGTATGTTCCCTGTATTCCCACTTTGCTGAGAGTTTTGATCATGAATGGGTGCTGGATTTTATCAAATGTTTTTTTTGCATCTATTGAAATTATCATGTGGTTTTTCTCCTTCCTTTTGTTTATGTGATGAATTATATTGATTGATTTGCAAATATTGTACCAGCCTTGCCTCCCCAGAATAAATCCCACTTGATCATGGTGTATGATTTTTTCCATATATGATTATATCCAGTTTGCTAATATTTTGTTGAGGATTTTAGCATCTATATTCATCAGGGATATTGGCCTATAGTTTTCTTTCTTTGTGTTGTCTTTCCTTGGTTTTGGAATCAGAATTATGCTCACCTCATAAAAGGAGCTTGGAAGTCTTCCTTCTTCTTGAATTTTTTGAAATAGCTTGAGAAAGATAGGAGTTAGTTCTTTGAATATTTGGTAGAATTCACTTGTGAAGCCATCAGGTTCAGGACTTTTCTTTGTTGGGAGTTTTTTGATAACTATTTTGATCTCATTTGGTGTAATCAGTCTGTTTAGGTTTTCTGATTCTTCCAGATTGATTTTTGGAAGATTGTATGTTTCAAGGAATTTGTTCATTTCTTCTAGGTTGTCTAGTTTTTTGGCACACAGTTCTTCATAGTATATTCTTACAATATTTTGTATTTCTGTTGTGTCAGTTGTTATTTCTCCACTCTCATTTCTTATTTTATTTATTTGAGTCCTCTCTCTTTTTTTCTTGGTGAGTCTAGTTAAAGGTTCATCAATCTTGTTTACCTTCTCAAAGACCCAGCTCCTAGTTTCATTGATCCTCTGTATTGTTTCTTTAGCTTCTATGTCATTTATTTCTGCTCTGATCTTTATTATTTCCTTCCTTCTACTACATTTGGGCTTTACTTGCTGTTCTTTTTCTAGTTCTTTTAAATGCAGGGTTAAGTTGTTTACTTAAGCTTTTTCTAGCTTCTTAAAGTGTGTCTGTTGTGCTATAAACTTCCTTCTCAGTACTGCTTTTGCTGTGTTTCATAAATTTTGAGTTGTTGTATGCTCATTATCATTCGTTTCTAGGAATTTCTTGTTTGATCTCATTCTTAATCCATTTGTTATTTAACAACCTGCTATTTAGCTATTTAGTTTCCATGTGTTTGAGAATTTTTGAGTTTTTCTGTTGTGGTTGATTTCTAGTTTCATGCCATTGTGATCAGAGAAAGTGCTTGATATGATTTGAATCTTCTTAAATTTGTTGAGACCACTTTTGTGCCCTAACATGCGGTCTATCCTAGAGAATGTACCATGAGCACTTGAAAAGAATGTGTATTCTGCTGCTTTCTGGTGAAAGGTTCTAAAGATATCTATTAAATCCAGTTGATCTAGTGTGTCCTTTAAGTCTGCTGTTTCTTTGTTAATTTTCTTTCTTGAGGCTCTATCTAGTGATGTTAGTCGGGTATTGAAATTTCCTAATATTATAGTATTGCTGTTGATCTCGCCCTTTCTATCCATCAAAGTTTACTTTATATATTTAGGTGCTCCTATACTAGGTGTGTAGATATTTATAATGGTTATATGTTCCTGTTAGATTGCTCCCTTTATCATTATGTAGTGGCCTTCTTTATCTCTTACTATATCCTTTGTTTTAAAGTCCATTTTGTCTGATATAAGTATTGCTACCCCAGCTTTTTTTTCATTTCCATTTGCATGAAATGGTTTTTTCCATCCTTTTACCTTCAGTCTATGTGCATCTTTTGTTTTAAGGTGTGTCTCTTGTAGACAGCATATGTACGGGTCCTGTTTTCTTATCCACGCAGCTACCCTATGTCTTTTGATTGGATCATTTAATCCATTTACATTTAAGGTTATTATTGATATGTAGCTGTTTATTGCCATTTTATTCTTTAAAACTGTATTCCTCTTTTGCTATATTCTTTTCCCACTTTGATTTGTTTACACCATGCCCCTTAACATTTCCTGCAGCATTGGTTTGGTTGTAATGAATTCCTTGAGTTTTTTTTTTTTTTTGTCTGGGAAGGTTTTTATTTCTCCTTCAATTTTAAATGATAGCCTTGCTGGATAAAGTAGTTTTGGTTGTAGGTTCTTGTTCTGCATTACTTTGAATATTTCTTGCCATTCCCTTCTGGCTTCAAGTGTTTCTGTTGAGAAGTCTGATGTCATTTTTATGGGGGTTCCTTTGTAGGTGATAGCCTTTTTTCTCTAGCAGCTTTTAATATTTTCTCTTTATCTCTTAGCTTTGGTATTTTTAATTATGATGTGTCTTAGTGTAGGTTTCTTTGGTTTTCTCTTTAATGGAGTTTTCTGTGCTTCTTGAACTTGTGAGAGTTTCTCCTGCATTAATTTAGGGAAGTTTCATCTATGATATGATTGAACAAAGTCTCTATCCCTTGTTCTTTCTCTTCTTCTTCAGGAACCCCTATGATGCGGATGTTATTTCTCTTCATGTTGTTACAGAGCTCTCTAAGAGTTTCCTTATACTTTTTGAGTCTCTTTTCTTTCTTCTTCTCTGCTTTTATGCCTTCATTCTACTTGTCCTCCTACTTGCTGATTCAATCCTCAGCTCCATCCATCCTGTTTTTAATTCCTTCCATTGTGGTCTTTATTTCTGATATTGTATTTGCCATCTCCGACTGATTCTTTTTTAATATTTCAATATCCTTTTTCAATATACTTGCTATTTCTTTATTTAGGTTTTTGTAATGACCATCCATTGTTGTTCTAAGATCCCAAAGCATCCTTATGGTCATTATTTTGAACTCCACATCCTGAAGTTTGGTTATTTCCATATCACTCAATTCATGTCCTGGAGGTTTCTCTTGTGGTTTCATTTGGATTGCACTTCTCTGTCTTCTCATTATGTTTGTGTGTTTGGGTGTTTTGTTTGTAGAGTTGGTTGAATCTAGCCTTGGTGTTGTCTGCCTCCAGTTTTCAATTGTGTTATTTCTAGGTCGTCTTGGGTTGGCATCAGCTATTATTTGTAATCCACTTTCGAATTTGGGCTGCTTTGAAGTCTTGATTTGTTTGTTTTCTTAACAGATGATAGTCTTGTTTACTGATCTCAGCAGGGGTCTTATTTGAAACTGTATCCAGGAATGCAATGGGTGTAACCTGAGACTCTGAAGGCCTCTTCTGCCAGTTTCTCTCTCTGGTGGCAGGGTGTTTTCTCAGCTTCAGTAGGGGGAGGTGTATCTCAGATCTCCATGGATACCTGAGTTACTGCCCCTCCTTCCCCACTTCTTGTTTGCAGCTGTGTCTTGTTGCGCTGATTGGAGCTGGAGAGATGTCTGGAGATCTGTAACCCGGAAGCACTTTATTCTTTTGTTTTGTGGAAGGATCAGCCTATCCCCCAGCTATGGCTTCCTCCAGCACTGGATGAGTCAGCTTTTCAGGTTGTTCCCTGCATTCCTCTGCCCATCACCATCTGTCTCTCTCTCTCTCTCTCCCCTTTCTTTTTGGAAGACAAGCCGGCCCTTTCAACACACCTCATTTTCTGGTCACCAGGCAAGTGGTTGTGAGCAGTATTTTCTGTTCTTTTCCTTGGAGTGAGAGCCCTTCTGGGCTCTCAGCCTCACCTCCCACTCTGTTCCTGTAAGCAGGGGAGATTCAAGCACCCCCTACCAAGTTTGTTGTGGCTTCTTCTTTGCTCCTTGGTTTTTGAGAGCTGTTCTTGTAGTCCAGAGTTGGTTTTTCACACTGATTGTTCCTAAATTAGTTTTTAATCCAGGTTGGTGGTGTTAACTGGGAGTCTATGTGTCTGCCTACTCCACTGCCATCTTCAGGTTTGTGATATGCATTTAAAAAAAATACAGAAATCCTTCTGCAACAGGAAGCAATTTAGCAGAAGATAAATGTTTTCCTTCATTTTGAACATACATGGACCAGACTAGAAAATATGTGCTACCTGGCCCTGGTTGGATACCTCAATTGGTTAGAGCATCATCCTGGGACACCAAGGTCATGGGTTCAAATCCCTGACACATACAAGAATCAACCAGTGGCCCTGGTGGGTTAGCTCAGTTGGTTAGAGTGTTGCCTGAAACATCAAGATTGTGGGTTTGATCCTCAGTCAGGACACATTGGGGAAGTGACTAATGAATGCACAACTAAATAAAACAACAAATAAATGCTTCTCTCTCTGTCTCTCTAAAATCAATCAATAATAAGAATACAGAATCAACCAATGAATATATAAATAAAGTGGAACAAGTTGATATTTCTTTCTCTCTCTCTGTCTCTCTCCCCCTACCTTCATCTTTATTTAAAGTCAATTTAAAATGTGTGATACCTAATTAAGTATGTATTTTTCTGATTTATAAATAGTTGGGCAGTGAATCTTTACATATACCTTTACTTACAACTGACTCATACTTAGAACTTTCTAAATGGTTCAGTATGGGCATGTTATAATTCTTGACTTTACTATTGATACCATATTTATGTAACTATGTGTCTAGGTAGCTGACTGAATTTTAAATCAAAAATAATATTGAGAGAAAATTGACTATCAAATAAAAATGTGACTCCACAATACTTTATTTTACTTAAATAGAATCTTTAGGCCAAAGCTCTATGAACTTCCCTTTACCTTTCTGTCTTCTGCATCTTCCAACTGCTTTGCAGCTGTGGTTCTCCTTTGCAGCTGTGGGCCAGCTTGGTTCTCAGTTTTGTATGAAACATACCCAGACAGGGGTTTACAGATCTGGGATGAAGTCCTGCTTCTGCCACTTACTAGCTGCAGGTACTTGGTCAGATTCACTCTGGGCCTTTGTTTTCTTATCTGTAAAGTGGATGTGACAATAGACCTACCTTTTAGAGTTGTGAGGCTTACATGAGGTGATAGAGATGAATTATGTGGCAGAGTACTGGTAAATAGTAAGAGTGCAGTGAAAGTGATCTAATAGTATGTAAAAATAGGCTCCCCAAATTTTGAGAATAAAAAAAATACAAATTCCCTTCTAAACCTTTAGAAAAAGGGAATAAATAGAAATGATGGGGCCAAGATAACCTTGCCCCCCCAAGATTACAAACAAGGTCATGGAGAATCCCTTACTTGATACTATACACTGAGGAAGGATTTTAGATCACCTGTGATATGGATGTATTTACCTTTTAGGCAGATTCCTCAGTGACAGGGTGGATTTGAGGAGTCACAATTGGAACTAGGGAGACGACATAAGAGATTAATGCAGCAGATGGGTGGGTTCTAAGGATTAGTTGAATTAGTGGTGCTGGGATTGAAAAGGGGGTGTCACAGTCTGTTTGAGCAGCTGTAATGAAATAGCGCAGAATGGGTGGCATTGTGAGAAGTTACTGCTCACAGTTCTGGAGGCTGGAAGTCTGAGGTCCGAGTGCCAGCGTGGTTGGTTGAGGGCTCTTCTCTGGGTTGCCAACTTCTCATTGTGTCTTCACAGGGTGGAAGGGGATCTCTGTGGGGTCTCTTTTAATCCTGTTCACTAATGTTCCACCCTTATGACCTAATCACCTCGTTAGGACATTACCTCCTAATGCCATCACCTTTGGGGTTAGAATTTCAACATATGAAGTTTAGGGGGGATACAATCAATCACTCAGACCATAGCAGAGGGGATAAGTAAAGACATGTTTAGAAAGGAAAACTCATAGGTGAGTTAGGGGTTAGATGTGGAGCTGAGGGAGAGGCTGGGGACCAGGGTGACTCTCAGATCTATAGTGGGGGTAATGAGATGAAAGGTGGCACCACCAAGGTAAAGATGTACAGAGGCATGGGGGTGGGCAGGGGCAATGAGGTTTAGGTTTGTTGAGCCTGAGATTCTTGTGGTGCATTTATCAGAGATATCTGAGAATCCTTAGATGTATGACTCTGAAGCCCCAGGGCAAAGCTTGAACTGGACAAAGAGATTTGGAAGTGATGACTTATTGAGAGAAATCTGCTTATTGTAAAAAAAATAAAACTATGATAGAAATGATTATGCCCAGAAAGCTAGTGGAAAGTAAGGAAACTCAGTGGACCGAGGGACTAATCCTGGGAGATGTTAATACCTGTGTCATAGATCAAGGAAGAGGAACTCATGGAGGAGACTAAAATGGATTGATTAGAGGAGCATAAAAAAAATTAAGAGAAGGTAGTATTATGAGTTGAGTGAAAACTTGAGAACAAGACATTTATTAACAAGTAATTCAATAATTAATAATAATAATGATAATAATAATAATAAACAACCTAACACTATTAATTATCAAATACTGTTATATTTCTCTTGAGTTTTTTTTTTTGGTGGATTGAATAAGAAGGATTAGAAGACCAATGGATATGTAGCTTTTGAAAAATACTCCAGATTTTTTCAAGGGCTCTAGAATTTAATTATGAGGCTCTAATTTAACTTTAAAACATAATCAGTGTTCCTTCTTGATAGAGCTATTCTATCAGCTCTGTTTTTACATGATTATTTTTGTTGAGGTCATTTCTGGGGATGTCACCATTGAGGTGTGGGAGGGAGGGAAGGATATTTTTCTCAGGTAACTGAACAGTCATTTGAAGAGGCAGGAAAAGGAGATTAGGAGGAGATTTACATGTGTACCTACCTGGAAAGCAGAGATCACCTATGTCCTTATAGAATTAAATGAGTTGTGAAAGTGGGAAAGGAGACTACATTAAGGCTATTTTATGCCTTAATTTGTCTAATTGGAATGCTGGCTACTGGTTGACCAAGTAGCGTAAGTCAATATTTCCCTCTCTGTTCTATGGAGTAAGATGTTTATTTCTTCATTTTAAGCATATTTGGGTACAATGTATTTGGAAAATGCCACATTTTTTAGAAAGTTTAAATACTTTAACATAAAGTACATTGTGTCTCAGTAGAGTTATAGTTTGAGCAGGTCTGTCATTATTTGGCTGTGAAACCTTATTGAAGAATATTTGTGACTAAACACCTCCCAGATTGGGAACTGTTGATGTAATTCATTTAGCACTTGTTTGGACTCTAGGGCACCCCAAAAGAACTTTGCCTAGATCCCTGATGAGTTTCTGAGAGGTGCTGGAGCACAGTGGTTAATTCCATTGGATGTGGAGTTGGTCTGCCTGGGTCTGAGCCTCTCTCTATCACTGATCATATGACCAGCCATGTGACTTCTCCTCTTTTCATAAAAAGGGTAATAGTAATGCTTACCTTATAGGGTTGGCATGTAGATAAAATAAATTAATAATGTAGAGCCTTTGTAAAATTTCTGGTACATGGTGACCACTCAGTGAATATTATACATAATTGTCATGATGATTATACCTGTTATAATCTCATTTTAAAGTTATCCTGTCCAAAGGCTCACAATAAAACAATAACCATCCTGGTTTTTGTCCACCTTCAAACCTTGCGTGGTGGTAACTAAAATTATAAGAATGTGTTTTAGGCCTCGGCTGAGTAACTCAGCTGGTTAGAGCACCGTCCCAATATGTCAAATTTGCAGGTTTGATGCCTGGTCAGGGCACATACAAGAATCAACCAATGAAGGCATAAATAAGTGGAATGACAAATTGAGGTTTCCCTCTCTCTCTCTCCCTCCATTTCTCCCTTCCTCTCTCTCTCTCAAATCAATAGTAATAAAAAATAATGTGTTTTACATTTCAGAATGACTGAAAGGACAGATTAAATTAATGCACTTTGTGGTTGAAGAATATAATTAAAATATGTTTCATAGGACATAATGCTTTAGAAAATAAGTGCCTATAAAAGCAAGAGGACCCGATTTGAGGGTGACCAGGTTATTTGTCTAACAGGGCTCTATTGTAGCATGTTACCTGTTGCTGTGAATAGTAGCTGGTTTCCATTGTGTCCATTCGATGTGGCTGCTGCTAATGGAACTTAATGAGCCTCCATTACTGCTGTTCAGACTGTACTGTTTTTGAATTAGATGAAACAGTGCACTGGATGGAGAGCATCTAATTAAGCATATTTGGAAAGGAATATACATATATTTTTTGCTCTTTCCCGCATCAGCCTTGCCAATTCTAGTTTTGCAGGTTCCAGAAGGTCAGGAAGCATTTATTAAGCCTTTATTAAGTTATAGAAGTTGAATTCTATAACAGACACAAGAAAGAGAAGGTTTCTCCCACACAGACTATAATGAAAATGAAAAATACCACCCCTTTTATTATTTAATTTCTGCCGGGGTCCAGCCCCGGGGGAGGAGGATCCAGGGGTCCCACAGGAAGAGACGGCGTCGGCGAAAATCAAGTGAGAGAGCCGAATTCTTTTCTTTCTCTTTATTCTCTGGTTAGCATTTACTGCCAGGCATCTCCACCAATGGCTGGTCTAACTTTACTTTTTATGCACACACACTAAGTTACAATCACATGGTATTTTGAATACATCATTGTTTTAGTTTCACTATGGTTACATATTTTCAGATAACAGTTAATTCATATCTATAAGCTACAAGTCAGGTGGTAAATTATTCAAAGTACAGTTATACAATAACTTGAATAGTAATAACAATATCGGTACAAACTTCTAAAAGATTAGTACTAATTAATAACTCTATTTTACTGTTGTTGTGAGTCAAGGGCACAGAAAGAGATAGCAGACAAAATCATCAAGGACTAGCAAAGGACCACCGCTTGCTCAGGCAAATAGCCTTGAGTTCATGTAGTGTCCTAATTCTTTTCCCACAAGACTACAAAAGGCTTACTATTTAAGAAACTGACATAGTATTAAGAGTAATTTTTACTTAAAGATACATAGAGTGCACCTGCAAGATAGCTAGTAGCAACATAATATCAGAAGGCATTAGTTGCTATTGCTGCTATGAATCCCACCACATTCCTCTCCTTATTCTTGGAAAATACAAAAATCTCATGAGAATGTTTTACTGAGAAAAGCCCAGCAACTGTCTTCAGTGACAAAACAAGTCTTTTTTTTTTTTAAGTTTTATTTATTTATTTATTTATTTATTTATTTTAGAGAGGAGAGGGAGAGACAGAGAGAGAGAGAGAGAGAGAGAGAGAGAGAGAGAAAGAAAGTGAGAGAGGAGAGACAGAGAGAGAAGGGGGGGAGGAACTGGAAGCATCAACTCCCATATGTGCCCAGGGTTTCGAACCAGCGACCTCAGCATTTCCAGGTCGACACTTTATCCACTGCGCCACCACAGGTCCAAAACAAGTCTTTTAACAAAACATTCTTTACTAGCCAGCTGCACTCCTATCCAAGGCCATGCAACAGGCCACTCCACTACACTTTACCTAAGATTCTAATGTCTAGTTAAACTTTATTTATTTACTATATTCATATACTAGCTAAGTTCTAACTTTATTCTTTCTAACATGATTAATAAGAAGAAATTCTCCTACAAACTTAACCCTTTATGAGGGATATCATGGCCAGCCTCTTATGTTTATGAGCCCAGTTCAAGGGGCTTACAGGCTTTTCTGTGGAACTTACACCTTCTGTCTCATTTCCAAAGAAATTACTACAAATCTACAGGGAAAGCACGGTACTATTATCCCTGTGCCATAAATAATAGCACACACCCAGAAAAGGGGGGAATATAAGGCCAGATTAATTCAAAAGATTAAAGGGGGAAGTATCATTGTGCCTTTCCTTTGTGGTGACTTTGTCAACCTGCAGCTGTTGGTCTTCCCTGCGGTGACTCTATCTTCTTTTGCTGTGACTTTGTCAACCAGCAGTTGTGGATCTTCTCCTGCTGTGACCTAGTTAGCCAGCATTAGTGGATCGGCTCCCGACAAATTTCTATGTGCAAAGCTTCCAGAACGAAGAAATGAAAGATTTCTCAACCATGTGACTTGAGGGGCTCTCGAGACAGGGGATATCTAACACTACTTTGGGAAATGCTTGCTACAACTCTTCATGGTATCATCACTGCTTCTCATCACTTTTGTTTTCTGCATGTGGTCATATCAGCTGTGAAACTGTTGGTTAGATTCCCTCTCTTGCTGTTTTTTCCCTTATTCCTATTTCTCAAAGATTTTCATTATTGAGAAATTGGAAAGTTTACTCCCTCCTCCAAATAAAAGAATAAAATTGGGGCAAGAGGAAGGAAAGAACAATGCCATAAGCCAGAATCCACTATGAAAATTTTGGTCTTTTTCCATTTACTCTTCTATGAATTTTTAGCTAAAATTACACAAGTTTGTATTTTGTCCGCCCTTCCATCTTATACATCAAAAACATTTCTTCAAAAATTTAAACATTCTTTGTAAATATGTTTTTTAATTTTTATTGTTTCTCTATTTACAAGGTTTTTTGTTGTTGTATTTTTGTTTGTTTGCTTGTTTGTTTTTGGTGAGAGGAAGGGAGATAGTGAGGCAGACTCCTACATGCACCCTGCCCGTGATGCACCTGGGAACCTCATCTGGGATCCAAGCTTGAATCAACCGAGCTGTTTTTAGTGCCTGAGGCTGATACTGGGACCAATTGAGCTATCCTCAGTGCCTGGAGCCACACTTGAACCAGTTGAGCCAGGGGCTGCAAGAGGGGAAGAGGGAGGTGGAAAGAAGCAGATGGTCACTTCTCCTGTGTATCCTAACCAGGAATTAACCTGGGATGTCCATACACTGGGCCAGCACTCTATCTACTGAGCCACTGGTCAGGGCATCTCTACTTGCAAAGATTTTTATATCACATTTAAAAGTATATAATGTAAAATATAACAGATGTCTACATCCCCACCCCCTACCATTAGAAATAGCCAAAGGAAATTATTATCAACAATATAAGTATGATTTTTAATGACTTCATAGTATTTCACCTCCTAATGTAAAGAATATTTGAGTACTTTAGCATAATGAAATTCTTTTTATAGGTTGCCTAATTGAAGGCCCCAGTGCTGCATCCTTGTCTGCTAACCTTAAGAGGTTGAATATTTTACCATGTTTCCTTATATTTTGTATTTTATCTTTTGTGAATTATCTGTTCAGGTCCTTTGGAGTCTGTATAATTTTTTTCTGCAACAGTTAGGAAAAGCTTTTGATGTATTAAGGGATACAAATACCACATCATATTTGTTAGAATAATTTCCAACGTAATTGTTTAAAATTTTTGTATATATATATATATATATATATATATATATATATATGAGTTTATTTTATGTAACCAAATCTATTTTGTAATTTATTGTATTCATTGTTAAGCTTAGACAACTGTATTAATTTCCTAAGGTTGCCATAACAAAGTACCAACAACTGGAAGTCTTACAAAAACAGAAATTTATTGTCTCACAGTTCTGGAGGTTAAGAGTCCACAATCAAGGTGTTGGCATGCCAGGCTTTTTCTGATGGCTCCACAGGGGAATCCTCCTTTACCTCTTCTAGCTTCTGGTATTTGTTGGAAATACTTGGTGATCCTTGTTTTTGTAGATGCATCATTCCAGTCCTTCTGTGTCATTACATCATCTTCCCTCTGTATCCCAATCCCTGCTCCTTTTTTTTCCCTTTTTTTTGAGAGAGAGGGAGGGACAGACTGACAGGACAGGAAGGTAGAGTGATGAGAAGCATCAACTTGTTGTGGAACTTTAGTTGTTCATTGATTGCTTTCTCATATGTGCCTTGACCAGGGGACTCCAGCTGAGCGAGTGATCCCTTGCTCAAGCCAGCAATCTTGGGCTCAAGTCAGTGGGCTTGGACTTCAAGCCAGTGACCTTTGGGCTCAAGCCAGCGACCATGGGGTCATATCTATGATCCCATGTTCAAGCCGGTGACCCTGTGCTCAAAGCTGGTGAGTCTGCACTCAAGCTGGCAACCTTGGGGTTTTGAACCTTGGTCCTCAGCATCCCAAGTCGATGCTCTATCCACTGCGCCACTGCCTGGTCAGGTCTAAATTTCCCCTTTTTAAAAGGACACCAGTCATATTGACTTAGGGTTCACTCTAATTACCTCATTTTTACTTGATTTCTTCAGTAAAGACTCTATTTCCAAATCAGATCACATTCTGAGAGTGCTGGGAATTAGGACTCACATATAACTCTTTTGGGGGACACAAAACAAAACCCATTCCTATATGGATATATTTACAGAGATATGTACAGGTAAATATTAACCAACATTTCCTTCCTTCCTTCCTTCCTTCCTTCCTTCCTTCCTTCCTTCCTTCCTTCCTTCCTTCCTTCCTTCCTTCCTTCTTTCCTTCCTTCCTTCCTTCCATCCATCCGTTGTTACACTTAATTTGACTCTACTTGCAACTTACTTTTATACTTGCATAGCTGAAGATGTCTTGTGTTATTTTGACATGAATCAGTGGCCGGACATTATAATGAAAGGTTAGAGCATTCAAAATAATTTTTAAAAAATTGCCTCAGGTTTTCTCTGAATGCAGATCTCTTAAAAGTAGATTTTGTTTGAAAATTAGGAAGTCTATTAGAACTGTAGACTTTCTTTTCTTTTCTTTCTTTTTTTTTTTGTATTTTTCTGAAGCTGGAAACGGGGAGAGACAGTCAGACAGACTCACACATGTGCCCGACCCGGATCCACCTGGCACGCCCACCGGGGGGCAACGCTCTGCCCACCGGGGGCTAACGCTCTGCCCACCGGGGGCCAACGCTCTGCCCACCAGGGGGCGATGCTCTGCCCCTCCGGGGCGTCGCTCTGTCGCGACCAGAGCCACTCTAGCGCCTGGGACAGAGGCCAAGGAGCCATCCCCAGCGCCCGGGCCATCTTTGCTCCAATGGAGCTTCGGCTGTGGGAGGGGAAGAGAGAGACAGAGAGGAAGGAGAGGTGGAGGGGTGGAGAAGCAGATGGGCGCTTCTCCTGTGTGCCCTGGCCGGGAATCGAACCCGGGACTTCTGCACGCCAGGCCAACGCTCTACCACTGAGCCAACTGGCCAGGGCCTTTTCTTTTCTTTTCTTTTTTTTTATTATATTTTACTTTTCCAAAGTGAGAAGCGGGGGAGGAGGTAGACAGACAGACTCGTGTATGTGCCCAGCCAGGATCCACCCGGCATACCCACCAGGGGGCAATGCTTGGCCCCTCTGGGGTGTTGCTCTGCTGCAAATGGAGCCATTCTAGCACCTGAGGCAGAGGCCATGGAACCATTCTCAGTGTCTGGGGCCAAAATTGCTCCAGTGGAGCCTTGGCTGCGGGAGAGGAAGAGAAAAATAGAGAGAAAGGAAAGGGGAAAGGGTAGAGAAGCAGATGGGTGCTTCTCCTGTGTGCCTTGGCCGGGAATCGAACCCGGGACTTCCACACGCTGGGCTGATGCTCTACCGCTGAGCCAATTGACCAGGGCCCTAGAACTGTAGACTTTCTTAAAGATCTATACATTTTTTTTTCTAATTGCACATTTGATTATTAGTGCTGTTTCTATCATTCTGATTTCTTCCTCAGGATCTCCTTTCTTTACCAAAATGACTTAGTGTTCGCCAATAGGAGAGATCCAAATGCTTATCATATAAACTAATGAATAGATAAATGAATACAAATGGGCTACTTGGTGAGATGATTGAAGAGACTGACTAACACGAAGCTAGAAATAAGGTTCTTAAATTTTAGAAATATTAGCTAATGTAGATTTGTAGTTGTTCTGCACTGGGGTGATAGTGGCAATTACAGATGTGGGTGAGGTCACCTGGAGTGAGAGTCTATATTAGGAAAGAAGATGCAGAAGACACACCTAACTTTGGGAAGCAGCTTAGGCTGAGTAGCCACCTAACGATGAGGAAGGACAGTAAGAAAATAAGGCAAATTCCTGTTGGCTTAATGTGTTCACTGGTTTTCTCCCTCCCTTTACTTATTAGGGTTACAGAGATGTACTTCCAAATGAAAGAAATGAATGAAAAGGTATCTTTTATAAAGGACTCCTTACTGTCTTTGGACAGCCAGGTGGGACACCTGCAGGACCTCTCTGCCCTGACAGTGGATACGCTAAATGTCCTTTCTGCTGTTGACACCTTACAACAGGATGACACTCTCCTGGCCAACAGAAAGCTTTCTCTTTGCAGAAAACTTCCCCACAGCTGGAGCAATGTCATCTGTGCAGAACTTCTAGGCAGCATGGGGATGTCTGAGGAGAAGAAATACCAGTATTACAGCATGCCTCCTTCTTTGCTGCGGAGCCTGGCCAGAGGCCAACATCCCCCAAGAGTGCTGAGGAGGCCCCTTGTTGAGATTACAGATGGTCAGAGAGAGGCTTTAAATGTAGGAAATGACAAGGAAGAGCAAGAAACAGAAAAGAGTATCACTGCTTCTTGCCTTGACAGGCAAGCACACCCAAAGTATGGCCAGTTCCTTCTCATCCCTTCTTATCTAAAGCAAGCTCCTTTTTCAGCAGAAACTGACTTACCTCTGTCCAGACCATCTGTGGAAGCAGGTACAGGTGTGCTGGCACCTGAACAGGTCACCCAGATTGAAGTCCCTGTTCATCTGACTTGGAAAAACCCAGTTGTCTCAGCCCAGGGCTCAGTGGTCCAACACGAAGAGCAACATGAGCCAATCACCCAAATACCAGCCAGAGAAGACAGGGCAGAGCAAGTCCTAACCACTTTGATTTGTACACCTGGACCCATGAAAGTGACCTCCCTCCCCTCCCAAGCCAAGAGCATGCAAACTGGAGGTGGATATGTGAACTGGGCATTTTCAGAAGGTGATGAAACTGGTGTGTTTAGCAACAAGAAAAAATGGCAAACCTGCTTGGCCTCCACTTGTAACAGTAACTCCATCGAAAGTAGACAATGCCAGAGGCCAATCTGGGGCAGATCCCTCTCTGATAGCTCAACAGGATTGGCCAAGAGTAGTGATTGCTCAGCGGTGGGACCAGGGCTCCAGCCAAACACATCCTTTTGGATCAATCCTCTCCGCAGAGACAGGCTCTTCATTCGGAGTCATAGTTTGAGATTCCACAAGGAGGAGAAATTGAAGATCAATAAGATTAAAAGTAAGAAGCAAACACTTAAAAAATGTATTAAATTCTTTGCATTGTTGCTATTTTTAAAAAGTCAATGACTTGATTGCGTTCTTAATTCTCCCCATTCTCTTATCCTTTCCATAAAATGTAATAGTTCCCTACACCAGTGGTCCCTAACCTTTTTTGGGCCATGGACCGGTTTAATGTCAGAAAATATTTTCATGGACTGGCCTTTAGGGTGGGACGGATAAATGTATCACATGACCGAGACAAGCGTTAAGAGTGAGTCTTAGACAGATGTAACAGAGGAAATCTGGTCATTTTTAAAAAATAAAACATCATTCAGACTTAAATATAAATAAAACGGAAATAATGTAAGTTATTCTTTCTCTGCGGACCCGTACCAAATGGCCCATGGACCGGTACCAGTCTGCGGCCTGGGGGTTGGGGACCACTGCCCTACACCATCTTAAACTTTCTCATGTAAACCAATTCCCTTACAGATCTTTCAAGATCTTCAGAGGCAGGGCAGTCAGCATGGATCAAAGCAAAAATGCTAACCGGGGATAAGAGATTGTCAAAGAAAAGAAAGAAAACACGAGGACTACAGGTGCCAGTAAGTGTTTTTTATGTTTTTGGCAATAAAAGTAGTAGCCAATCTTATCTTGTTTTTTTTTTTTTCTTCTAAAGTGTCACATGCACAAAATAAAGTGAAGCTATAAATTTAAGTCATTATGGATGTGCCGCTATTAGTCTATTAGCTCACATGTTGAAGGACCTTTGTCTTATTTTCAGTTTTTGGTTATTCCAGACAAAGCTGTTGTGAACAGTTCCGTATAAATCTTTGTGGGGATATGTGTGTTTCAATTTTTTTGTTAATATTTAAGAGTGGAATGTCAAAGTCATATGGGAAACAGTTTAATTTTAGAAGAAAATTCCAACCTACTTTCTAAAGTAGTTGTATCATTTCACATTCTTACCTGTGTGAGTAAATAGTTTGAGCATTCCAGCAATCCATACCTTCACCAATCCATAATTTTAGCCATATCAGTGGGCATGTAGTGGTATCCAATAGTGAATTCATTGTCACTCTGTAGTGACTAGTGCTGCTAGGTATCTTTTCATGAGCTTATTTGCCATCCATATATTTTTTTGGTGACATGTCCATTCAAATCTTTTGTCCACTTAAAAAATAGTGAATGTTATTGTTGTAAGATGTTTCTTTTACTGTGTTTTAGATATAAGCCCATTGTTGAATATATGTTTTGAAAATATTTTTTCTCAGTAGGTGGCTTGCCTTTTACTTTGTTTTGCATAAATATCCTGGGAAAAATATGCATTTTTATTTTGATGAAGTGCAGTGTTTGATTTTTTTCTTTTATAGTCCATACTTTTTGTTATATTTAAGAAAATTTTCCAAACCCAAGATTACTAAGAGTTTCTGTTTTATTTTATTCTTCTAAGAGTTTTCTAATTTTTGCTCTTAGCTTTAGGTCTAGCACCGATTTTGATTTAATTTTTATACATGGTGATAAGTAGTATTTGAGGTTCCTTTCCTCCTCCTTCTTTGAATACAGATAACATTTAACATTTTTTTCTACTATTTTTTTTTTGGTAAAAAAAATTATCTTTTTCCTATTGAGTTATGTCAACTCATGCTTGTTAGCACCAATTCAGCACCAACAGAAATTCCCAATTTGGGGTGTGGTGAAGAAGAAAACGTTATTTAGTATAAACAGCTCAAATATGAAGCAGTATGGCCATGAAACAGCACGGTTGTGGGGGGTCCTGGGGTGAAGTCCCTTTCTGGCTAGATAGTTCCATTCTGCTCCACCTGCTCTGGTCGGGTCTGGTCTACTGTGCTCCTGTGCTGGTCTGCTGTGCTTCGTTCCAGTGAGATATTTTTGATATTTTAGCTCCAGCAGGGGAAACAAAGTCTTCAGACTTCAGTCTTTGGTGAAATGAAAAAGTGCATTCTTTGAACCAGACAGGAGCTGACCTATTTAACCAAGAGTTCCTGACCCTAGTCCCTGATTAGTCCATCCTCACACAAATGAGAACTCTAGATTCTCACAGTTTGATTGGTCCAAAAGTCATGTTTTGATTGGTCAGAATGGAGCTATTCTGATTGGTTGGTGAAGATGCTAATAGGGGGAGAATATAGCTGTGCAACTCTGATTGGATGAGGAAGGCCTCTGTCCTGTTGGTCAAATAAAATTCCAGAAACTCCTTTATAAGGGCTGGCTCAGGTGGCAGGAGGAACACAGTGCAAGAAGATAGTTCAGTGCAGGAGGCAGTTTGCTCAGTACAGGCTTTACCTTGAAGTGCAGTTCTCATGAGAGGCCCCTGTTTAGAAATGGCTGATAGGCTCTGTTTTTAAAATTTGAGCCCATTTAGCCACCAGGAACAATTTGTAGTAGGCATCTTCTTTCTCAAAGTCCATAGTTATAATAGGATATTATTGCATATTTTTAGAAACTAACTGACCAAAAGTTAATAGACCAGATAGGTTCACAAAATGTGTGATTATATTTCCTTTCTGCTCTATTTATTTTTATCTATTTTTATGACAGTGTCACACTATCTTAAATATTATAACTTTATAATTGTTGAAATTATGTATTGTAGGTCTGCCAAATTTTTTCAAAGTTGTTTTAGCTTCTTTAATTTCTTTGCATTTTCACATAATTTTAGAATCAGTTTGTCAATTTTTATAGAGAGGGCTGCTGGGGTGAATGAAATGGCTTTGAATCAGTTTGGGGAGAATTTGCACCTTAACAGTGAGTTTTTTGATTTATGAACATGACATATCTCTCTATATATTTAGATCTTCTTTAATTTCTCTCAGCAATGTTTTCTAGTTTTCAATGTCCAGGTCTTGCACATGATTAAAAAAAAATGGATCTGTAAATATTTTTTTATTTTATTGTAAATGAAATTATTTAAAACTTTTAATTTCTGATTATTTGTTGGTGTTATATAGAAATATATTTACAATATTAATTTCCTATTCTATAACCTTGCTAAACATATTTATTTTGTGTAGTTTTTTTTAACTATTGTAAATGAAATTATTTAAAACTTTTAATTTCTGATTATTTATTGGTGCTATCTAGAAATATATTTACAATATTAATTTCCTATTCTATAACCTTGCTAAACATTTATTTTGTGTAGGTTTTTTAAAAAAATTATTGCTTCTTTAGAACTTTCTATGTAAAAGATTATATTTTCTACAAATAAAGATAGTTTCTAATCTGGATGTGTTTTATTTCTTTTTCTTGCCTGATTACATTGACCAGAAGCTCAAGTGCAATATTGAGTAGAAGGAGTAAAGGCAGATATCCTTTCCTTGTTCCTGCTCTTAAGGAAAAAGCATTTAGTCTTTTACCAGCAAGTATGATGTTAACTATAGGTTTTTGTGTATATAGATACCCTTTATCAGGTTAAAGAACTTTCCTTCTATTTCTGGTTTTCTAGAATTTTTATCACTAGTGGATTTTGGCATTTGTTAAATGCTTTATCTACTTACGTGATATCAGATGATTTTTCTTTTTATTATGTTAATATAATGAATTATATTAATTAATTTTATGTTAGAATTAATATTAAATCCACCCTTCTGGTATGAACCCCATTTGGTCATGGTGTGTTATCTTTTTCTTTTTTTGTTTTTGGATTTTTCTGAAGTGAGAAGAGGGGAAGCAGAGAGACAGACTCCCTCATGCACCGGACTGGGATCCACCCAGTATGCCCACCAGGGGGCGATGCTCTGTTGCAATCAGAGCCATTCTAGTGCCTGAGGCATAGGCGGTGGAGCCATCCTCAGCGCTCGGACCAACTTTTGCTCTAATGGAACCTTGGTTTAGGGAGGGAAAGAGAGAAGTAGAGAGAGAATGGAGAGAGGGAAGGGTAGAGAAGCAGATTGGTGCTTCTCCTATGTGCTCTGGTCAGGAATTGAACCTGGGACTTCCACACACTGGGCTGATGCTCTATCACTGAGCCAACTGGCCAGGGCCATTTTATCTTTTTATATACTGTATTAATTTTGCCAATATTTTGATAAGGTTTTTGCACTTGTATTCTGGAGGAACATTTGTCTTTAGATCTCTTTTCTTATTATGTGTTTGTTTTTGGTATCAGGATGATGCTGTGTTTATTGATTGAGTTAAATAGTGTTCCCCCTTTTTCAGTTTTCTGAGTGAGTTTGTATAGAATGGATAGGATTTCAACCTTAATTATTTAGTAGAACTAACCAATTAAACCATCTTTTGGCAAAGATTTTAACTACACATTCAATTTCTGTAATAGATATAGAGCTGTTCAGGTTATCTGATTCTTCTTGAGTGAACTTTGTTTGTATATTTCAAGGAATAAGTCCATTTCATCTAAGTTGTTGAATTTATTGGCATAGAGTGTTTATAATATTGTCTCATTATACTTTTACTGTCTCTGAGATCTATAGTGATATCATTTCTCTCATTCCTAATATTTTAAATCTATGTTTTCATTTTTTGTCTCATGATCAGCTTGGCAACAGTTTATCTGTTTTATTGATTTTTTCAAAGAAACAATTTTTAGTTTCATTGATTTTTCTCTTGATTCTATTTCATTGATTCCTGCTTTTATCTTTATTACTTCCTCTGCTCTGTTTATTTTGTGTTTAATTTGCTCTTTTTTATAGTTTATTGAGGTAAAAGTTTTGGTTATTCATTTGAGACTTTCTTCTTTTCTAATACAGGCATTTAGTGCTATACAATCTTCTATAATCATTGTTTTAGCTATATCCTACAAATTCTAATATTTTTTCCAAGAGAGAGACAGAGAGGAAGGAAGAGAGAGGGTGAAGAGAGAAATTAGAAGCATCAACTTATAGTTGCATCACCTTAGTTGTTCATTGATTGCTTCTCATATGTGCCTTGACCAGGTGACTCCAGCTGAGCCAGTGACCCCTTGCTCAAGCCCAAGACCTTGGGCTTCAAGCCAGCAACCTTTGGGCTTAAGCCAGCAACCAGGGATCATGTTGATAATCCCATGCTCAAACCAGCCACCCTATGCTTGAGCTGACAAGCCTGCACCCAAGCCTAAGAACTCAGGGTTTTGAGCCTGGGACCTCAGCATCTCACATTAATGCTCTATCCATTGCATCACTACTGGTCAGCTCTGATATATTGTTTTTATTTTATTACTGAATTTTTAAATTTATTGTTAGGAAGCCTTAGATCTGAGTTAGCTATTCTATAAGTCTTCACCTCTCATGATCTTAATGCCTGCTTTACTTCTCTGTTCTACATATATTTTTTTCATATAATAAGCTCGATGCACTTTCTAGTATTATTTATAATTATTATTTCTTTAATTTTACTTTTAATTGTTTACATTTAATATTATTTTGAATTAGTCAGGTGTAGCATAGTGGTTAGACGATCTTATTTATACTTTACAGAGTGCTTCCCTTGATATTTTCAGTACCCACCTGGCACCATACATGGTTATTACAATATTATTGACTATATTTCCCGTGTATACTTTACATTTCTGTGACTTTGATGCATTTTTTTAAAGCACTTCATATCTTTGTAGAATGAGGAGCAGAAGCAAAGGGATAAATATTGAGAAAATGATATGACATCTCCTTTTAGGGGAGAGATTTAGCTTGGTAAAAGTCTCTTTTAGGGAAAATGGCATGAGCTGCTGGAATCCCATGAAATCATATTTAAAGTAGGTTTATTTTTTGAAATAGTTTTAAATGGCCAGATTTCAACTAGGAATTACAACTGAGTTCAAGTACTAATAACTTACATTTGCTTACTGCT
Organism: Saccopteryx leptura; assembly: GCF_036850995.1. NCBI lineage: Eukaryota > Metazoa > Chordata > Mammalia > Chiroptera > Emballonuridae > Saccopteryx > Saccopteryx leptura. Next base: position 52,966,858 of record NC_089504.1, read on the forward strand.
TTGTAGTTTATCAATTTGCCTCATTTCTTCTCTGCCCTTTGGAAGTACATAGGGACCATTAGTATTGGCTGATTATTATTTTAATGATAAAGGCAATGAGGCTTATAGATATTAAATAATTTGTCTAAGCTCATGTGGCTTCTAAGTGACAGAGATGGAATTCCAACACAAGTTCTTTTGGATCCAACCTGTTATTTATTTATTTATTTTTCTTTATACCACTGGTTCTCAAATTATGGTCTTTTATCAACATGGAATTTGATATTCACAAATTCAGAGATTTACATTTTCTCTTCGCCCAGACCTATTGAATCACAAATCCTGGAGGTAGGATCCAGTGATCTGTGGTTTAACACAGTTCTGGGTGATTCTGATCAACACTTAAGTCTGAGAAGCACTGCTTCCCACCCTTGTTCTCAGTCATAACTACAATTAGAAAAGGCACACGGATGCTTGTGAACTGTTAACATGTATAATGGGAGTGCAGAACTTCCTAGTTATTCCAATGTGCAGCCAATGTTAACAACCAATGCTATTCACATGGTCCCTCTATTAATGTAACTCTGTTTTCAGATTAATGTCACTGTGTTCCAGTAAGTGTCTTTCTTTTCAGGTCATAACAGTCGATGACTGCTTTCAAAGTGACCAATCAAATTCAGAGCCAAGAGAAAATGTCTCTGAAGAAAAGTGCAACAAGAACTGGTTGACAGTGTCCAAATTTAGTCGCTTAAGTATGTAATACTGTGTACTCTGAGATCCCAAAACCTCTGGTCGAGTCTCCTCAGGCTGTGGTCTTTAGACTGTGGTTGGTCCCTGAAGTTCTTTCAAGTGGAGATAAAGGAATGAGAGGATGGCTTTTTTTCTGTTTTTAATTTTTATGAAAAGGACAAAATTTCCATGTGTTTAATGAAATAGTAGTCAGAATCTAGAAAATAATTAATAAATATTTAGATAGTCTTTTTTATTCAGAGCTATTAAATATGGCTCAATGTTCATTTATTCTGATTTATGGAGGGGGTGTCTAATCTTATAGTCTTAAGGTTCATGTGACGTTGATATGAACACTTACACAGAGTTCAGTGGGTTGAATTGTAGTTGGTTATTTACTACTGCCAACAAATGTTTATTCCATGGGCAAGTATCCCTTAAGCTTAATAATAATGATGTGTGTAGAGTATACAAAATTTGTCAACCAGCTAGAAATAAAGACTAGATCTAGGAATAGAATGTGAAATAAGCCCAGATAAGTAAGATGAGAGAAAACTATGAACAGAACTGAGAGCAATGATCAGAACTTTGAACTTCTTGCATTGGGTAACAAGAGAATTTAGTAGTTTTTAAACAGAAGGGAGTGTGTGATTAAGGACTCATGAAGATTTAAAATTATTTGAAATACAAAACTTAAGATAAAATAGATATTATATTGAAATCTGTGTTATTATGCTTCTTTAAAGCTTTAAGCTTGCCTTATGGTTGGTGGTTTTGAACCAAGGGGCTGTGGCCAGAGTTGATGCTAAATATCCTACAATGCCTGTTCAGCCCCCTCCCCAACAAGGAATTATACAGCCAAAAATCTCAATATCAACGTGGAGAATCCTTAATGTATATTTTAAGAAAATACTCAATTGTCTGTTAAATCATTGAGAATCAAGTGGGCTTTAAGCAAAAAGCATTAGAAATTAAATTATTCAGAACAACTTCAATTTACAGATATGCCTTGAGAGTTTAATTGCCTTGCCTTAAATCACACAGTTTACTAGAGCCAATAATTTTGAATAAACCCAACCCCATATATAATGATATATTCTAAGATCAATTACAAATGTATTCATTTTATTTATTAATGTATATTGATATTATGTATATATTATATATTTTAATAAATTATCTGCTATTTAGGTTATTATATATCATTCTTAAATTATTTAAGTTCTTTTTAATGGACATATAATTGACATAATATTGTATTACTTTAAGTATACAACATAATCATTTGATATATATATATATATACACACACACACACACACATACACACACACATATTGATATATTGTGAAATAATTACCACAAGTTTAGTTAACACTGATTTTCACACATAGTTACAATTATTATTTTCTTGTGATGGAAACTTTTGAGATTTACTCTCTCACAACTTTCAATAACACTATAAAGTATTAACCACAATCACCATGCTTAAATTTCATCCCCAGGACTTATTTAATAACTGGAAGTTTGTATCTCTTGACCACCTTCACCCATTTCACCCTCCCATCTTCCTCTCAAGTTATTTAAGTTCTTTCCAGTGAATTTCAAACAGAGAAGGATGGGGTAGCAGCAGGGGTCTGGAAAGAATCTCATGAAGTTTGTTATCAGAAGGGAGAGAAGACCAGGGAAATAGTCCAGGTGCCTGGCTAATTGAGGAGGCAAGGAGGACCAGTATCTTCCTTGAAGCACATCGTGAGTTGAGAATCTTATTTTTTTGAAACCTGTCCAAGTTGAGTTAATTGAAAGAAAATTTTAAAGTAAATAAAAGTTTAAAGGTGGGGGCCCTGGCCAGTTAGCTCAGTGGTAGAGCGTCGGCCTGGCGTGCAGAGGTCCCGGGTTCGTTCGATTCCCGGCCAGGGCACACAGGAGAAGCGCCCATCTGCTTCTCCACCCCTCCCCCTCTCCTTCCTCTCTGTCTCTCTCTTCCCCTCCTGCAGCCGAGGCTCCATTGGAGCAAAGATGGCCCAGGTGCTGGGGATGGCTCCTTGGCCTCTACCCCAGGCGCTAGAGTGGCTCTGGTCGTGACAGAGCGACGCCCCGGAGGGGCAGAGCATCGCCCCCTGGTGGGCAGAGCATCGCCCCTGGTGGGTGTGCCGGGTGGATCCCGGTGGGGTGAATGCGGGAGTCTGTCTGACTGTCTCTCCCCGTTTCCAGCTTCAGAAAAATACAAAAAAAAAAAAAAAAAAAAAGTTTAAAGGTGGGGAGGTACGCTGTCAGCTATCAGGTAGCTTTTTTAAAATAAAAGTTCTGTGGAAATTAACAAAAATATATTTTTAGCTTTTTCTATAGGTATTTTGTTTTAATTATAATACTCTGCTATCATTGCAACCATAATTATAATTTTATGATATTACAACAAATATATATGAAATTTTGTGATTTTTCTAATAGATTTTCGTGTACTTCTTTATATACTTTCATTTTAGCATAAAATCATTAGGGAAAAACAACCGTTATTCTCTATGTTTAGTCATAGCATTAGTCTCAGAATTAATCTAACCACTATATACCAGTAATTCTGTAGGTATCAGGTATAAAATAATAATATTAACAATAATGATTCTCATCATTCTTTTAAATAAAAGTCTAAAAATGCCTGACCTGTGGTGGTGCAGTGACTTACGTGTCAACCTGGAACGCTGAGGTCTCCAGTTTGAAACCCTGAGCTTCCCTGGTCAAGGCACATATGACAAACAATCAATGAACAACTAAAAGTGAAGCAACTCTGAGTTGATACTTCTCACTCCCCACTGTCTTCTGTAAAATCAATAAGTAAAATCTTAAAAAAAAAAAGGAAACTCTAAAAATTATTCCACCTGTTGGCATTTTATCTTTTGTTTCTGTTTAGTTTTGCCTTTTTTTTTTTAAGGAGCTCACTGTGGTGCTTGCTCCAGTTGTTAAAAAAGGATTCCCAACCTTTCAGAGCTAAAATTTCATGTATTTTAAATGAAGCATGGACAGTAGGATGCAGGAAAGGCGAGTTTAAAAAAATACACAGATGCCTGACCTGTGGTGGCGCAGTGGATAAAACGTCGACCTGGAAATGCTGAGGTCGCCGGTTCGAAACCCTGGGCTTGCCTGGTCAAGGTACATATGGGAGTTGATGCTTCCAGCTCCTCCCCACCTTCTCTCTCTGTCTCTCTCTCCTCTCTCTCTCCTCTCTCTCTCCCTTTCTCTCTCCTCTCTAAAATGAATAAATAAAAAAAATTTTAAAAAAATACACAGAAGCAGTTGTTTTATAGGAAGACAGATTATGGACAATTTAGTTCTTAACTTTAATAGAGAAGTATATATGTTATAAATGTCAAGGTAATTATTGAAGAACAGAAATAGAATATCTAGCTTTCAAACACTTGAGAAAAATAAGGACAAAGGAATCTTGGTAAAACTTGCTCAAAAGAGAAAAAAAAATCTATATTCAAATTTAAATGAATATATTCTGTTCAGATTTTTCCTATTTGCAAACTGGATTTGAATACAATGCATTTTTCTATATGCTCTCATTTTTTCCCTTCTTTTTTAACAAGGTCTAGAACTTAATACAAATCAGAAAATGAAAACTAAAGCAATCGAACAGCATGTTGCACAAGTCAGTGATTATTTAAAGCCATCTCAAGAGGTAAAAACATTCATGCACTTAACTTCTTGACTGTATCCACTTTACCTTTATGTCCCTTAATTGGCTTCTACATATTACATTTAAATCTTTGCTTTGAATAGTTGCTTAGTTTCTTCCGTGCCCACACTTTATGCTTTATGAAATTTCCTTGTACGGTATTTCTTTATGAAATTTGTCTATTCGCCCAATAACTTATCCTACACAGTTTTAGTATGAAAGAGAAAGAAATCAGGAAATTTTGAAACTGTTTTAAATATATGAAAGCTCCCACGTGGAAGAAAAATGAGGTATTTTCAACACACTTTAAAGAGGGACAGCTAGAATCAACCTATATAAACTACTGGGAGACAGACTTCAGCCCATTTCGAGGAGGAATTTTTAGCAAGTGGAATTTTCCAAGGATGGGATGGGTTTATTTCTGGAAATACTAAGTTCCTCACCTAGTATGGTTAGTCAAACAGGCTGAACAAACCTCTTGGCAGATGTGTCGGAGGGGATTTGGGCCTTATAGGGTAAAGGACCCTCCTGTTTTGCAGTCTGTTTTACTTAACCATCTACAAAATGTGCCCACTTTCCTTCCCATATGGGAAGTGTGATCTAGTTAGACTAACCCAAGAAGTCTAATTTTATTGTGCTTTGAGCATTATCTCTATGACTGTGTTCACTATATACAAAATACCTGTATAAATGTATACTAACAACCTCAGATGTTCTTATAGGCATGTAACCTGTGAATAATTATGATAATAAAATGTAAGATTACTTGAAGGTAATTGGAGGCAGGGACCTGTCAACCCTGTCAGAGCCTGGCTCTGCTCCTTTCTAATTTTCAAAGCTATATACATCAATTAACCTATGAGCTTCATTCAGTAGCTGTGTCTCTAAAATGGGGCTAATGCCATTCTTATAAGATTATTGATCATGGACAACAAAAATAACACCAGTGAAATGCCTAGAGTAATGCCTGTAGTGTACTAAGGCATTAGTGTATTAAGTGTACTAAGTTTCAAGAAATAATATACTTCTCACAAAAATTAGGGGATATTTTATAGTTTCATATTCATTTTGAAATATCCCCTAATTGTGTGAGCAGTATAGTTGGATCTAAATAGGAAATAAGAGTGAGATAGTTTCAGGGTAAGTTTATTCTAAATAATCAACTGAAACAATCTACTGATGATAGAACGTGATGTAATGATTGATATTTCCTGTCAATGTTGACTTTCATTTCTTGTTTCATCTCATTAACTGATCGTATTTTTTTTTAATTTTTATTGATTTTAATTTATTGTGTTTACATAGATTCAAGTGTTTCACCGAATATATCTCCCCCCCACCCCCGTGTTCCCCTCGCATTGCCCCCCTCCCCCCAATGCCTTCCCCCCTTCCCTCCAGGATTTGTTGTCCTGCTCTCTATAATGCTGTGTTATGTATATATAATTTCACCAATCTCTTTCCTTTCTATGATCCCATCCTCTCATCCCCTTTCCCTCTGTCCACTTTTCCTCTGGTCCCTTTGATCCTGCCTCTGCCTCTATTCCACTCCTCAGTTCACATTGTTCATTGGATTCCTCAAATGAGTGAGGTCATATGATATTTTTCTTTCTCTGCCTGGCTTATGTCACTTAGCATAATAGTTTCCAGGTCCATCCATGTTGTTGCAAAAGGTAAGATTTCCTTCTTTTTCATGGCTGTGTAGTATTCCATTGTGTATATGTACCACTGCTTTTTAACCCACTTGTTCACTGATGGACACTTGGGCTGTTTCCAGATCTTGGGTAAACAATGCTGCAATAAATATGGGGGTGTATTTCTTCTTTTGAATCAGTGCTATGGTGTTCTTAAGATATCTTCCTAAAAGTGGGGTAGCTGGGTCAAAAGGCAGTTTGAGTGTTAATTTTTTGAGGAATCTCCAGACTGTTTTCCACAGTGACTGTACCAGTCTGCATTCCCACCAGCAGTTCAGGAGGGTTCCCTTTTCTCCACATCCTCGCCAACACTTACTATGTGTTGTTTTGTTAATGAGCACCATTCTGACTGGTGTGAGGTGGTATCTCATTATGAGGTTTTGTTTTTTTTTTTTGTATTTTTCTAAAGTTGGAAACGGGGAGGCAGTCAGACAGACTCCCGCATGCGCCCGACCGGGATCCACGCGGCATGCCCACCAGGGGGCGATGCTCTACCCATCTGGGGCATTGCTCTGTTGCAACCAGAGCCATTCTAGCACCTGAGGCAGAGGCCATAGAGCCATCCTTAGTGCCCAGGCCAACTTTGCTCCAATGGAGCCTTGGCTGAGGGAGGGGAAGAGAGAGACAGAGAGGAAGGAGAGGGGGAGGGGTGGAGAAGCAGATGTGCTTCTCCTGTGTGCCCTGACTGGGAATCGAACCCGGGACTCCTGAATGCCAGGCCGATGCTCTACCACTGAGCCAACCAGCCAGGGCCCTCATTGTGGTTTTAATTTGCATTTTTCTAATGATTAGTGATGTTGAACATTTTTTCATCTGCCTATTGGCTATCTGTATGTCCTTTTTGGAAAAGTGTGTATTCATTTCTTTGCCCATTTTTTGATTGGATTGTTATCTTCCTGGTGTTGAGTTTTACAAGTTCTTTATAAATTTTGGTTATTAACCCTTTATCAGATGTAAAGTTGAATATGTTCTCCCATTGTGTAGTTTGTCTTTTTATTTTGTTCATATTGTCTTTAGCTGTGCAAAAGCTTTTTAGTTTGATATTTGTTTATCCTGTCTTTTATTTCACTTGCCTGTGGAGATAAATCAACAAATATATTGCTGTGAGAGATGTCAGAGAGCTTTCTGCCTACATTTTCTTCCAAGTTGATTATGGTTTCCTGACTTACATTTAAGTCTTTTATCCATTTTGAGTTTATTTTTGTGAATGGTGTAAATTGGTGATCTAGTTTCTTTTTTTGCAGGTAGCTGTCCAGTTTTCCCAACACCATTTGTTAAAGAGACTGTCTTTACTACATTGTATGCTCTTACCTCCTTTGTCAAATATCAATTGTCCATAAAGGTGTGAGTTTATTTCTGGGTTCTCTATTCTGTTCCATTGATCTATGTGCCTGTTCTTATGCCAGTACCAAGCTGTTTTGAGTACAATGGCCTTGTAGTATAACTTGATATCAGGAAGTGTGATACGACCCACTTTATTCTTCTTTTTCAAGATTGCTGAGACTATTCGTGTTCTTTTTTGTTTCCATATAAATTTTTGGAATATTTGTTCTATATCTTTGAAGTATGCCATTGGTATTTTAATTGGAATTGCATTGAATTTATCAATTGCTTTAGGTACTATAGACATTTAAATGATGTTTATTCTTCCTACATGAATATGGTATCTGCTTTCATTTGTTTGTATATTCCCTGATTTCTTTTATCAATGTTTTATAATTTTCTGAGTACAAGTCTTTAACCTCCTTGGTTAAATTTACTCCTAGGTACTTTATTTTTGTTGTTGCAATAGTGAAGGGGATTGTTTTCTTAATTTCTCTTTTAGACAGTTCATTGTTGGTGTATAAAAATACCTCTGATTTCTTAATATTAATTTTATATTCTGCCACCTTGCTGAATTCATTTATCAGGTCCAGTAGTTTTTTGACTGAGACTTTAGGGTTTTCTATGTACAGTATCATATCATCAGCAAATAATGATAGTTTTATTTCTTCTTTTCCAATTTGGATACCTTTTATTTCTTCTTCTTGTCTGATTGCTATGGCTAGGACTTCCAGACCTATGTTGAATAGGAGTGGTAAAAGGGGGCACCCCTGCCTTGTTCCTGATCTTAAGGGGATTACTTTTAATTTTTGCCCATTGACTATGCTGTTGGCTGTTGGTTTGTCATAGATGGCCTTTATCATGTTGAGGTATGTTCCCTGTATTCCCACTTTGCTGAGAGTTTTGATCATATATGAGTGCTGAATTTTATCAAATGCTTTTTCTGCATCTATTGATATTATCATGTGGTTTTTACCCTTCTTTTTGTTTATATGATAAATCACATTGATTGATTTGTGAATATTGTAATAGCCTTTCCTCCCCAGAATAAATCCCATTTGATCATGATGTATGATTTTTTTCATGTATTTTTGGATCCGTTTGCTAATACGTATTTTGTTGAGAATTTTAACATCTAAACTCATCAGGGATATTGGCCTATAGTTTTCTTTGTTTGTATTGTCTTTGCCTTGTTTTAGAATGAGGATTATGCTTGCCTCATAAAAGGAGCTTGGAAATCTTCCCTCCTCTTGATTTTTTTGAAATGGCTTGGGAAGGTTAGGAGTTAGTTCTTCTTTGAATATTTGATAGAATTCACCTGTGAAGCCATCTGGCTCAAGGCTTTTGTTTGTTGGGAGTTTTTTGATAACTGTTTCAATCTCATTTGTTGTAATTGGTCTGTTTAGGTTTTCTGATTCTTCCAGAATGATTTTTGAAAGATTATATGTTTCAAGGAATTTGTCCATTTTATCTAGGTTGTCTTACTTTTTGGCATACAGTTCTTCATAGTATTTTCTTACAATTCTTTGTATTTCTGCTATGTCAGTTGTTAATTGTACACTCTCCTTTTTTTTCTCTTTTTTCTTTTTTCTTTCTTTTTTTTTAACAGAGAAAGAGTCAGCAAAAGGAACAGATAGGGACAGACAGACAGGAAGGGAGAGAGATGATAAGCATTAATTCTTTTTTGCAGCTCCTTAGTTGTTCAGTGATTGCTTTCTAATATGTGCCTTGAGGGAGGGGGCTACAGCAGAGTGAGTGACTCTTTGCTCAAGCCAGCAACCTTGGGCTTCAAGCAACCTTTGGGCTCAAGCCAGCTACCATGGGGTCATGTCTATGACCCCACAATCAAGCCAGCGACCCTATGCTCAAGCCGGTGATCTCAGGGTTTTGAACCTGGGTCCTCTGCATCCCAGTCCAATGTTCTATTCACTGTGCCACTGCTTGGTCAGGCTCTACTTTCATTTCTAATTTTATTTATTTGAGTCCTCTCTCTTTTTTTCTTGGTGAGTCTGGTTAAAGGTTCATAAATCTTGTTTACCTTTTCAAAGAACCAGCTCTTGGTTTCATTGAAATTCTGTATTGTTTTCTTTGTGTGTGTGTGTGTGTGTGTGTGTGTGTGTGTGTGTGTGTGTGTGTGTGTGTTTTGCCTCTATGTCATTTATTTCTGCTCAGATCTTTATTATTTCCTTCCATCTACTTCCTCTGGGCTTTACTTGCTGTTCTTTTTCTAGTTCTTTTAGATGCAGGATTAAGTTGTTTATTTGAGCTTTTTCTTCTTAAGGTATGCCTGTAATGCTATGAACTTAATTATCAGTGCTGCTTGTGCTGTGTCTGATAAATTTTGAGTTGTTGTGTGTTCATTTTCATTTGTTTCAGGATATTTTTTATTTCGTTTTTGATTTCATTGTTAACCCATTCGTTATTTAATAACATGCTATTTAGTTTCCAAGTGTTTGAATGTTTTTCAGTTTTCCTATTGTAGTTGATTTCTAGTTTCATTCCATTGTGATCAGAGAAGATGCTTGATATGATTTCAATCTTCTTAAATTTACTGAAACTTGTTTTGTGTCCTAACATGTGGTCTGTCCTAGAGAATGTACCATGAGCACATGAAAAGTATATATATTCTGCTGCTGTAGGGTAAAAAGTTCTGAAGATATCTATTAAATCCAGTTGATCTAGTGTGTCCGTTAAGGCTGTTGTTTCTTTGTTAATTTCTTTCTTGAGGATCTATTCATTGATGTTAGTGGGGTATTGAAATCCCCTACTATTATAGTATTGCTGTTGATCTAGCCCTTTATGTCTATCAAAATCTGCTTTATATCTTTAGGTGCTCCTATATTAGGCACATAGATATTTATAATGGTTATATCTTTCTGTTGGATTGCTTCCTTTATTATTATGTAGTGACCTTCTTTATGCCTTACTATATAGCCTTTGTTTTAAAGTCTATTTTGTCAGATAAAAGTATTGCTACCCCAGCTTTTTTTTTCATTTCCATTTGCATGAAATATTATTTCCATCACTTTACTTTCAGTCTATGTGTACTTTTGTTTTGAGGTGGGTTTCTTGTAGACAAGCAAATGTAAAAATCCTGTTTTCTTATCAACGCAGCTACCCTATGTCTTTTGATTGGATCATTTAATCCATATACATTTAAGGTTATTATTGATATGTATTTGTTTATTGCCATTTTATTCTTTAAATCTACACTCCTCTTTTACTAGATTGTTTTTCCTTTTGTTTTGTTTACAGCAGGGCTCACCATTTCTTGCAGCATTGGTTTGGTTGTAATGAATTACTTGAGGGTTTTTGTTTGTCTGGAAAGGTTTTTATTTCTCCTTCCATTTTAAATGATAGCCTTACTGGATAAAGAAGTCTTGATTGTAGGCTCTTGTTTTGCATTACTTTGAATATTTCTTGCCATTCCATTCTGGCCTCAAGTGTTTCTGTTGAAAAGTTGGATGTCATCCTTAAGGGGGCTCCTTTGTAGGTGATTGGCTGATTTTCTCTTGCAGCTTTTAGTGCTCTTTATCTCTTAGCTTTGGTATTTTAGTTATGATGTGTCTTGGTGTAGGTCTCTTTGGGTTCCTCTTTAATGGGATTCTCTGTGCTTCTTGAACTTGTGTGACTTTTTCCTTCATCAATTTAGGGATGTTTTCAGCTATGATTTCTTCATTTAGGTCCTCTATCCCTCATTCTTTCTCTTCTCCTTCAGAAACCCCTATGATGTGGATGTTGTTTCTCTTCATGTTGTCACAGAGCTCTCTTAGAGTTTCTTCAAACTTTTTGATCCTCTTTCTTTTTGCTGTTCTGCTTCCATGCTTTTGTTTATCTTGTCCTCTAATTCACTGATTCGATCCTCTGCTTCATCCAGCCTGCTTTTAATTCCTTCTAGTATAGTCTTCATTTCTGATACTGTATTTGTCATTTATTTCTGATTCTTTTTTATGATTTCAGTGTCCTTTTTGATGCTTGCTATCTCTTTATTGAGGTGCTCATTATGTTCATCTATTGTTGCTCTAAGATTCTTGAGCATCCTAACAATCATTATTCTAAACTCCACATCTGGTATCTTGGTTATTTACATCTCATTCAGTTCTTTTTCTGGGGATTTCTCTTGTTGATTCATTTGGATTGCATTTCTCTGTCTTCCCAATTTGTCTCTGTGTAGACTGCTCCTTTGGATGTGCTGTTTGTGTAGCTAGCTGAGTTCATTACCTGATTTTATATGATCACTCTCATTTCTGTAAAAACCTTTATGTATTACATTTTCTCTTTCCTGTCACCATAAAAATAATTTCATTCTTTTCAAGTCGTCAACAGATTGCTAAGATTTTGTGCTAACATTATGCATTTTTCTAGCCTACGTTTAGTGTGTTTAGAAAAAGATAAATACTGAGCTACAGGAAGGGAAGGGGGAGAAAGGACTATACTTTCCAAGGACTGTGTTTTGCAAACATGTTACCATGAGCTTGGGATGGAAGAAGATTGGGTGAACATATAATGACTTTCCCTTTCTTCTCAGGATCTGGGTAAAAGCTCTTCATGGAATTTCTGGAGCAGCAACCTCAATAGAAACTCCCTGTGAGTATTTTTTGATGTTTGTCTGTAGCATCTTTGGTGGTGGCAGCAGCTTCTTCTTCTTCTTCTTCTTGTTCTAAACCTGATTGGGAACACAGATTTAATTTGGTCAGACAAGTAGGAAAAATAGTGTTTGTCCAATGACAATATTTTTCTTTTGTTAGCAAGAAATGAAAATTATTTATTGTCCAAATTGTCCTGTTTCTGGCACCAACATCTCATCTCGGTGCCTTTTAAGAATATAATGAAGCACCTACTACTACAGCAAATTAGCTATTTGTCTTTTTCATGTCAAAGAAGCACACATAGAATAATAAGCATCATATCTTTTCTGATAGATAAGATTGTGAAATTTGCATTAAAGAGTAGAAATGAAGCTGTCTTGTCTAAAGAAAAAGACAGGGTAAAGACCTGATGATGCTTTCTTTTTTAGTTTTCAAAATATTTTTTCTTTAAAAATTTGGGGGTTTTTTGTTTATGAGATTGATCTTTTTTTATTTTTGGTATCTTATTAACATCCTAAGTGTTTGTCAAGGCAGTAACTCTTTGAGAAGTATGGAGACAGAGAGAAAAAGAAAGATGGGGTAGAGAGAGAGGAGATAGAGAACTTACATGGTTGTAGGCTTAGGTATCCTAGAATTTAATTTATTCAGAGAAATAAAATTTTAAAATTAAACAAGCAATCATCATTCTATTTTGTTTGTAAAGTTTTCTGGACTTTCCCAGTTGTAGCATCAAATTAAACATTTATACAGTCATAAGAGCAGAATTCAAAACCATCTGTACTATAAAAGGCCAGTTTGTACCAAAACCTGTGAAATGTGCTTTCAGTCTACGTCAGCTCCATTAGAGATGACCTTTTTTTCTGGAGCTCACATCAAGGTCTCTTTGTGTGAGCCTGCCTTTCGACTTAAAGCACACAAGTCTTCCTTCTCCCAAAGGTGCAGTATTTTGTGCTCATGCAGAGTGGTGGGTTATTGCAGCATGAAATTAAACAATAATTGTAATTGTACTTTCTTCCCCAAGGACCTTAAATACTGGAGATATTCTTTGAATGCATTCACTCAGACTTGCCAGTGGCCACTTGTGCACTTGAGCAGGACAAGTAACAATTTAAAAGGAGCTAATTCAGCCTGTGAACATTTAGGAGCCACATGGGCTAATGAAACTGATTTGTAGGTTTGTCTGGAGACACTCACAGACTCATTTGTAGGCATCTACTTTAAATAGTTCAGAAATCCTTTAGATCAATTGATCCAGAACCACACAAACCCAGTTAAATCTTATATATGTTGTGTGATTACATAGCTAATTAAAACCAAAACCAGCAACTGCTTTTCAGTTAGCTTAGGGCATATATAGTAAATGAATACATGCATATCTGCTGCTCATTTTTCTATGAAAGTAATTGTAAACTATTTCTCTATTGTTAAAGATAGGGGTCAAAGGTAACTGATACTTTAAATGAAATATATACATATGTGTATAGACTTTGTATTGTTACTGTTTCACATACTTTTCCTTTCTTTGGTCATGGAAAAATGTAAAGCATAAGCAACTTTTAAATTTTTCAACAGGTTGAGAAGTTCAAATGGAGTTGACAGTAAGTTTTTATATTTACACATTTCATTTTTATTTATCTTATGAATGATAAGATTCACTCTTCTTTTGAGATTCTTGTAGTTCTTAAAATTCTATCTATGACTTTTGTCTACTATGCCATGTAGAAAGTTCAGTAGAAAGTAGAATGTTGAATCTCTTTCTCCAAATAAATCAGGACTGGTGCCTGAATTAAATCTTTTGAATTGCCTACCTGTTTTTTTACTGATTTTCCAGTTTTCTCTGTGATTAAGGGTATAACCACTGAGATCAAATTTAGACTCTTTGACCACCTTATTGTCACTTTTTTACATCTTGCTCCTTTAAGAGCCATTCATAAGATTCTGTGTGGATACCTTTTCCTTTATGTTTTCGGTAGGACTCTGACTCAAATGGTTAAGTGAGGCTAAATCATATGAAAGAACTCCCTGGTAAAACCACTTTCAATAGCTAATCTTAAATCACCACATTTTATGAGCTTTTTATTTCATATTCTTGACCCCTTGATGCAGATCAGGTACCTTTCTCTTCTGTGGTCTTGTTTCACTCTACTTCCTCGGTTTTCAGTACCCCCTTTGCAGTTGATTCCTTCTCCTCTACCTACAAATTTATGTCATCTTTTATACTAAAGAAGAAAATGATCTTTTCCTTGATTTTACCTAGCTCTGAAAATGTCACTACTTTCCCTCACCTCTAAATTAATTGAAAAAGAATGAACATTTGCTCATCAGCCCATGGCGTCTGGCCCTACCATTCTAATGAAACTCCACCTCTGTTAAGTCACATGATCTCTTTTTAGTTATCAAACTGGTGACATTTGATATTGACTATTTTGTTCATTTTCTGTTTCTGTGAGGTTATTCTTCCCTGGCTGTTCACTGATTTCTTTGTTGACTAACTCTTGGTCTCTCTGATCACTTCCTCTTCTTCATTCAAGCTGGAAATCTTAGTCACTTACAGTGTCTTTCCCACACCACTACTCTCTGCTATCAACTTTGCCTTCTAACTCTGTGTTACCTCCACCCCCATCTTTAGAAGCTGTCTGCTTTGCTCTACTCCACTGCTCCTACTTTTAAGCCTTCAGTGTTTATTTTCCTAAGTAAAAAGTGTATACTCCCTTTTGCCCTTAATATTGTGTTAGTATTATGATTGTTTCCTTTTTCTTTAAACTTTCCCACATTCCTACTGGAATCATCTTTCTGAATGATAAATCATCACTTATATGGAAACCTTCAGTGGCTTCCCTTTACCTAAAGGAATGGCTGCAAATGGTGTTGTCTATTTCAGTGATCCCCACAGCCTGGCTCCAGTCCTAATATCCAGGCTCATCCCTTTCATTCACTATTTCTACCATGCAGACTATGACCACCCACCTATTAATGCCTCCACGTGGTGCCTAGAAGGCATCTCCAACAAAATACTTCACCTTTCTTCTCCTCTGTCTGAGGAAATGGCAACTCATCCATCCAAATTCTAAGGCCAAAGTCATCTTCTTTTTCTTTTTTTAAAGGCCAACGTCTTGTAATCATATTTATCTTCCATATCTCACATCTCCATGTCAGTCCTTCAAAATATATCTAGAATCTGATTACAGTACTTTGCTCTTCATCTCTTCCCTGGGTTACAGAATGGCCACCAAACTGTTGCTTTTTGTTTATGTCCAGAGAGCAGCCAAAATAACCTTCTAATCTGTGAGTCAAATTGAATTACTCTTTTGCTCAAATGGTGTTTCATCTCACTCTGTAAAAACAAAGTCCAAACAGTCTGCAAAGGACTATTTATCTGCTCTCCCTCCTTCAACTCTCAAACCTCATTTCTTCTCAGAATAACCCACTCTGGCCACACTCCCTCTTTAACACAGCAAGCATGGTCCTGCCGCAGGGCTTTTGCACTTGCTGTTACCTCTGCCTGGAATGCTCTTTATTTATCCATATGACTCAACTTCCTCTAGGTGTTTGCTCAAATCTCACCTCATCAAAGAGGCCTTATCTAACCACCCTATATAAAATAGTAACCTCCCTACCCCTCATACTTTCTAAACCTTTTAACTTGATATGCATGTAACTATATACATTATATATTTACTTGTTTGTTTATTTTCCATGTTGTTTTTTTTTTTTTACTAGAACATAGCCAGAGACTTTATCTACGTTCATTACTACTATTTCTCTTTAGCATAGACCAGTGTGTGGTACATAGTGGGTATTCAATAAATATGTATTAAATCAATGCAAACAACACCTCATAGCTCCTTTTGTGGTAAAGCCAGGATTGAAACTCAGTTTTATCAGATTTAGATGCCCATACTTTTTAAATATTTCACATTATTTGTCTATGAAGATTCCATAAGCTTTTATATATACCTCAATTATATAACTTAGCAAACTGTACTGTGATTATAGTTTATACATTTTCTCTCTCACTATTTCATATTTGCTTTTCTTTATGGTGAGAGACATATCTACTTCACATCTGTCACAACTAGCATTATTTATATTGGGAGAAGAATACTTTTATTATTATTATTAAATGAACTCTGAAAAGAAGAATCTTTTCTGCTGATCTTACTTTTTACCAGGCACCCCTAAAGGGAGGGGTTTTGGCTCCTTTCCTTACCCAGCAACAAAAAGGCAGAGACATCTATGAAATGGGGCTCATTATGCTGCTTACTCTACTAGGTATAAAGCAGTTATCACCACGAGACTGAAGTTCTCCACTTTAATTTTGATTTTATGAAATGGCAAAACTGTTGCAAAAGATGTCTCTGGAGCCTTGTAATTTAGGACTTGAGCACATAATGGAGAACCAGTTAAACTTGCAGGAGGTGTTCTTAGCACACAGTCCTTCGGTAACCAACAAGTCCCTTGGTGTTGTGTTTTCCTTCACTCCTTTGTTTCTGGTATATACCCCTAAATGTGTTTCCATCATTTTGTTGTCATTTTAGGTCAGTGAAGTAGTCTGCTAATAACTTGATATTAATAATGTCTTTATATGGGTACTGCATCTTGGTAGGGAGCTCAGAGAATTGTGCTTCTGGGATGTCGTGAAGTGTGATGGGCAGCTGAGTGCCTTCCGCAGCCCAGAGGTATAATTGGTTCAGAGGAAATAGATCTTTGAGGCTAATATTACCTGTCTTTCTTCAATTCCCTATATAAATATGTTTGGAGATATTGCATTGATGATTGGAAGCTGTCAGGATACCATGCACAATAATGTGGTTAAAGGATATTAGGCAATCTTTTTCGAATATCGAGACGCTATTCTGATTAACCTGTTCAATAATAACTTTGAAGGCAATATATTCAGAAGCATGTATTTATCTCCAGCCAAGTAATTAACATGCCAATCTTCTCTATAATTTCAGAAATCTCAGCCTCCTTAAAAAGCCCTCAAGAGCTTCCCCATCATTATTCAGGTAGGATGCATGTGCACATAGACATGTCACCTGAGCTAAGCATCTGTGAGTCTGCATTTGTAAACAGAAACGTTGAGGAATTTGTAGTATTGATATGGCTCCCAACTTGAAAAGGTGTTGTTCGCTCTGATGAGAAGAATATTTAGATTTCTTACTTTACCACTGATTTGGGAAAATAAGGTTTAAGAGAATCTGAATTTAAAAAAAGTTTGTATTGGCAAGTTCATATTGTGAAGTGGAAATATGACCTTGAGACTGACTAATTCCTTACAAGTTCAAAGCCAGTCCAAAGGCAGAGATCTCTAAATTTTGGATTAGGGAAGTAACAGGCCTGAGACTACTAGTTCTTTGAGAAAGGGTGTTGTATCCTAGGGGTGCCCTCAGTGAACATAACCAACCCCACAGAGTAAGTTTAGCAAAGACACCTTAGAAGGATGTAATTAAATAAGATGTCAAATGTCTTGACTCTCTTAAGCAACATAACTTCACAGAGCTTCAGTTGCCTTTCTTCCATCATACTTGCCCTTCCTGAGGAACAATCTGCCAATGGGCTACTTGAGAATTAAGAGGGAAACACTGAAATATTAAGTAGTATTAACAACCATCAGGATTCATGCCATTGGGTGGTCTTTTGGGCATTGTTGCTGCCAGCATTGGATGAGATAATACATGCGCAAGCCTTTTATACAATCTAAAGCTTGGTACATGAATAAGAGTTTAATGGTGTGATAATTACCATTACTATTACATCAAGGACTTATGTTTTGGGTCCAGCAATAGACTGCCTTATCCTGAATTCTCCTCTACAGTGAATAGTGCTTAGTGGAGTCCAGATGCCACATTCCAGGCTCTTATTACTGGGTCTTTCAGCTCAGCTGTTATACATTTTGACTCTGGTTGTCAACTTAAGGGAGTTTTTGGTGAGGAATACCATAACTCATATTTACTCTGATCTGTTAGGACATGGCTTTTAACAGGAAAATGCAGATCACTTGCTTCTAATTAAAATTGGTATTCAACTCTCTCTGGGAAAAGAAGGTGAACTGTGCAAAGTCAACAGTAGATGTCTCCACAGTCCACTGTACATTAGATTCACTCTGGAAAAGAAAAACCAGGGAATAAAGACAACAGATTAAAATATTCTTTAAAAGGAAGTTCCATATATGTATATGAACTAGTATGTGATTTGGTTCTCAGGGAGGCAGAGGTGATAGTCCTACCTTAGACCATGTTATATAATCTCACATCATCTATTCCTAAAATAGGGATATCCTGTATAAGATTGAGTTTAAGTACTGTATAAAAATAGATAATATTTTTGATAAAGGTAAAAATTAAGGGTCTTTGAAATGGAATGTTTTAATATTATATGAATATATTGATGTAGGGAGGCTTTCTGTAGGCTCAGCCCACTGATGCATACTTAAAACAGTAAATCTGTTTTTGTTTGCAGCCATTGAAAGGAACAATTTAATGAGGCTTTCTCAGACCATACCATTTACACCAATCCAACTCTTTGGTGAGTGCTATTTCTACCTTCTTGAGGCTGTGCCAAGGGCAGAAGCATAATGTTTGAGTAAATCAAAATCAGATTTTGTTTTGCTGATGGTTGCAGTTTAGTGAGATTTATTTCCTTAAACAAAAACTTGTTAACCACCCGACCAGCATCTAGCATCAATGTCTAATACTATGGGGAGGGGACCCGTAATGAGCAGAAGTTGGGAAAAAAGCAATAATGTTGCACCTGGCATTCACTGATTTAAGTCTGGAAGTAAGTAGGAAAGAAAAGAACCAACCAACCATGTGTAATAAACAAAGAAGAAAGCGATAAATGTCAGTACGGTAAAAGCTAACAGGCATCTGAAGAGAAATGCTTTGTATATTGTTTTTTATTTGTTTTATTTCATGTGGACTAATTGCTCTTAGCTCAGAAAGCAAATGTCATTTTAAAGGCTGGAGTAGTAAAGAAAAACAAGCTCGCATTCGCCGGGGCTACAAGAGTTTCTCTGTCCGGCCAATTGACAATACAAGAAGAGTCCCTACACTGCCCTAGATCTTGATTCTCCTCAGACTCTTCACATGGGGACAGATCAGGTGGCTTCTGATTGTTGATGCAGATGCCTTCTCCTTCCACTTGGCTCCATGGCTGGGTTTGCAACGCAGTAACTCTTCTGAATACTCCAAAGAGATATCCGGTGGCATTTATATGAGCACCAAGAATAAATACTTGAAAATATGTTACTAAGCATTTACTAGACATGTTTTTTAGTAAGCAGTTCAGTGTAAGAGTGAGAAAATCGATTCCTTTCCTGGTAAACTAGTACAGTGTTCACCAAAAAAGCCATTTGCAGCAGAGGTTAAAGGAGAAAATGAAATACAGGCTGGCAGTTGTGTATAAAATGTTACTTCTGTTGTGAAGCATTAAACACTAATCAGGTGGGATCTAAACTGGACAAGAATCGTTCCCTATTCAACAGCCCCAAAGTGGAAGCTGTATAGCAGTTAAAGAGCATTTTGTGTATACAATTTTTTAAGTGGGATTGAATTTGTAGCAGAGGTTCTAATTCACATTGGACAGGTTAACAGTTAATTTTTACAACCCAAAGAAGGGGTGAGAGTTACTTTCACTCCCATTTTACTGATAAAGAAAGTAAGGCTTTAAGTAACTCGTGTAAAAAGCACAAAGGAAGGAGATAGTCTGGGATATGACCTTGATTCTATTTAACTCAACTGGGTTAAACCATGCATTCTCAATGGAGGTGATGTCATCATCCCCAAGGGAACAAAAACATCCTTTTCTTTTAATGTATAAAGCAAAGATATACACATACACACACTTATATGTGTATATATATATAGCACATAAATGGATATACAGTATATCTTTGGTATTAAAATGTCATGGGAGGAGCAATTAGGAAAATATCTAATAATGCTCATCAGGGGGATGATAATGAAAAAGACAGAGTTAAATGATCTCTTTAGAACTATTTGTCCTTACTACTTTGATTTTGTTTACATATCCTTTCTACTTTGATTATGTCTTTGCCCAGTTATAGTCTATGATAAGAACAACTTAATTCTTGTATATCATCTGATATTTGTCCCTTCTCCCCTCTCCCTCTTTATTGGACAACAAATAAGATAAAAACATGGACCATGTCTTTACTTTCTCCTAGTTCCTGTGTAGGTGAAATTCTCATTTTCCTCTGATCATTTGGGAAACTGAACCAATTCTGAGTTGACATTTAGGATGTCCTTCATGTCACAGACAAGATCTCACTGAACTCCTCACCTACACTTCTCTTTGTAGCCGGAGAAGAAGTAACTGTCTACAGGCTGGAGGAGAGTTCCCCTTTGAATCTTGATAAAAGCATGTCTTCTTGGTCCCAGCATGGGAGAGCTGCAATAATCCAGGTGTTGTCTCGAGAAGAGATGGATGGTGGCCTCCGCAGAGCCATGAGAGTCATCAGCACCTGGTCTGAGGATGACAATCTCAAGCCAGGGCAGGTTTTCATTGTGAAGTCCTTTCTTCCTGAGGTTGTGCAGACGTGGCACAAAATGTTCCAGGAGAGTACTGTGCTGCATCTGTGCCTCAGGGTAAGTCAGAAACCCAGAGCCCAGATGGACAGGTTAAAGAAAGATCTGGCTACATTGTTGTGGTTAACCCAAAAGATGGCTTATTCTTTTTTTGGAGGGAGTAGCATTTTGTTATTTTTGTTCTGTAGAGCTTTTTGCTTTTGGAGTGGGGAGAAGTAGTAGTTTAATAAAGCTGAAATTTATACATGGGAGGTTTCTAGTAATTTCTGATCATTAATTAGTGAGCATGTGATAGTAAACCAATATTTTATCAATGCTCCCTATGTTGTAGGAAATTCAACAGCAAAGAGCTGCTCAAAAACTAATCTATACCTTTAACCAAGTGAAGCCACAAACCATTCCCTATGCACCCAGGTGAGGAAATAAGGGCACCCTCGCCCTTCATGTAAGTAGGAATTTCTATCTATTCTTCTCAGTTCTCTTAGTCATGAAAAATACGAGACCCTTCGGGAAGTTCCCTGAGACTTTATTTTTGGGCTCTTCTTTCTATAGTTCTGGAGACTGGTAAAAGAGAATTAGATATCATAGGGATACATAAATCACTAAGCATATATGAGTGGGAAAGAGAAGTTCATACAGAGGGCATGACTATGAAACAGGCAGATCCTGGTTTGGTTACTAATTCCGGGAACATTATGGCAGAGAAACATTTCTATTTTAAGCATAATGTTATCACCTAATATCTTATAGAAATTAGGAACTTTTTAAGAATGAATTCTTTTATTTTTTTTCCCAAGCGAGAGGAGGGGAGATAGAGAGATTCCCGCATGCACCCCGATTGGGATCCACCCGGCAACCCCATCTGGGGTCATCTGGGGCCGTGCTCACAACTAAGCTACTTTGTTTTAGTGCCTGAGGCAGAGGCTCCATGGAACCATCCTCAGGGCCTGGGGCTGATATGCTCAAACCAATTGAGCAGGAGAGGAAGAGAGAGAGAAGAACAGAGAGGGAGAGGTAGAGAAACAGATGGTCACTTTTCCTGTGTGCCCTGACTCTGTATTGAACCTGGGACATCCACATGCTGGGCTGATGCTCTACCACTAAGCCAACTGGCCAGGGCCAAGAATAATTCTTATTATGTTCACTTGAGTATTTCCATATGCTTGTATTAATTTAGCAAGAAAGACCATAATTCAGTGCTGAGGACTTACAATAAAGTTGTTTTGTTTCATTTATAAGGAATGTTATAGCACATGGCAAGAAAAGTTGAGTTTGGTACTCATAAAGGAATTGGAAAATTTCTTCAAAGAGAAGGGAGTGGGTAAGCCTGGGAAAAACCCTCAATCTCTGCATTCCATAGAAAGGCAAGGGCGTGTGCATTAAGGCTCCATTAGACCAAAGTTAGGTAATCTCCCCTGCTGCTGACTATTTGGTGACATTAGTCCCACCATTGCTGCCTTGTGAGGAATCATGGCTGCTTTTTCCTTCTCATAGGTTCCTGGAGGTTTTCTTAATCTACTGTCATTCTGCCAACCAATGGTTCACCATTGAGAAATATATGACAGGGGAGTTCCGCAAGTACAACAACAACAATGGTGATGAAATTGTTCCCACCAACACCTTGGAGGAGCTGATGTTGGCTTTCTCTCACTGGACCTATGAGTATACTCGAGGAGAGCTGCTGGTTTTAGATTTGCAAGGTGATTGATAGCCTAGGACTTGATACAACAAGCAGGAGGCAAAGTTCAGGAAATGCTGACCAGGAATTGCCTTCTCCATGTCATGGTCACCTACTATGTTTGACCTTATTCTTTACTCAAAGCCATGCTTAAGATCTTGTGAAGACATTCCGTGGCAATCTTTTTATTTATTTTTTATTTTTCCAAAGTGAGAAGTGGTGGTGGTGGTGGTGGGGCGACAGATAGACTCCGCATGCACCCGACCAGGATCCACCTGGCATGCCCACCAGGGGACTATGCTCGGCCCCTCTGGGGTGTTGCTCTGCTGCAATTGGAGCTATTCCAGCACCTGAGGATGGAGCCATCCTTGGTGCCCTGGCCAACTTTGCTCCAGTGGAGCCTTGGCTGTGGGAGGGGAAGAGAGAGACAGAAAGAGAAGGGGAAGGGTGAAGAAGCAGATGAGCGCTTCTCCTGTGTGCCCTGGCTGGGAATCGAACCCGGGACTTCCACATGCTGGGCCAATGCTCTACCACTGAGCCAAATGGCCAGGGCCTTTTTTTTTTAATGTGAAGACTGAATGATGGTATTTGTTTTCTGAAATTATTTATTATTTGTGAAACTGTCTTAAGTGGGAATAACAAGATGTGTTAAGAACCAGGATGGGTAATATATGGAGTTGTTATATCTAGTTTTGAAGAAGGTGGGGCCGTTTATTTCAGACATTGTATAGTGTTGATCATGAGTACTTATTGTGTTGTTTCCCACTGAGATCAAGGGAAAAATATAGGCAGATGATTAGTTGCCTAAAATTTAAAGACATCCAAAACTTTTATCTAAGCAAAGATAGACTTTTGCATCAAATTTTCCATTTTTATGGTTTTACCTTGGACTTATGGTCACAATCACACTGAGGCATGCATTTATATACACAGAAAATTTTAATTTCTAGGTATTTTTCATGATTTTGTGCTCACTACTTTAACAATTTATAATTTAGCTTGCTCTTTTTGCTGTGTGCCTTGATGTGACAGTTTATGAAAGTACAGACTCAGTCTGAGAAGACGCGGTGCACTTATTTAACGGAAGCCTTTGATCAGTGCATCTCCCCGCAATCCACACCTCCCATGTGATTTATAATCCCGCAGCACGAAACAGGTTGTCTCTAGCAGGCTTTCCTTGCAGGGACAGAACGAAATATGTATTAAGGTCAAAGTTTAGTCCTTGGGCTCACTGACTGGGGCTTTGGTTTTAAATAAGGGATTTAGCCCAGGAATTTTCACTAAAGTTATCTCATTTAATCCCAGAAGCAGCACCTCAAGGTAGATATTATAGGGAATTTAGGCACAGAAAGTTTAAATAACTTGCCCAAGGTTGCACAGCTACTTAATGAGAGAGCCAGGATGCACACTTAAGCTGGTTTGACCATCTCTTCTTTCCTTTCCACTGTACTATTTTTGATTGCTTCATGAGTTTCATTCCCATAGGACATAACCATGCTATGGTTCACTTAAATAGATTGGACCTTTTTCTTTTTCTCTCTGACTTCCCTACCTGACCAATCCTGGGATTCAGTGCTGAAAGCCAGGCTTGGAGACTGGAGAGAGTCTATATAGGCAATTCTGGGGCATTGTGAGCCCAATATCTAGTAAGGCTGCAAAGCCTTTTTGGTTAAAATTTGTGCCACGTGCTCAAGGATGTGTGTATATATTTTAAACTACATGTTAAGTCCTTCTGCCCTTTCAGATCTGTGCTGTTCACAGGTTATACTTCTAACTCTCAAACACAGTGTTTTAGGAAGCAATATAAACAATGTTAAAAGAGTCAAGATGATTCATCTTTTAAACCAGCAAGTCCGTGATCCATGTAAACCCAGCATGCTGATGCCCAAGGCATCTGCTTTTGTAGCTCATGTTGGGGAGAGGTTGATTGTTTTCATCTGTACTTAAGTGTCTGTGCTTTGAGTTTTGGGTGGAGTTGTTTAAAAAGCAAAAAAAGAAACAAAAAAACAACCAAAGAAAAACTTTAAGGAATTAATGATGACTCTTCAGTGTGTTTTATATTCCACTTGAATAGGTTTTTGTTTAATGATGTTTATGTTTGGGGATTTTTATGTCTCTTAGTAATCCAAAGTGACATTAAACAGAGCAAATGCTGTGTTGGTAGTCTAGAAGGAAAAAGAGAATTAACTTTATTCTTTTGCTGGGCAATTATGTGAATTGCAGAAATAGGCCACTCCAAATAAACTATGTCAAAACACTGACCTTCAAAGAAGGGAAGAGAGGACATCATAGACTGGGTGTGGGGAAATTGAGATACTTATTGGAGAGTTTTGGCCAATTGGTTAGGCCTGGATTTATGAAGGAATACAAGTCCTGTAACAGTAATTATAAGTAGTTATATTACTACTACTACCAGCTAACATTTACTAAGTACTCATTTTGTTCTAGACATTTGGCTAAAGGCTAATACATTATCATATTTAATCCAAACCAGGTTGGAAAGGAAAAATAGGAAGAACATAATGTTTTCTTGAGATATTTTAATGGTGTTGGCTTCAGTTTTGTTGATTAGTATTTCTGGTCTTTGGAAAGATGATGTGTGTCATCTGGGAAGGAGAGAACGGAGACTGAGATGCCCAACAGCAGTGGTGAGGAGGAGGGGTTTTGGAGTCATAGTGTTGGCATCCGATTCCTGGCTTCACCACGAATTAGCTGCATGATCAGAGGGTGACCACTCTGAGTACCACTTCATTTGTAATTGAGGAAAATAATATGCACTTAATTCATAGGATTGTTAAGGGGTTGAAATGAGACAAGTTCCTGACACACAGTAAGCCCTCAGGATATGTTGTTGTTGTACTAGTCTCTGTGTGTCTCTTTAACATGGAAGTTAATCTTCAGTAGTCTGTTCTTAGCTGTGTGGTGGTCCTGCAGAGAGACCTAGCTTCAGTCTCTGCAGAGTGAAGCCCTGCTCAGCTGCTGTGGCTCCCTATTGCTTTGAGGAAAGGAAGGAATGAGGAACGCTCTGGCAGTTTATTTTTTCCTTCTCCTCTCTACTTCCTTCCAAGGAATTGCCAGTCATTCAGCCAGGAACTGCCGCACCAGGCCAGGAAGATGAATTCTACAGAAAGGCTTGATCAGTTTCCAGTCATATAATCATACAGTCATTTTCTATTCTCTTTCCATTTAAAAATCCTACATGTGAGGGCCTGAATCATCCTCATTACACTTGAAACCCAACTTTTAATTCCCTGCAATGGGAATTAAAGACAATGCATTTCAAAGTACAGTGGTCTGTAGCATATTTTTTTAAAGCTCACTATATTTTTCAAAGAAGTTTGGAGATATTAGATCTTTTCTTTTTATTCAACAAAGCAGTTTCTGGAATAAGTAAACATTAAAACCAACATTATCATCATGAAATTCTATGGCTACCAAAAAGGTAACATCTTCCTTCCCACAGGTGTAGAGGTTCACTGATGTATCCCATGGTGGCTGGGATCAGAGTGTAATTTTCTGGGCTTCTCATAAGGGCATGCTGCATATTATCTTATACATAGGCATTTACTCTGTTAAACTGGTAAAGAGATATCATTGGGATTTTTAAATGTGAAAATGTCTTATTTTCTATCATGTTTTCAAATATGTAGGAGAATATGTAGGTAGGATGGGCACTAGTGTTAAAATTTGCCTTTTGGGCGATTCCTGTGTAGCTGGGAGCGGCAGGGTAGGTGGTGCTGGTGCAAGGGGTGTGCAAGGGGTGTAGCGTGACCGATTTTCTGGACTGCTCGCCACTTGCCCTTTCTGCCATTTGAAGGCCTCTGAAAATATATTTAATATTTAAGCTTTGAACTGTCAGATTGGGTTTAGGGATATGAAGTTTTGTGGATATCAAACCTTCATTCTTATAGGGACATTTATACATTAAAAAACACAGTACTTAAGGGAAATGAGGTAATCAGAACATGACAGCGGTGAAAAAAATCAGAACTTTACAAAGTAAAGATAATAAAAATAGCAGTTGACATTTTTTAACACCCTCAGATCAGACACTTTGCTAAGCAGTTTGTATAAGATAGTTCATTTAATCTTCTCAGTAACCCTATAAGAGAAGGCTTGCTATCATCACACTTTTAGATGACTCAGCTGAGATTCAGAGAGATTAACCACAGTGCCAGGGTCTCATAACTAGAAAGTGATGGGAGTGTGAATGGAACCCAGATCCTTTGACTTTCTGCCTGCAGAACAAGCAACACAATTTAAAGTAAACAGGAGCAGATGTGATTTTGATAGACTATTTTTCCCTATAAAGCTTCCTTTTTTCTAGTTGATATGACCTCTTTAGGCACTGTGAGTAGTCCCAACTGAAATTTACAGTTTACTCAGATATCAGCCTAAAGCTTTCATCAGCTCTGGGATTTTCACCCTAAAGTTAGGGCTGTGCTTTAATATGTAAAGGGTTTGCAGTCTTTAGTCTTTCTACTGACCTACTTGGGATATCAGTGTGTTTGTCATTCTGTTTATTTACAACAGAGTTCAAAAAGCAGGGGTTCCTTCTTTCTTTCTTTTTTTTAGTTTTTTATTTTTCTGAAGTTAGAAGCAGGGAGGCAGTTAGACAGACTTCTGCATGCACCCGATTGGGATCAACTTGGCATTCCCACCAGTGGGAGATGTTCTGCCCATCTGAGGCATTGCTCCCTTGTGGCCGGAGCCATTCTAGAACCTGAGGCTGAGTATATGGAGCCATCCTCAGTGCCTGGGCCAACTTTGCTCCAATGGAGCCTTGGTTGCAGGAAGGGAAGAGACATAGAGAGGAAGGAGAAGGGGGAGGGTGGAGAAGCAGATAGACACTTCTCCTGTGTTCCCTGACTGGGAATCAAACCTGAGACTTCCATGTGCCGGGCCGATGCTCTACTGCTGAGCCAACTGGCCAGGGCCTAGGCTCTTCCTTTATATACCTGTGATAAGAAAAGTATAAAGAGCCCAGCCTCTTCCTATGATGTGTATTTAAAAAAGATAAATGACAAGCAAAATACATTTTGCACACTTGCCCTTAAGTCTATGTTTCAGCCTTACTTTCTCTTTCCCTAATCAGAATCAATGTACAAAGAGATTCTATGCCAAGGGTTCTAAAGCATCCCTGCATAGAATTCAGAGGGCCTGTGAATTCTGGTGAAAAACAAATTGCACCTTTGTTTTCACTAATCTATAGCTGAAATTCACCATTTCTTGCAATTATAATGGAGAAACCACAAACCACAGTGGTAGTAGCAGTGCCCATGACTATTTGCAATGGCAATTACAGATATTAACATTGTACATGTGCCTGACCAGGTGGTGGCGTAGTGGATAGAGCATTGGACTGGAATGCTAAGGGCCCAGGTTTGAAACCCTGAGATCGCCAGCTTGAGTATGGGCTCATCCAGCTTGAGCACAGGCTCAGCAGCTTGAGCGTGGGGTTGCCAGTTTGAGCGTGGGATCATAGACATGACCCCATGGTCGCTAGCTTGAGCCCAATGGTCACTGGCTGGAAGCCCAAGGTCGCTGGCTTGAGCCCAAAGTCGCTGGCTTGAGCAAAGGGTCACTGGCTCAGCTGGAGTCCCTCGCTCCCCAGTCAAGGCACATATAAGAAAGCAATTAGACGAGATCGAGTGTGTTCAGGGTGGGATGGCCATAGATTGAGAAAGCAATCAGTGAATAACTAAGGTATCACAATGAAGAATTGATGCTTCTCATTTGTCTGTCCCTCTTTCTCACTAAACAAAACAAAAACATTGCACATGCATTGGCAGATATTTCAAAATACTATTCATGTTTATTATTGGATAGTGTGACAGTTATTAGATTTGTGCTAGATTCTGTTATTAACGTATTAATAAAGAAGCACATATGTGGCAGTATAACAATTTAAAAACTATTTTGTATTTCATTGGTTTCCTTTGTAATACTATGTATTTAAATTATACATTTTATTTATTTATTTATTTAAAAATTTTATTCAGAAAATTTAATATAATGGGGTGACATTGATCAATAAGAGTACATAGGTTTCAGATGCATTTTAGAACATTATTTTGGCCCTGGTCAGTGGGTCAGTGGATAGAGCTTCAGCTTGGTTATTGACATCCCAGGTTTGATTCCTGGTCAGGACATACAGGAGAAGCTACCATCTGCTTTTCCCTGTCCTTCTGCTCCTTCTCTCCCTCTTCCCCTGCTGCATATACTTGATTGGTTTAAGTATGGCCCTGGGCTCTGAGGAGTGTTTGGTTGGTCTCAGAGTCAGCCTTGGGTGCTAAAAATGGTGAGCAACTTGAGCATCAGCCACAGGGGATTTCCGGGTGGATCCCAGTAGGGGCACCTGCAGGAGCCTGCCTATCTCCCCTCCTTAGAAAAAAAGAACATTATTCTGAGAAGGGGGTTCCGTAGTTTCATTAGATTAACTAAGAGGCTCGTGACAAAAAAGGTTGATAATAAGGTTATTCTCTTTATTTTCTTTTTTTTTGTTATCAGGTTATTTTCTTAAGAAAGTCAGTTTCTTAGGGGAAAAGTCTATAAACTGTAAGGATTATGTTTTCTTGTGAAAGGTTTAGCGTATGGTAAAACATACAAATCATAGCAAAACTTTTTTAAAATAGTAGCTAGAAAACTAGGTTTTTGTTTAGTTTTGTTTCACCAAATAGAAATATATAATGTTATAAATTTTATATTATTTTAAAATAAAAATTTCATTAAAGTTGCATGCAAGAGAAGCAGTATTGATTAGAGGATGATCTCAGAAATCTTTGCGTTGTGTTGTGCCTGAATAGTACATTCTCCTGTCTGATCGGCTTGCCTGAGAAACATTTCTGTGTTGGAAATGAGTCTCTTCACCACTTGCATTTTATTTTATTTATTTATTTATTTTTTGTATTTTTCTGAAGCTGGAAACGGGGAGAGACAGTAAGACAGACTCCTGCATGCACCTGACTGGGATCCACCCAGCATGCCCACCAGGGGGTGATGCTCTGCCCACCAGTGGGCGATGCTCTGCCCCTCCGGGGCGTCGCTCTGTCACGACCAGAGCCACTCTAGCACCTGGGGCAGAGGCCAAGGAGCCATCCCCAGCGCCCGGGCCATCTTTGCTCCAATGGAGCCTCGCTGCGGGAGGGGAAGAGAGAGACAAGAGAGGAAGGAGAGGGGGAGGGGTGCAGAAGCAGACGGGTGCTTCTCCTGTGTGCCCTCGCCGGGAATCGAACCGGGACTTCTGCACGCCAGGCCAACGCTCTACCACTGAGCCAACCGGCCAGGGCCACCACTTGCATTTTATAACAAAGATTCACTTTGTGGTTGTATTGATCCATGTTTTGATAAATGTTAGCTTTAAATTATACTTACATTATCCTTTTATGCACCGGTGTCATTTTTTAAAATGCAGGTATATTTAATCAAGAATAACATATTATGTACACTTGTTGATCAATGTCACTTTGTAAAATTTAATTTTCTAAATCAATAAAATAAAATAAATTAAATTAAATCTAAGAAAGAAAAAAAAGAATAACATACCATATCCAGGAATGTGCACACAGCAGTAAGCATACATCCCAGAGAATGTTAACAACTGAACACATGTGTAACCAGCACTCAGGAATTTGGGGTATCTGTATCCTACTGTTTTTAAATGCTACATATATGAACGTGTGTGTGTGTGTGTGTGTCTTTGATGCAGCAGACGTTGTACCTGCAGAACCACACAGCACCTTGCACCTTGCTGAGCAATGATGGGCTCCATCGAAGGAGACTAGGCACTAGTGGAGAGACACAAGCTTTGGCTCAGCTTGAACCCTGTCATCATTTGTGCACTGTGTAACCTCTGACAAATTGCTTAATCTCTTTGACCATCAGCATACTCATTGGTAAAATGAGACTATGAGGGTGCTAATTAATACTTTTTAAAAAATGACTGCTAATAAATAGAGAAAAACAATTTGGAATATCTAATATATAAGAGTAGTAAATAAATGGTGGATGCCACTATCAGTAACTGTGAAAATACTACTAAAACATTTACTTGTGGCCTACAGTTTATTATAGTATAAGAGGAGGTTATGGGCAACTGGATTAACTAAAATTTTCAAACATGCCAAGATAATTTTTTATAGTACAGTTAATTTACATGATGTTTAATTTATTACAGGGTAAGTATAGGTTTAAAGAAAGAAATTAAACTTTGATTTTTCTTTTTGAAAATCTGAGAAAATGAAATTCCCATTTGCTAAGTGGATTTTCTTTCTTCTTTGGAGGTGTTGGAGAAAACTTGACAGATCCATCTGTTATAAAACCTGAAGACAAACAGTAAGTTAATTTATGATGTTATCTTTCGGAAAATTTCATTTAACACACTGTACGTGGTTTTAAAAAAAATAATTTTTACACACATGTATTTCTTGCCTAGATCCTAGGCGGGTTTTGAGGCAGTTCTTATCTGTATATCTATATCCATATCTATGTCTTTATCTGTTCTCTGTTATATATACATCCAACTACAATACAATAAAACATGATAAGATTTAGAATATAATAAGATTTTAAAGAAAGCATAGATTAGGAAATGAAGGCAAAAAGAAAATATAGAAATAATATAAGATTAAATCTGAAGTCAAGTTAGTACACATAAATGGAACTTATATAAACGATTGCAGTAGCCAGAACTTTGTGCAAATTTGACTTGAGTTTTCCAGTGGCCCAGACAAAAGAGAAATATGGGTTAGTGCAGTCTCTATAGGCTTTAGCATAAAAACAATTAATGTCATAGGAGAAGCATGGTTTCCTTTGTTGTCTGCACAATAGAGTCATTGCATTTTATCACTGGTCTTCCATCAAGTGCCTATAAAATAAAAACTGAGGGCATAAAGTTCGCCCCTTAGTAACGGCAGTTCAGTTCTGTGAGAGGCCAAAACAATGAGGCTCAAATATGGAGGATCAGATTGTCTGTTAATTAAAAACTGAAATTTAAATTGTATGGAGGGGTAAGTCATCTGCCTGGCCCTTGAATCCCATGGCATTTTATCCCATAAACAGATTTTTGGGAAGACTTGGCGGTGGAGGCTCTGAGGCTGTATTCTTCTGTTAAGGGTGGAGTAGAAAGAAAGAAGTGATGGTGTTGATGAAGGACTGACCAATAGAGCAGGTGACAGTAGTTCTCACACAGGAGTTTTCATTATAATCACCAGGAGAGAGCATGTTGAAACACAGATTGCTGCCTCTGGAGTCCCCGCCCCATTTTTCCGATTCATTGGGTTTGGGGTGGGGCCAAAAAATATAACAAATTCCCAGATGATTCTGATGGTGCTGCTGACCCGGAGACCACACTTGGAAACTGCTAGCATGCAACATTTTTATTTCTAAGTGTCAATACTTGGCTCTGGGTTGTAAAAAATATATATGAAATTATGTATGTGAGAAATCCTTGTACAATAAAATCTAAAAATTTTACTTGCCTTTTTGCAGGAATCACACTGTAAATATTTATGGCTTTAATGCTTTTACAGAACGATCTACCTTATCTCCCATGTATAAGATGCAACCCTTTTCAAAAAATTTTGGATCTAAAAACTGGATGTGTCTTATACAGTGGTCGTAGTTTGTTTTTTTTACTTGCATTTCCCTCTTTTTCACACTTGTTCTACACTCATTGTTGTAGATTTTTAAATTGCATTTCCTGTTTTTCGTGCTTGTCTTTTTTTCAACTTTCAGGCCCCAAACTTAGGGTGCATCTTATAAATAGGGACGTGTTATACATGGGGAAATATGGTAATCTAACTGTGATCTCATCTACAGGCTTCTATGCAAAGAGACCCATCTTAAAGTATCAGCTATTCCTGTGTCCTAGATAATAGCTAGAGAAGATAAAGGTGAACCTATGCATCAAATTCCTATGGTCTTTGACCATGCAGTTCATGTTGTGACTTTTAAGAGTATAGATAAAAGCTTTGTTATTTTACACTTTAGCAGAACTAAAGTGTTTTATCTAAGAATATTATTTCTTCAGTAGCCCTGTGTGCCTAAGGGTTTGTAGTAGGAATATGGTACTTATAAGTACTTTATAACTTTGCGGTGAAAAAATTTTGCATACATAATGAACCAAGTTTGTATATACTCTATCACTTATGTCATTTAATATGACCTGAATATTTCTATCTTTTAGAATTCTAAGATTATATTATCCCACTTGACAGTTGAGTATTTAATTGCATCCTATAGGCCAGTGGGTCTCAATGTCTATTAAGGTCACCTAGGAAAATTGTTTTAAAAAGCTGCTCCACACGGGTATCAAATCAGAATCTCTGAGGAGAGGGCCCTGATGTCCGTATTTTTTAAAAGTTCCTCATGTGATTCTGACAGACAACCAGGGTTGGGAACCTCTGTCTTATGGCAGACTTTTATTTTTTATGACTTGAAGACAGAAACTCTGGAAACTGATAGGACAGCATCATTGTAACATGCCTGGTTGTGTGGGGTCACCTAATTTTGGGTGCAGATTGGTCCTCATGGTGAAGACGAGCAGAAGTGCTATTTTTTTGCAATGGTGGCGAGGCTCACGTTTCGGATGCCCTCTGTGTGTGAATAAACGTTTGCTGAGCAAAGCACGGGCCCCGGACTAGTGCCATCAGCATCATCTTGGAGATGATGAGAAATGCAGGATCTCAAGGCCCTCCCTAGATCTCCCTGAATCCAAATCTAACTTTTCACAGGATCCTAAGCTGATGTGCTGCAACCTAGAGTTTGAGAAGCATTGGTTTCGGCAATTACTTTTCACATGTTACTTATTTTACCCTTAACAATAACTTCTGAGGTAAACATCTTCCATCTCAGCCCACAAATGAGAAAACTGAAGCTCAGTGAAGATGGTAACTGGCTTACTAGGAGGAGGGGGTCCATGAAAGAACAATCCTCTATCAAAAGAGAAGATTTTTTTGTGGCACAAGTTCTGATATTGTCTCTGAAGCTTGCTGTCCCTTTCCTTTTGCAAGTGAAGACAAAGTCCTCAGGCCTTCTCTCCCTAATCCTCTCCGGCACCTTCACTTGGTACTGGGGTCATAAGCCTACACAGCGCTGCCTTAGTTATCCGTAATTTTGAATTGCGTCTTTTCACTTACCTGGATGGTTTGGGGTATTTGACAATTCTGAAATGATTACAACAAGATATTCTTTAGTAAATCTGTGCATAGATGACATTAATTAGTGTTTCCTTACATGTGGAACTAAGCTTCTACCGACGTTTCCTGTGCTGTGAAAAATCTGGAAAACAGTTGTATTTATTTCTTTTAAGAGCTTCATTACCTGAGATTGCAAGGCTGTAGGCATGCTGTAGGATGTAGACCCAATGAATGTCCCTAAAACCTTCCTTACCCCCTCCATCCCTGCACAGGGGGCAAATGCCTCATAGACGCCTTTTACAGTAACTTTGATTCTTTTGTATTAACTTTCACAAAGCTCACAGAAGGAAATGATTTAGCTTCTCATTTTTATCTGAAAATCAGTGTTACATCTCTAAGTGGGGGTTTCATGTTTTGCTGGAAGGAAAAGGTAGCAGGTATGCAATGCATGAGAATAAAATATTCCAACAGGGTCCTGCTGGAAAGTGGATAAAGGGAATTCTCCATTTTAATGACAAAGAAAAAAACCCCACCATCATTTTTCACTTTATTGCCATCATGGAGTCTGGTACTAAATATCAAATGATTCTACTTTCTTTTGCCACATTGGTTTCACCTTATTTGGATTTTTTTTTTTTTTTAACCAAAAGGACTGAAAGAGAATAGTTAATAAGGGCAACTTATGCAGCCGGGTAAATACCACCAGAGTCGTACTTTGTAAGGGCGATTGAGTGACCAGGAAAATTAATCCTGGGTGTCTGTTCACTTTGTCTTCCCTAGAGATTTCCTCCACCTACTTGCCTCCAAGCAAAGAGGCAATCTGAGATCAAACTGACATCAGCCCTCATTCTGAGCCTGGCACATCTTCAGAGCAGCTACTGTTATTCTGCCAAAAGGAAGTGGAAATTGAGATAAATGTTTCAATACTTGGATGGAAAAAAGTCCATTTTTACACCGCGTCCCTTTTGAAAAACCGCATTCCTTAGAAGCAAAGTTTATTGTTTCCTTTTGTGATAGTGAGCCTTTATTTTTTTCTTAAGACGTGATATTTAAGAGCGGTAATTGAGTTCAGATTTTAAAATGTGCTCTTTCCACTCTATGTGTCATTAAAGTAAAATATTAGCTTTCATAAAGTTTCTTTGGAAGTGTTTCTGGTGTGCTGTGTTCCGTGGTGTGTGGAGCGTCAGCCTGAAGAATGATGGTTGTGCGTGATCTGATAATGGATGAATGTTGATCCTAGAATCTGCTGAGGATCTATTATAATTACAGAGTATTCAAAATGTGTCAAATATATACTGATTCTGTTTGTGATTTGTCACCTACATTTAGCATATGTAATTTACTTCCCCCAAAATTATAGCAGTCTTGTCTTTCAACAAAGAGCCCAGCCATTGCAGTTTGCAGGGTAGAAAGCAGATACCAAAAGCTGTCAGGATTGATGTAAGGTTTTGTCTGGTATTTGTTTTCAAGGACATGGTTATATTTAGAAAGGTATTTGGGTTTGAAACAATGTGTGTGAATCCTTGCAGAAGGTGCGTTTTGATAGCAAGTTTATTTTACTTTTACTTTACCTT
Source organism: Saccopteryx leptura (assembly GCF_036850995.1). Classification (NCBI taxonomy): domain Eukaryota; kingdom Metazoa; phylum Chordata; class Mammalia; order Chiroptera; family Emballonuridae; genus Saccopteryx; species Saccopteryx leptura. The sequence continues at coordinate 53,001,784 of NC_089504.1, forward strand.
ACCAGTATACTAGTGGAACATTTGGTATTGAAGGTCATCCTCTTACCCAGGGCATTAAAAAGGGTCTCAGTGTATTTTGGTTCAGCGTGGTACATAGAAAATTCCCTCTTCTATCAGATTAGTGCTGAAACGAGTTTCACAGTAGGTCTTGGAGTTGGGTACAAAGATTTAAGTGCATTTGAATTTTAAATGTGCAAACCTAACATTGTTGCTTCCCCAAAGTGCTCTGTCCTTTGTTGGTTCCTTCGAGTTCGCCGGGTTACTATGGGATACTGTTCAGTATCTCAGAGAATCCTAGTCGAGTTCTTTTTTCTTAGCTGTAATCTAATTGATATTCTGATATTTCCTCTAGATCAAGAGGAATGGTGTTTGGACCAGCCAATTTAGGGGAAGATGCAATTAGAAACTTCATTGCAAAACATCGTTGCAACACTTGCTGCCGGAAGCTCAAACTCCAGGGTATGTCCTGACCAATTCTACTTTTTTTTCTAAGTAAATCTCTCATAGAACAACATCCATTATAACCTAGGATAGAGTAGAAAACCTTAATCACATTTTTATCTTATTCGCAGTTGAGGCCTGACTTTCTGACTACAAATTTTTCAAGTCTCTAAAAGGGATTAAAAAGGACAGAGATTTACTTTAGGTTTTGCCAAAATGTGATAAAACAACATTGGGCCCAGTACTTGTCACAGTCTGTCCAAGGGAAAAGTTCTACGGACTTAATTGGGGTAAAATGGACTGAGGGTAAAATGGTCTCTACACCACTCCCCATCCTTGGGTCCGGAGTGGTGCCCGCAGTATTTCTATTCTATTCTTATTTACTTAACCGGACACATGGGAGGGCGGAGAATGGAGGGAAACATAGCTGTCAATTAAAGTAGTGCTTTTCCTACAAAAACCTGCCACTTCTTTTTATTATTTATTGAATTTATTGGGGTGACACTGGTAAACCCCTGCCACTTTAAACATATGTGTATATATTTTAAATCTGACCTGATAACATCGCACATTTTTTTTTTTGGAAACCAATATGGTCACTACAGAAAACAGTCCTGATGTAAAGGCAGGCAGCTGGAAGCCGGTGCCCCGCCTTGGCAGACTCGGCCTGTCGCATTCTTTCCTTTTATCTCAGAAGGGACACTGGATGTCTGTCTCAGCCTGCTCACTGTTTTCCTTACATCATACCAAACTTGTCCTTAGAATGGAATTTCACATTTTTTAAAACAGAGTACCCCTTCCTGCCTTCTAATAAAAATGATTGTACCAATTTACAACAAAAAAAGGGCAAATTCTAATCTTGTTAGCATTAGAAGGAGAAGGTTGAGAAGTTGTTGTTGACAAGACAGAGATAGGACTGGGATTTGGATCAGGCTTCCTGTTCCAGTGAGAAAAAACCTGTCCGACAGAGCTGGTGGTCAGGGTGTGGATGCAGGGTGGGAGGTCAGATGGGAGCAGCGGAGAGGGCAGGGTTGTCACTCTCATTCTAGCTGCCCCGGACTTGCTCTTACAAACTTGCACAGCAGACCTGGGCAAAGAGATCAGTCCGTAGCACGTTGGCTGAGCTGCCCACTGGCTTCCTCTTTGTTCAGAAGGAACCCAGGAAGGATCTGGGGCTGCACTGTGAGGGGCGTCTGGCCCTCCCGGTGCTGACAGATATCTGAGTCAGCCTATCATTGCAGGCTGAAGTTGGCTCATTAACTCAGGGTCCCCAGGCGCTGGCCTCTTCCCATGGCTGATGCATTGTATCCTGGACAGGGCAGCCTCTCATTCCTGGAGACACAAGGACTACATCTGATCAGCCAGGAGAAAGGGAGACTTAAGGCATAACTCACTGCTTTCATCCTGGAGCCCAGATAGCTGTTCTATATGATTAAGTTGGAGATCATTTTTTTTTCAACCTATACTGGTGCGTTTGAGTAAATCAATAATTCGTCCATCTCTAGACCTAATCCATGGTTCCTTTCAAAACCTTAGTTAGCACATTTAAGTGGAAATAAGAAACATCCTCAGTTACTCAGTTATTTGGTTATCTGAATTAAAAAATGTTTAGTCTTGTCAATGTAAAAAAAAATCTTTCAAACCTGTAAGAATTCTTATGAGTTTATTTGAGCCAAACTGTTGACAATTGCCAGGAAGCAGAGTCTCAACAGATTGAGGAAATGCTCTGGAAAATGGTGGTTTCACCACTTATTTCATACCTCAGAACCGAAGGGGAAGGTGTAAGGGCTACATGAACTTGATCGGTGATAGATTAGGGAGGTGGTAGACAGCAAAGGGGGAGGATCTCTGGGATTCGACAAAAAGTAAAAATGTACATACAGAAACTTACATAGGGAGGCAAAAGATAGGTATGTTTATTAACATGGTAATAACAGTGAAGGCATTTATTGGTTCCTGCTCTGGTGGGATGCCAGGCCCTGAGGGGCCAGAAAAAGATCACCCCTACATTTCAAAGACATGTTATCAGGTACATTACTGCAGATGAAAAAAGGGAACAGATAGGCTTCAAAGCAAACATTGACTTTAGTTCAGATAGAGAATAACTTCCCAGTACATGACTATCCACCATAAACCGCTTTTAGTTAAAAAGTTTAAATTTCAGCCCATCCTGTGTGTTTACTTTAGGTCCCAGAGTCTGTCAGGCCACCGTGTAGGCTCTCGCTGAGCTCGTCAGGTTCAGCATGTGACCCCTTTTTTATCCACAGTCTGGAAAACTGAAATAGGGGTGGTTTTTCTTTCTTGCTTGGTAATGTTTTATCTATCTATCATCTATCTATCTATCTATCTATCTATCTATCTATCTATCTATCTATCTATCTATCTATATCTATCTATCTATCATCTATCATTTTTAAAGAGACAGTTTAAGACCATGTCTGAGAACCTGGAATCCAAAGTGAGACAGTGTGAGGTCATATTCCAGTTCTGCTTCTTACTCAGATGTGACCTGGGCCTCGTTCCCTCTTCCATACACTGGGGATAATAACACCGATCTCACAGAGTTGGTGTGAGGATTGAAGTCATATACGGATATGTCACTAACTGTTGGTTACTATTAAACTATAATTTGAATTATTTTTATAACCAGGTAATTCCCATTTAACATTAAAAATACACAGACTATATGTTTAAGGTTAAAAAATTTAGTTAACAAAGTGGTATGCAAACATTTAAAGCCCATTTTTCTCCGTACATTTCTCCCTAATGATTACTCCTATTGATATCACCTCACACCAGTCAGAATGGCGCTCATCAATAAAACAACACAGAATAAGTGCTGGCGAGGATGTGGAGAAAAGGGAACCCTCCTGCACTGCTGGTGGGAATGCAGACTGGTGCAGCCACTGTGGAAAGCAGTATGGAGTTACCTCGAAAAATTAAAAATGGAACTGCCTTATGACCAGTAATTCCACTTTTGAGGATTTATCTGAAAAAAAAAACCCAAAACACTAATTTGAAACAATAGATGCATTCCTATTTCATTGCATTGTTATTTACAATAGCCAAGATATGGAAGCAGCCTGAGTGCCCATCAGTAGATAAGTGGATAAAAAAGCTGTGGTACATTTATACAGTAGAATACTACATGGCCATAAAAAAGATGGAAATCTTCCCTTTTGCAACAGCATGGCTGGACCTGAAGAGCATAATGCTAAATGAAGCAAGCCAGAGAATTATCATGTAATTTCACTCATGTGTGGAACCTGATGAGCAAAATGAACTAAAAAGTAAACTCACAGAGACAGACCCATAGAGAGCAGACCAACAGCTGTGTGTATGTGAGGTTGAGGGGGCTGGGTGAGGGGGTTGGGGGATTGAGCAAAAACTGACAATAAAAGAGGAAAAACTCTTGGACATGAACAACAGTGCGGTGATTGCCAGGGGTAGGGGGTGGAGGACGATGTAGCAGGGAGAAGTGCTGATGGACCCAGACTTGCTGGGAAGGTGAAGACAACAACATGACATATAGAGATGTGTTGTACCTAAAACCTGTATAATTTTGTTAACTAGCGTCATGCCAATAAACTCTTTTGATAATTTCCTTTTCAAATGGAAAAAGTAGGCTTTAAGAAGCATAGGATTCAATAACTGGATGTCACATTCGTAGGCAGTGCCAAACCCAAGGACAACTTTATAAAAGCTGACTATTGAAACCTTGAGATCGCTATTTGGGCTGAACTCCTTGTCCCTGCCCAGCGTTCAACAGTGAAATGCCCTGTTCCCAGTTTGGCCTCACTTAACTCTGTTCAGGCTGTGTCTTAAAAGGCATTGCGTATTGAGTCAGGCAAACAAACTTTCCTCCCTGGCTCCAGTGATCACAGGCCTAAGACAGTGCTGGAGAGCGAGAGCCGCACATGGGCGTGAATGAGGCCGGTGCTTTGGACGTGGATGACGGTTTGAATTTCATACGTGGGTGGCCTGAGGAAGCAGTGTCTTCTCTGAGTACTTGCAAAAGCTTAAATTTCAATTTATCTTCACTTTTGAGGATTCACATAAATAACCATATTAATTGTCTTCCTCGCAGATTTAAAAAGGAATGACTATTTCCCAGGAAGGATAAATTCGACCTCTGGATTTGAAATCCAAGTAGAACCAGGTGAGGGGCCTCCAGCAAGGGAAAGAGGCAGTAATCCTCCAGAAGACCTCACTCGATTGTAAGAAAGGGGAGAAATAAGAAGATGACAGCCCTTGTCCTCCCTTCCATGAACTAACACTCTGGTAACATAGGTTGACTGGCCTGACACTGATTATGTCAGGATGGCCTTATCCTGTGGGCCATGTTGGGACCTGCCTCCTGATCCTCATGACTCCTGTAGCCTAAAGACCTCATTTGTATATGAAGATTGAGTTCTCCTAGGTGTGGACTTGTGTGCAGGGTGCTTTGTATGTGCTTGTCGTCCTCAGGTTCCACAGGAAGACACTTGGAGGCATCGGCCTGGAACCCTCTTCCTTTGTTCCTCATTGCTTTAGCTGGTCTCTTTGATCCTTTGGAGCAGAATGCTGTTGCTGAAGAATCAGGGAGATGAATTTAATTTATTTTCTCATTATGTGTGCACACTCAAAGCCCCACTGCTGTTCATCACCTCACCCACATATTGTATTTATGTATATATGTGTACATAAAAAAGCTACTTGACTTCCTCCTCTCTCTTTTCAGCAGCGTGGGGCTTTGAATAACAATAAGAAGGAAAACCATCAATGAGTGTGTATTTGCACAGACGTAAGCACACTCCTGCACAAACTGACTAGTACAAAATTAGTGTTCTGCTGTAATCTAGATGGGTTGGACGTACTGTCGGTGACTCAGATGATGCCTGGGCATTTCAGTCTCCTCTGAAAGCAGGGAAAAGGGCCATCCAACACAAATCTCTTTGTTTGTTTGTTTTAAAGGGGAATAAGGATATGCAAAACTGGAGATTATGAAGGAATGTTTTCCCTTCCTAAACTCAAGGGTATGATCAGTTAGAGAGTCATCTAAGCCAGCCTCTAAAACATCACTCCCTTTCTTAAAGCTGTGTATATTGTATTACAGGTGAACTTACTTGCTGTCAGATCCTATGGAGAAAGACGGGTTTCTGATTAAAAACATGCTTTGAAGGTGTTTGCTTTGTTCCATTGCAGAGTACTGGTAGCGTAATGAGTGCTGTGTATATTTTATGTACAGCCCAAGAGCATGTAATCATTTTGGAAGCCCAAGGGGAAGGTCCCTGAAGCTGTACATGACAGCCGTGTTTGGGGATCAGGCATTTCCCGTTCGCACTGTCGGATTGCCCTACGTCAGGACAAGCGTGAGCTTTCCACACGAGGAGGAGATGAGGCTGGGATCCTCTGTCTTCGCCCCTGCATCTCCTTTGCCTTTTTATAGACTGTTCCAGTCTACCACAGGCCTCCTTTGTTTGAAAAAATTCACCTTATCTTATCCTTACGTTAGCCTGCTAGCTTTTTAAATCAACACTCCTGCATTTGTAGGTTATACTTCAGGGGAAATTGTGCCCAGGCATAAGGGGATGTAAAGCCAAGAATTTAGTTTGCCGACAATCATGTCTGATTCTTATAAGATTGAGTTGCACAAGGGCTGATTTATACCCCTTTTATTTTGTTCTTGCAGGTGGTGGGAAGCAGGAAATTGGGTGATTTCTTGATTGGCAATTGAGGATAAAATGTTATGCTCTTTTCAGAGTTTAACTGTTCTATTCTCCAAATCAATAGGGATCTATTGGTACTCAATTCAGTGCTGTGTTCAGCTACGGAAAGTGGCAGCTTGCCTGTCCAAGGGCCAAAGTAAGGCATTAATTCAATGGTCAATTATTTGTGATCTGGAATAAAACTTGAAAACAAATACATTTTGATCTCAAATCTATGCTGTGCTCTTTTCTCTTTCATTTTTTTTTTAAAGAAAAATCACCAGAATAATATTAGAAAAGATGAACTGTTGGGTAAAACTCACTGTGGGATTGCTTGCATGTAAATACTGATGTGATAGTCTTAACTTGGAGTGATTCATGAAAGGGTGGGGTATTGATTCATTCATTTGGTCAGTTTTATTCAATAGATATTTATTGCCTTCTCTGTATCATGTGAGTGAAGAGGATGCAGTAAACATAGCATTTCTTTGCCCTCAAACCTCCCTTCCTCCCTCCCTCCCTCCCTCCCTCCCTCCCTCCCTCCCTCCCTCCCTCCCTCTCTTCCTCCCTCCCTCTCTCCCTTCCTTCTTTCCTTCCTTCCTTTCTCCCTGCCTGCCTCTCTCCCCTTTTCTCTGTCTCTCTCTCTCTCTCCTTCCTTCCCTCCTTTCCTCTGTAAGGCCAGTAGCCACGGCCATCATCAGAGCCACTTGGTCCATGGAGGTTCACATTTGATTCAGACAGACGGTAATGAAACAATGGAGCCAAGAACTGGTGGACCATTATCTTTAATCCTAGCTAGCACCTGGTGGGCAAGAAATACACACAGTGGGAAAACACTTCCCTTTCCATTCAGGGCTCCTAAAGCCACTGGCTTATCCAAGTATTCCTAGAATCAAAGGTTTCTACCTCACCAGCCTTATTCACCTCTATTCCCCATCTCCTTCTCTCTGCACAAACTCTGCACAAACTGGCTTCTCCTTCAGCACTCCGCCATCTTGGCTGCCTCTCTTCTGCAATGCTAATTTCAGGAACCGAGAGAGAGCGAGCCCCGCATCTGCCCATTTTATAGTGTAGAAATCAAAATCTTTAAGCCAATATACAAATAAGGAAGTCTGATACAAAGTCACTTATCTGAGGCATAAATGGGATTCCTCATGAGAGTGCACCACCCCACATCATGCAACAGTCAAGGGTGTGGGGCAAAGCTTAGTGTTGAGAAGATCTTAGTATTAAAAGAGTGAGAAAGGCTTAGTCTTAAAACTAAGCCTTAGGCTATAGGACCCTGCCTGCTTACAGCCTGTCCCCCACACCCAATCAAACTATAAGTGAGCAAACATATACATTATATTTGCAAACTTATTTGACCCACACCTTCCTTTTTCTCTTTCTCTCTGTCTTTCTTTCAAGTTTGAATTTCTCGTTAGTGCTAAAATAAAAAATTTTACTTCTGGCCTGGCCGGGCGGTGGCGCAGTGGATAGAGCGTTGGACTGGGATGCCGAAGGACCCAGGTTTGAGACCCCGAGGTTGCCAGCTTGAGCGCGGGTTCATCTGGCTTGAGCAAAAAGCTCACCAGCTTGGGCCCAAGGTCGCTGGCTCCAGCAAGGAGTTACTCGGTCTGCTGAAGGCCCCCGGTCAAGGCACATATGAGAAAGCAATCAATGAACAACTAAGGTGTTGCAGCGAAAGACTGATGATTGATGCTTCTCATCTCTCTCCGTTCCTGTCTGTCTGTCCCTATCTATCCCTCTCTCTGACTCTCTGTAAAAAAAAAAAAAAAAAAAAAAAAAAAAAAAAAAAAAAAATTTACTTCTGGGCAAATGTTGAATCTGAAGGTGTATCCCATGCCTTGTCTGCCAGTGGGTTGTAATTTCAGACCCGGATAAGAAAATTAGGGCAAATAAGATAAAATAAGTGCTTTTACTGAAGAAAAACAGACCGCTTGTATGAGCACAAGGCCCATTTCTCAGATGGGATCTGAATCCGGGACCAGAGAAGCAGTCAGGTTCTCAGAGTGCTTTCCAAAGGTGTCCTGGGCACAGACATTCCTTTCACGAGGCTGTACATTCCCAAGTGACTTCTGCCTCATGCTATCTTAAAGCTCTGACAGCTCTAGGGAATGAGATCAGATATAATTTTGGGTGTTTCTTGACCTGTTATTATTTTCTGTGGCTTTGTATAAAAAACTACTTGACTAGCACTTCCCCCAAAACCATTTATTCAATATCAAATATAAATATATATTTTTTGTGTGTGGTTGCTTTAGATGAGGTGGAACGCTACATTTCTTGAAGTCGTGACACAGATTCCCCTGTCACAGTTTGCTGTCTCTCACCCTCAGTCACCAGCATCCAGCACAAAGCATGATGCATAATAAGCTGTCAACATTATTTGTTGAAATAATAAAATCTTCAAATGATAATCAATTTCATTCACTAGGAAATAAATCAGATTTGCATTTTTAATCTAGAAGGGTATTATTACCAATGCCTTAAGACCCAATATAATTCTTTTGATCTCTGTTTTAACTTTCCAGGAAATAGCTTTTTACAACCTACACCTTGTCTATTGAATTCTAAACCAGTTCTTGCCCTTACCATCACGGTGATAATACCACAGTGCAGTCTTTCTGACTGGTGACTATTGAAATGAGATGATAACAACCCAGAAACTGCCTAGAAATAATCATCACTTTATTACCCTTTGAAAGGAAGATTGATAGAAAAGTCATTTGAAAGATGGTTAATTACCATGCTCTCCTACGATTTCTTTACTCACATCTCTCCAAAGCATGAGAAAGGGAGGATTATTCTCTGAGGTCGGAATTTGAAGGCTGTATGTTTGCCTCTTTGAAGTCTTGGTATTTAATTTTCTGTAGTCATTTCTTGAGCAATTTTCTAAGAAACTAGTTGAAGCTAATTTATCATAAGTTAAAGTCAAATGACAGAAAAGAATATTTTTTTTCCTTAACAGCATTTTATTCCACAGAGGTTAGCTTCTGAAGGAAAAGGAGACTTAAATAGCATTTCAAAGCTCCAGCCACATGGGTGGGTACACAGAATAGAAAGGGTTCTGAAAACCACACTGATTTTTTATTTAGCATAGTTATTAATTTTGACTTTTCTTTTTAGACAATGATGTACAGATAAAATATATTTTTGTGAAACTCCCTCCTAAAAATAATTTGTTAAGTTGCTTAATTTTTAAAAGAGAGATTTTTAGTCCTCAAGGGATAACAAATGTCATTTCTATTGTTGGCAGATGTTGGTATAATGTTATATAATTCATTTAACCTTTCTCTTAACCCTAGCTGTGAAATGCAGATCAGATACCTTTTCAAACAAAGGTGAACAATAATAAGAGAATATTTATAAAGTCCTTTGAGAGTCTCATTTAAGAGGCTTCTGTGAGCATGGGATCCAGTTCAATCAATAATAAGGGTTTTTATTTTTGATACTATGTGATCATTATTTAATATTTACAGAGGATGCTCAGTGGACCTGTTTCAATATAAACACAAAAATAGTTGCTGCTATTTCTCTTTCCGAGGGGAATAAGCTCATTTCTCTTTCTCTGTTTTGAAGCATAATTAAATAGTTCAAAATCAGGAAGTTCACCATTTCAGTGTCTCCTATTTATTTTGTTGTTTGATGGATTTAAGTTTTCTCAGCTACCTTTTTTTCCCCCCTTCCTCTAGCTAAAGAAAGTCTCCCAGAAGAAGTAAAACCCCAAGCTTATGCCATCACTGGGGACACTTTGGGGGTATGAAAAGAGAGCAGGTTTAGAATCTCAATGCTTGCAAAGTCTGATGTTTTACAAAAATGTTAATGGGTAGTCAACTTTTGTCAGTATAGGGTTGAGAAACTAATTAGTAATAGGAAAATTTTGGCATATAGCTTGTCAGCATCTTTTTTTTTTTTTTAAAGTGAGAAGAGTGGAGGTAGTGAGGCAGACTCCTGCATGTACCCCAATCGGGATCCACCCAGCAACCCTATCTGGGGTCAATGCTCTAATCAACAAGCTGTCCTCAGCACCTGGGGCCACACATGAACCAACTGAGCCACTGGCTGCAGGAGGGAAAAAGAGAAAGAAAGGGGGAGAGAGAGGGAAGGAGAAGAAGATGGTCACTTCTCCTGTGTGCCTTGACCAAGAATTGAACTTGGGACGTTCATACACTGGGCTATCACTCTATCCACCAAGCCAGCTGGTCAGGGCCACTTGTCAGCATCTTTCAGCAACTAACTTCCTTTACAATTCTTATCTTAGTGACTGTTTTTTCATTCTAAACCTTTACAATTTTTATTTCCTAAATAGTTACAAAGTCTTTGGATGTATTATGGTAGACTATTGACTGTCCAAAAGGGCCCTTACAATTGCCTTTACTGGAGGGGTTTGGGGAATTATCATGCCATCACGTGGCTCCCAATGAACCTTTTTTCTGTACACTGTTGGTCACCAAGTAAAAGTTCACAGAGCCTCAAGATGCTTTGGGAACCAAAAGAAACCCTTGGTGTGTGTTATAGGTTGAATTGAGTTCTCCTGTAATCAATGTGTTGAAATCCTAACTCCCAGTACCTCAGAATGTGACCATATTTGAAGATAAGGGTTTTTAAAGATGATTAAGGTTACATGAGGTCATCACGGTAGGCCCTGATTTAATATGACTGGTCTGCTTAAAAGAAGTGGCAGGTAGGACGCACACATGCACAGAGGGAGGATGACGTGAAGACACAGAGAGAAGGTAGCTATCTGCCATCCAAAGCGAATGGCCTCAGAAAAAACCAGACATGCTGACCTTGATCTTGAATTCCCAGCCTCTAGAACTGTGAGGAAATAAATTTGTCTTGTTTAAGTCACCTAGTCTGTGTTACTGTAAAGAAGCCCCAGAAAACTATTGCAGGGTATTGCCATGTTGAAATTTTGTAGGTGGAGACTTGGGGAGCAGGGATGCTGGTAACAACCATGGGCAGGAGAAGGAGAAATGTGCACTTCTTTGCTGTGGGTGAGGATAGAGGGTATCACAGATGGTGGCAGGACTGGGGGATTATTTTCTGGACAGAGTAGAGGAGATCATGTGAATGTTGCAGATGAAAAAAAATGAGTTGAGCTTCATGAGATGAGATGTTTGCCTATTGCTGAAGGACTTTAGGGGACCTCTTAGGAGACAGGGACAGGGTAAGCAATGGTTATGTATGGTATAGTCTTTAGTTTTGTACAACTGTTCAGTATGTATCTCACTCAAGAAATATTTATTGGCCCTGGCTGGTTGGCTCAGTGGTAGAGAGTTGACCTGGTGTGCAGGAGTCCCGGGTTCGATTCCTGGCCAGGGCACACAGGAGAAGCACCCATCTGCTTCTCCACCCCTCCCCCTCTCCTTCCTCTCTGTTTCTCTCTTCCCCTCCCGCAGCCGAGGCTCCATTGGAGCAAAGTGGGCCCAGGCGCTGAGGATGGCTCTGTGGCCTCTGCCTCAGGTACTAGAATGGCTCTGGCCACAATGGATCAACGCCCCAGATGGGCAGAGCATCGCCCCCTGGTGGCATGCTAGGTGGATCCCGGTCGGGCACATGCAGGAGTCTGTCTGACTGCCTCCCTGTTTCCAACTTCAGAAAAATACAAAAAAAAAAAATGTGTATATATATATATATATATATAGAGCCTTACCATGTCTTATGCCCTGACACTAAGGCTAGACTAACTAGGTAAAACTTAGTTCTTCTATCTTCAAGGGTCTCCAAGACAAATAAGAATTTACAATATTCTAATCCATCATTGCCTAGCAGCAAATGATTATAGTGATGATGTTTATATTATGATTATACGTAACATATTGAGCACTTATTATGTTCTATGGGTAAAAATACGTGCTAGATATAATTTCATTTGTCTGAACACCAACCTGATGGGCTAGGTCTATTATGTCCCTTACAAAGATTTGAAAATTCTGACTATAAGTTAAGTGACTTGATTAATTCAGCCACCTAAGGAGAGCTGGGACTTAAAGCTTGATCAAATCAATGAGGCAGAGCCTAGGCAATACTATCCAACACACTTAGAATTACTAGAGAATAAATCCTTATGATGGTTTGAAATGCAGATTTGAAAGTCAGTACCTAACTTAGGCCACCAGATGAGAAAATCCAAACTGACATCTGTGGAATGTTACCTTGTGTCCTCTGTCAATGTCAAGGAAATTTTTCCTGCACAGTAATGACCATTTATAGACTGTGAGTTCATGGTGAAGCCACTTCCTCTTGACATTGTCATAATGTAAGTACAAGATAATGAGTGGGTTCTAATGAGCCTGGCACTGTATCTGCCAGTGAATTTTTCTGCTTCCATTTGCATTTCTGTCTTTTTATTGCCTTCCTAGATAATTAGATATTTGTTGGTCAACACAACAACTGGCTATTTGATAGCATCTAGTAACATTTCAGTTTATCAATTTATATTAAAAAAGTAGAATCTGGTGAACTACAAGAATTTATCAGCCTAACAATCACACTGTGTCCTTGGAGGCCTTGGAAGCTGGATTGTAATCAGAGGGTTTCTTGAAGTACATGGAATCAGAACAAAGAGAGTTAGATAAATCAAATATTTAATGATGTCAGGTTAAGATGTCCTGCTTTATCCCATCTTCCTCAGTGGGGTGGGTCTGCTAGTGGGAGTGGAATACCCCAAGTGCAATACTCCAGACTGATTCCAAAGGATACTACAGAATTTTAAGTGACTCTTAGATCTGCCTTGAGAAATATAGACTATAATGAGAAAATATTTTTCTCTTCCATTTTTCCTCCCTCTCTTTGTACTTCCTCTTCCTTTTCCTTTCCTTTCCTTCCTTCCCTCCCTCCCTCCCTCCCTCCCTCCCTCCCTCCCTTCCTTCCTTCCTTCCTTCCTTCCTTCCTTCCTTCCTTCCTTCCTTCCTTCCTTCCTTTTTCCCCTTTCTTTCTCTCTGAATTTTTCTTTCTCTGATTTCCTATTTCTGTTACAACTTTTTATACTACATTGACTGCAAATGTGAACCAAGAAACTATTAATTTTACAAGTCAGGTACCATTTTTTCCCAGAAATGTAGAATTAGAAATTGTGAGAGCTGAAAGGACAGCTGAAAGTAATGAGATCCAAATAGATGTGCTTCATCCAAAGTTAATATAGTTACTGTCAGAGGAGGGACTAGAACTCAGGGTTTTTAAGTAACCATCATTTATCTTAATAATGACTAAATTTGTGTGTTAAGGCAAATTATATTTTCTTGTATTAAAACCTTCTGTTTTCCTAAAAAAATATTCAGATGTTTCTGTGACTAAAGTTTTAGCTTGGAAGTTTTTATAAGCTGTCATTAAGGTGGGTCAAATGAGATTTAATTGTCTATGCTTTTCAATGAGGATAATTCATTAGATATGAGATTTTGAAACCAGAAAATGTAACAGAGTTTGTGCTGCCTGTCACCAATTCAGAGACAGAGATTAAATATTTATTGGTGTTTTATTCTGATGGCTGGCAATCTGGGGAGATAGGGGTTGAATTCCCAAAGCATCTCAACTCTTTCCCCAGCCAACCTTTTTATAAGGGGGAGAAAAGAGTAGATAAGGGTTTTGGGATTTTAAGGGAAAGTTAATCAGATCATAGTCAAAGTTAATTGGATCATAGTCAGCAAAAGTTCCATCCTTGGAGTACAGAGACTTTGCCTGCTGTCCCCTGGGGCACAAAGGCTGATCACTCCCAGATAGTCATGTAGGGCTTTTCAGGAATCCCAGTTCCTGGAACAAAGCTTTTACTTGCATTAACCACTATGCCACTGACCATAAGCAAAGCCACCATTATTCAAGCTAAAATTTTAACTCTTGAGTTCCCATTATCAACTTCAGAATTGTAGTTGCAAAATGTTATTACAAATTAATGATTTTAATAACTCTCTTTGCTTATTTGCATGTGCATATGTGTGTGTGTGTGTGTGTGTGTGTGTGTGTGTTAATGGAAAGCAGTCATTTTAATACCAACTTTGGGTGAACATTAAAGATTTCAAGTGAAAAGACTGTGTAAACTTGTATTTCAGTAAATGTTGCAAATATTTTATGTTATTTAAGACAATGTATGATTATATCCTATTCTCACAAAAAGCCTCTTAGGCCTATGGCTTGCCTTGAATTTTCCCTGAAAGTCCTACATGAAATGGTAGAAAATTCACTAGACTTTGGAACCAGATGGATTTAGGTTTGAACTGAAGCTTTGCTACTGAGTAGTTTGTGACCTTGAACAACTTGTTTAATCTCTTTGAACCCAGTGTATCATTTGACTATTGTAGGACAACCTGTTAACATATTGACATGTGTTTGTTTTTGTTGCTTTCCATCCCAAGAAGGTAAGTGGATGCCTTTGCCTCATGATGTTAATGATTTATTGCAGAAGTTGCAAGGCCCACCAAGACTTCTGGAAAATTGATAGGAGTTGGAACTTGGAATTGATAGGCAAGGGAAGCCTACCCTGGGAAAGATAAGAGAGGTTCACTCTCAGAGATAGGGCAGATGATGATGTTTTGCATAAGAGGTACAAGGCTTGTGAAGGGCTAGTTCATGGACATCAGGAGAACTAAGAGCTATGGGCTGAGAAATTATAGGGAGCAATATATGTTCATGTTGGCCATGGATCAAAAGGAGGTGTAAAGCCAGTAGCCACGGCCACCATCACAGCCGCCTGGCCCGTGCAGGTTCGCATTTGATTCAGACAGATGGTAACGAAACAATGGAGCCAAGAACTGGTAGGCTGTTAGCTTTAATCCTAGCTTGCACCCGGTGGGCAAGAAATATACACAGTGGGAAAACACTTCCCTTTCCATTCAGGGCTCCCAAAGTCACTGACTTATCCGTGTTTCCTAGAATCAAAGGTTTCTACCTCACCAGACTTATTCACCTCTGTTCCCTATCTCCTTCTCTCTGCACAAACTGGCTTCTCCTTCAGCACTCCGCCATCTTGACTGCCTCTTCTTTCCTCCATGTGGCCTTTCTCTGCTCTCCTCCAGCATGGGCTCCTCTACCCCATTTTATAGTGTAGAAATCAAAAACCTTTAATTCAATATACAAACAAGGAAGTCTCTGATACAAAGTCACTTATTTGAGGCATAATGGGATTCCTTATGAGAGTGCACCACCCCACATCATGCAACAGTCAAGGATGTGGGGAAAAGCTTAGTTTGGAAAAGATCTTAGTATTAAAAGGGTGGGAAAGGCTTAGTCTTAAAACTAAGCCTTAGGCTATAACGACCCTGCCTGCTTACAGCCTGTCCCCTACACCCAATGTAAACTATAAGTGAGCAAACATATATATCATATTTACAAACTTATTTAACCAACAATACATAAAGCACTTAGAACATAATGGGCATGTGGAGAAATTATTAGCGATTATTATTTAAGATGCTTTTATTTATCACCAAAACAGTTTCCAATTCAAGATTGGTAGAGCTGGATCTGCTTTTTTTTCTCTTCTTAAGAAATAATTTTGACCCTGAATGGTTTGTTCAGTGGATAGAGCACAGGCCTGGTGTATGGATGCCCCTGGTTCAATTCCTGGTCAGGGCACACATGAGAAATTACCATCTATTTTTCTACCCCCCTCTCTCCCCCTTCTCTCCTTCTTCCCCTCACACAGGCAGTGGTTCAATTGGTCTGAGTGTCAGCCTGGGAGCTGAGGAGAACTCAGCTGGTCTGAGCACATCAGCCTCAGGTGTAGACAGGGGTTGCTGGGTGGAGCCCAGTTGTTGCGTATGCGGGAGTCTGACTTACTATCTCTCCTCCTCTTACTTAAAAAAAAAAAAAGAAATTATTTTTAAAGCAATTTGAGATGAACAGCCAAATTGAATGGTAGGTACAGAGATTTCCCCTATACTCCCTGCCCCCACACATGCATTGCATAGCCTTCCCTGTTTTCTTCATTTTTCAAACAAAGGACTAACAGTTCATGACATTGATCCCAGAATGCCAGAATTGGAAAGGTCTTATATTAAGGGGGGCTGGACAACAACAATAAATAGACACCAAGATATGATGACTGAAGACAATAGATGTTTATTTCTTACTTGCTCTGCAGTCTAGGACAGCCGGGAGTGACTGGCTGAGTCCTTTGCTCTACAGTATTTCCAGGACCCAAGCTGACAGTGGTTCTGCCTGTGTGACAGATAGTTACTAGGGTGCTCTTGGGCACCTGCAGCCCTGTCCCAGAAGGGGAAAGGAACATGAAGGGAGGAGAACACATGGGAGGTTCTATGGGCCCCCTAGAAGTGACCCTCATTCTTTCATTCATATACCGTTGGCTGGAACTCAGTTAATAAGATCATATCTATATGCAAAAGAGGCTGGGAAATGCAGCCTAGCAATATGTCCAAGAAAGAGAAAAAGGGGTTTGATGTACAACTAGCAATCTCTGTTAAATCAGGGATTAACTGTTCTGGTCCAATTCCTCAGTTGATTATAGTTGTGGCCCTGTCCGGTTAGCTCAATGATAGAGCATCAATCTGGTGTGTGGAAGTCCCAGGTTTGATTCCTGGTCAGGGCACACAGGAGAAGCAACCATCTGCTACTCCACCCCTCACCCCCCCCCCCCCTCTCTGTTCTCCTCCTGCAGCCATGGCTCGATTGATTCGCATCAGCCTCCCACCCCCACCCTCCCGGGCTAAGGATGGCTTTGTGGAGCCTCCCCTCAGGCACTAAAAAAAAATACACTGCTCACAAAAATTAGGGGCTATTTTACAGCTTCATATACATTTTGAAATATCCCCTAATTCTGCTCATAAAAATTAGGGGATATTTTATAGCTTTGTATTCATTTTAAAATATCCCCTAATATAGCTCAATTGTGAGTGGCCCCAGATGGGGGTTGCTGGGTGGATCCCATTCAAGGCGCATGCGGAAGTCTGTTTCTGCATCTACCCTACTCTTACTTAAAAAAACAACAACTCTTTATTTAGAATACAGTAAACTTCTAACTAACTCTTCATATCTCTCGCAAGACATTTTCAAAATATCATCAGATATATGTTTTTTCCTATAACTTATTTATAATGGTAAAATCTACTAAACACAGGAAATCAAATTTAAGTTGGCTTTATTAAGCACTGTTATTTGGTGACAGCTATCAGCTATATCCGATGTAACTTTACTCTCACTGCTTGACTCCCATGCGTGTCCCTCCCCCCCACCCTCTAAACATGATGTAAAATTAAGCATTCCTTGCCTTTATTTCTAAATTGCATATGACCAGCTAGCAAGCATATAAGCAACGAGGTAAGACTATGAATTTACATAAGGAGTCTATTAATATACTATCCAAAAGAGGGTCCGGTGCAGAACGTTATTCATTTTCTACACTGAACGGCCTTTCCACCATGGCAACAGCTAAGATGGAGAATATACATAAATCTGAATATACATAAGAGATGAGACTTGATTAAACTTTTACTAAGGGCCTTACATACCTTTTCCACAAAATAGAAGACATTAAGTGGTACTTCAACTCTAAAGCTTGGATGCATGAACTTGAAAATGATTTTTAAGAGTCATCTTGGATTATTTCTTGAAAGGTAGTCCTTGGGGGAGTTTTTAATGTTTATTTTATTGATTTTTTTTTTCATTTTTTTTAAAAGATTAAATTAGAGACAGTCAGACTCCCGCATGCGCCCGACCGGGATCCACCCGGCCCGCCCACCAGGGGACGATGCTCTGCCCCTCCGGGGCATCGCTGTGCCGCGACCAGAGCCACTCCAGCACCTGGGGCAGAGGCCAAGGAGCCATCCCCAGCGCCCGGGCCATCCTTGCTCCAATGGAGCCTTGGCTGCGGGAGGGGAAGAGAGAGACAGAGAGGAAGGGGGGGGGTGGAGAAACAAATGGGCGCCCCTCCCATGTGCCCAGGCCGGGAATCGAACCCGGGTCCCTGCACGCCAGGCCGACGCTCCACCGCTGAGCCAACCGGCGAGGGCCTTATTTTATTGATTTTAAAGAGAGGAAGGGGGAGAAAGAGAGAAGAGAAGAACATTGATCTGCTCCTGTATGTGCCCTGTCCGGGGATCAAACGGGCAACCTCTGTGCTTCAGAACAACGCTCTAACCAACCAAATTATGTGGTCAGAGCTGAGTTGGAACATTTTTAATGAAATACTTCAATTTATTAAAACTTACCAATTGAAGACATTTCTAGAGTACTATTATAGGAATTTATGGTCTGCTCCTTTTTAATGAAACCCCTTAAGAACCATGGCTGACAGACCATATGCAGACTAGACAGACATGGGATCTTTTTAGTAACGCCCTTCCTCAGTGGTTGCACAATTATATACTTTATTGGTTCAGTCATTGATATATTGATTTAATTAAGATTCATTAAATGCCTAGCATTTGCCAGGCACTGTGCCAAGATTAGCAAGGTGGGTACTCAAAGGTCCCCGGAACACAGACATGTTAAACATTCTGATGGCCCCAAAGCTACAATTGAGGCATTTGCAAAAGTGCTTTTGAAGTTCAGTGAGGGAGGGATTCCTTTTCTCAGGAGAGAAGAACAAGCTTCTCAGAGAATGGTAAGAAGGAATTTACCTGGTGGAGGGAACAGCAGCTGGAGAGGTGTTTGGGACTGGGGAGTTTTGTGGCTAGTTCCTAGGGCATGTATTGGAGGAAGTGATAGGAAGCAACAAGAGATGAGGATGGGAAGACTGGGTAAATTTGTTAAAAGCCTTTCATATAATTTTAAAAACTTAAGTTTTACCATGCAGTCTAAGGAGGTGAGGAACTGTTTTAAACATAATGAATTCTAGGTTAATTAATTTATTAATGCAGAAAATACTAACCACCCACTCAGTATTAACTGCTTGGTCTTGGAAGTATAACAGAATCTGATGCATGACCAGCTCATAAGGAACTTGCAGTCTACTGAGTGGTTGCCACCAGTGGAGATGCCTCTAGGCTTTTGGGGAAAGGGCTTTAATTGCCATCAACCCCTTCCAAATTCACTTCACCATTAGCATCATCATTGTCTTTGATGTGGCTGATGGAAGTTTTCTCAATCTTACTTTAAGGATGTTTTAGCAAATACTGCTATAAGATAAAACACTGTCCTTAGTACAGAAGCAAGAAAAGACCCCTGTCCACCCTTTCAGATAGTCCCCTTCCCCCACACATGCCCTGTTGTGGAAGTCTGGAAGCAGAGCAGCCAACAATGACAAGTTTTACTGCATACTGAGGCAAAGTGCCCTACTAGGTGTGTATTGAAGGACACACAGACACAAGCCAATTGTTACAGCATAAGGTGGGATGTGCAGAAGGTACATGCAGAGGCTCTTTTGTGGGTACTTAATGTGTGTGGCAAGGGGAGGCTCCCTGAAGGAGCTCAAGCCAATGCTGAGTCATAGGGAGTGAGGTGACCTTGGCATAGAGGACAGGAAATGGCATTTCTAGCAGAGGGCTTGCCAGGGGCAGGAGTAAAATTTGGTTTGACCGGAGTGTGTTTCAAGTGTTTCAGACTGACTGCTGTTTGTTCTGTGGAGGAGAGGTTGGAGGCTGAGGAATGGAGAATGAAATGGTCACCTTGATGAATAAAATTGTTGAGGAAAGTGTTTAGACTCATCTGACCAGCATCTTTGATAATCTTCTGGTGGATTTAAGTGAGTTGTGGACAGAGAAAGGGAGCCCACATTGATTGACTCAGCACAACTTTCTCATAAGTTTATGTTCTTGCTCCAAAGAATCTCATAAAACAATGAAGGTCATGACCCCAGTATAAACTGCCAAATAATTCTCCGGCCACAGTCTACTTTTTAAGGGTTGTTGGTATGTTCTTTTCTGACCTGCATGTCCTGGTCTGAGAGGTTGAGTGTGCCGTGTTTGAGCCGGGTTGATTTCCCTCAGACCAAGTGGACCACCCAGGTTAGTAAGAGACCAATTTTTATTGGATCTGAGGGTCTGAACCTGGGAACTTAGGAGAAACGTGTTGAATAAAAACAGATGAAAAATATAAGCAGGCATGCATGATTTTAAAAGATGGAAAATGGCCTTGCCCCCATTTAATTTTTCAGAGGAAGCAATGAAAACTGAAGGTTAAAGGTTCTAGAAGGGCAATAGCATTTCAGCTGACCAGACAAGGTTTCTCTAAGTGCCATGGGCCACTGGCTCTCCCTTCATTGGGGTTATCAGGCACATACTCACTCTAGGAGTGGGAAGCATCTTCTCATACTTGCCCTGGCCACGGCATAGTCTAACCTTTTTTTTTTTTTTTCCTTTCTTTTTTTAAACCAAAGCAAGCCTAGACTAAGAGTTTACCTCTAGGAGTAAAAAGAAATGTGGTGAGAACTGTTCTTAATTTTATCATCAACTTTCCTAACCACAGACATTTCAAAATGTCCTAACCCAACACGGTCTTCCTGCCGTTTTTCTTTGCCTTCTGATATTCACTGACCCTATCAAACATTTGTGGGCCGTGTGCCTGATTCTGTGTCTTTGACTCCTGCTCCTGCCAAAAGCAATTCCTAAATCAAGAGTAAAATTTTGAATTAGATATCCCTGAGTGATGTACTTTTGTTTTCACTCCTGGAGAGAAAGTGTTTCATTAGGGTTTGGAGAATTAGCTAAAAACTCTGTTGGTCCCTGGTTAAAGGAGGTCTACTGCCCAGGTCTTACCCCACCGCCACTTGCCTACCTGGGAAAGCTGCTTCGGTCCTTTTGTTCTGGGAAGAAGACTAGGTGAGATCAGGCAGTACTAACAGCACTTGTCCCCCTCTTCTGACACAGAAAGCTTCCATGCCTTCTCATCTTATTTTGGCCCCACTGAGGTAGAGTAGCCTCCCACTGGTTCAGCCTGATCAAGACACTCACCCCAGCCTCCAGCCTGAGCCTCCCAGCCCCAGCTAAGATTTGAACTTGTGGTCCTGTAGTCCCGAGAGCAGGATGGATTAATGCTCCAGGCTCCCACACTGACTCTATCAAAGCTTTCCTCCGCATATTTCCATTATGTGAACGGCTCTGTTAACCAAACCTATTATCTTTCCCCCTTGGTTTTCAAGTTGAGAAAGGGAAAGCAACTTCTTTAATGGCCCACAGATTGATGATTAACATTTTACATGTCCCTGCTGCTAAGTAAAAGAACTGCTTTGTGGACAGTGAAAATGCCTAGGAGAAGGAAGCGGGAGTCAACTTGGTTTATTAAGTTGTGCTGCTTCGTTAATCACAATCTTGCTTTATGGCGGTGCTTAAAGGCCCATCCATTGTCCTTCTCGGGAATGGGGAGATCAAACACAAGTGCTTTTAGTGCACCTTTGACATCTGGCATAGCAGCCGGCTCTCTGTGATATTGCTCTCAAGCAGTGTGGGGATCTGCATTGACTGTGACCACGCTGGCCCTTCTGATTTAAGCTTCTGCAGAGGGCAATGAATTACCTTAAAGGAGCTCCACTGCACAACTCTAAGTTTTATGCCAGACCCCTGCCAGCTTCCCCACTTTATGAGTATGAACAATCAGACAATTGAACTGATTTGACTTTGCCACTCCTGGAGTTTCATTGCCTTGAACCTGGGGTTGTAATGATGGCAATGCCATGCTAAGTGCTGCTCTGACTAGCAGCAGTGCCCACTGCCCATTCAAGTAGGGCACCCATCCTTGTTAGCTGAAAACTGCTCTGATTTGCAGCAAGGGGGAAAATAGATCCCATGCAATCAGATTAACTCAACTCTGAATGTTATTTTCATTTAACACTATGAAATACGGCAGTGTCCCAATTCTTCTTCCCCAACGGAGCCTCATAGCACTGGTGCAGAAGGCACCTGCCAAGTGTGGTACAGACTGCATACTCTCACTCATATAAACTCACACATGCGATACACCTGTGCATCTAGTTGCAGACAGGCTCGGGCTCAGTGAGCATTGTCTAAGAAAGGTCCAGGCATAATCTGAGAGTGAGGACTTGTAATGCTTACATTTCATGTCAGTACACACTCATTTTAGCTTTGTGTGTGAAACTGGAGACAAGCGTGAAGGTTTTGTTATTGTACACTTTCTGAGGCAGAGAACATATTCTTTTCAGGTCATATATGTAACGCAAACATCTCCTAACATCCTTGGAAAATACTGTTACTGAATTTGGAAGAACAATCTAAGGCTCATAATAAAAAACTTAAAATTTGCAGTGAAGAACCTCAAAGAAGGTACAAGCCACCCACTCTTTTACCATTTAGAGATCCCTATTAAAACTTTGTCCAAGCATCTCTTTCTCTGTATAAATGTGCACTGATTGACTGCTTCATTCATTCATTTTGCCATCATTTGCAGCAGTATAGAAAATGAACACACACACACACACACACACACACACACACACACACACACACACTTTAAACCAAAGATCTCAAAAACTCCCTGGGGTATCAGTCTCTTATGTTCAAATACTTGCTTGACATTGATTCCTAGACTTGAAGTCTAGTAGACCTCTGAAGTGATTTAATACCTTTGTTCTTGATGTCCCCCCAAATCTATTTCTCCCACAGTCTTTACCATGTCAGAGAAATTTGGAGTCATCCTTGATTCTTCTTGTTTGTTTCACTGGATGTTCTTGTTGTCTGTGAATATCCAATTAATTCACAAGTCCTCTCAGCCCTATCTGCAAAATATATTCAGAACCTGATCTCTCTTACCTTCTCCAGTACCGTTGCTGCTCACCTGGCTTATTACACTAACCTTCATATTGCCCCCCCTAACTGCTGCATGCAATTTGGATGAAACCATACCTTTTAAAATTGTCACATGCTTTTATGTCCTTCAAAAATGTGATAGTGAGGTATTTTGGGAAGAGCAGATAATTAGAACCAGATCAGTCTGGACGTGAATCCTAGTTGTGTTGGTTACTGGCGTGCGGCTTTGGAAAATTTACTCTTATTTTCTGAGTCACTTTGTTCTTTTGTCTATAAAGCAGGGCTAATAATATCTACCTCCTGGAGCTCTCATGTAGATTAAGATAATTCGCAGTAAGCAACTAGCAACAAGCTGACATACAGCAAGTGCTGTGTAATCGTTTGTTCTCCTGCTCCATCTCATTCATTCAGTTGGGATAATGTCAAACTCCTTCCCATGGCATACAAGGCCATTACAGTTGTGACCCAGTGTTTTTAGGCTAGGCATCTCTACTCTTCACTATATATCCCATGCTTCAGCTACAGGAAACAGCTCATCTTTCCCCAACCCACCCTTCTTATCCCTTCCCAAACACATATTCAAAACACCCAATTCACCTCTCTAATATTTTCATGTCCCACGTTCATACCCACTTGATTTATCAGATGTGTGACTCTGACAATACTATTATGCCATTTTTCCAGCCCACCAAAGAATTTGCACTGTACCTATAGTAATGTCCAAACTTCCTAATGTAGCTTAAAAGTGCCCTCCATCTCTCCAGATGCCTCTCATGGTATTCTCTCCTTACACTTCCTCCTCTTGCTGCCCCCGCTGCCTGGAGTAGGGAAAGAAGTTACCCTACACTCTCTCTGATGGCTAAATCTTACTCAGCTTTTTAAAAAATGCTAAAACTCCTTGCCTTGGCTGAGTTGCTCAGTTTATTAGAGTGTTGTTCTGATAGGCCAAGGTTGCGGGTTTGATCCCTAGTCAGGGCACATATAAGAATCAACCAATGAATGCAGAAGTATGTGGAACAATAAGTTGATGTTTCTCCTCTATCTCAAATCAATCAATAAAAAACTTAAAAAATAAATGCTATTATTTCTTTATTGATTATAATTTATATATAGTCTAATGTATAATCTTAAGCATACACACTGATGAATTCTGACAAATGCGTATACTTATATAACCAGCGGTAGGATTCAAATAATTTAACAACCAGTTCTCTGCCTTGATGACCGTTTTAAGTATAAAAAAAGATATACCAAAGGTAGTTTATTATTTCATGCATTTAATTAGTTAAATAAGAACAATAAAAGAGGTACACAAAACTAGATTATGTTATAAGAGTTCTAAAATATTAATGATAAAATATTAAATAATACCTGACAAAAAACAATAAAGCCGTTACTTAAGATATTTCCATATTGCTTCTTGATTGACGTCCTCACTTCCTACTGAAGTAACAAATGTGAGGGAATTAAAATGTAGTATTTCATCAAAGGTATAATGAATTTTATGAAATGAATAAATAAATATTACAAGCCTAGTTCCATTAAATTCTTTTCACCTATGGATGGAATGAATATTACTATGAGTGCTTAGAATAAGCTGTTGTGCAAATGAACATTAAAAAAGAGTGAGGGATGTAAATTTATGATTTCCATATTGGGCGGCTGCCTAGGCACCCACCTTAGAGAAAACCCTGATAACAAGTGCCATTTTAACAACCAGTTTGCCGATCTCAACAAAAAATTAGGTATCAGTTCTGTTGAACCTGTGTGAATCGGCTGAATCCCACCACTGCATATAACCTTGGATCAAGATACAGAACATTGCCATCACTCCAGAAAGACTTCTCATGGCTCTGGCTCTGTGCAGTCAGGCCTCTGCCATGATACTGACTTCTATTACTGTGGATCATTTTTTTGGCCATTCCTGAACTTTTTTCAATGGACCCATGGAGTATCATACCCTTTTGTCTCTGACTTGTTTTACTCAACATATTTTTGAGACTTCTCTGTGTAATTGCGTATACAAAAAGCTCATTCATTTTATCACTAGACATGAATTATTGTACATAGTGGAATCTCATAGTTTTAATTTGCATTTTCCTGGTCCCAAATAATGTTAACTAACTTTTCTTATGCACAATAGCTTATTTCTCTTTTAAAGCAATGATTTTCAAACTGCAGGTTTAGTCTAATAAACAGTCATGAAATCAGTTTAGTTGGCTGTGATTTACGTTTTAAAGGCAAAATAAAATAAACAGGATAAAGTATAATAGGAAGTGGAAAAGATAAGTAGTGTTTTGGGCAACCTGTTTTTCAGTTATTTGTATGAATGTGTGTGTGCACCTGTGTGTATACTGATGGCATTTGGGTCATTTGTGAAAAGAGTTTGAAAGCAATTGATTTAAATTTGGATTAATGGAGGCACTCACTGGGCATAAAGAAAGGGGATGGCCTGGGCCAGGGACGTGAGCAAACAGAGAATAAACATCATACCTTTCTCTAGGTAAGTCGGTTTCTATGCATTAGGTAAAGCAGCCACCTCATTCCAGATGGTCTCATGGAGATGAACCTTGTTAATCAGCTTGGCCTTAGCTCTTGGTTCTCAAAGCTTTGTGGTTTCCCAAGCCACCTTCTTTGTTCTTGGTGCCACCTAGTACGAAGTGTGCAGAACTGTGTTCTGCAAGTGTTCTAAAGGGGAGGACTACATCAGCATGTAGGTACAGGCTGATTGGAAGCTGGATTCAGAGGACAGCAGGGAAAGCACATAGTTAAGCCCCTCCCTGGGAGAAACTGGGAAATTAATGTTTTTTTTTTTGATTTTTTGTATTTTTCTGAAGCTAGAAACAGGGAGAGACAGTCAGACAGACTCCCGCATGCGCCCAACCGGGATCCACCCGGCACGCCCACCAGGGGGCGTCGCTCTGTTGTGACCAGAGCCACTCTAGCGCCTGGGGCAGGGGGCAGAGGCCAAGGAGCCATCCCCAGCGCCCAGGCCATCCTTGCTCCAATGGAGCCTCGCTGCGGGAGGGGAAGAGAGAGACAGAGAGGAAGGAGAGGGGGAGGGGTGGAGAAGCAAATGGGCGCTTCTCCTGTGTGCCCTGGCCGGGAATTGAAACCGGGACTTCTGCACGCCAGGCCCACGCTCTACCACTGAGCCAACCGGCCAGGGCCGAAATTAATGTTTTTGCCTGTTCCTTCTGTGATTGGCCTGGGTGTGTAGTTGTAGGAGTGTAATCTTGCACCCCAAGAACTGCTTCTTTGTTTGCCATAGTCCTATGGGATTCATGGATGCAAGCCCCGTTGGTCCTCCAAGCCAGGAGATCCAAGATCCTGTCCCAGCTGCAGAAACTGGGACACATGTGAGTTCAAGCTCCTTGCAGGGTGCCCCTCGGGATTTGGAGTGGGCTCTCTGGTCTGGGGAGGATGGCAGTCAGCCCCCATTGGTTTTCTTATTTGTCTGATGTCAGGTATTGCTCAGCTATTTTCTGGATTTCTGAAAGGGGACTTGTTCTGCATGTAGCTGTATATTTGGTATGTCCATGGGAGGGCAGCAGTCAGGAGACTTCTATGTCACCATTGTAGATTAAAAAAAATTTTTTTTTTCATGTACTGAGAGAGGGAGAGAGAGAGAAGCATCAACTCATTGTGCCAGGATGATGCTTTATCCACTGTGCCACCCCGCCAGGTCCAGGTGATTTATTTTTATGAGTTTTTCTTCCTGCTCTGGAGGCCAAGGCAGAGGACAGGCAGGATAGGCTGGCTCCTGTCTTCCAGGTGTGCTGGGCCAAGGGGCTGCTTCCGTTGCACTGAAGCTCCCACTCTGCCAGCTAGTTAGCATTTCAGATGGTTTTTATGGAAGTTTGATCTGAATCAAAGCTAGAAATTCTTTTAAATATTTTATGAGTGGTTGGTTACATTACAACTTTTTAAGAAGAACATTTTAAGCCTATATTTATCTTATTAATAATACCAAAATTAAAACAATTAATTCTGATTCTTCTTTATAGATGATAAGTTCAGTATCTTTGCTTTAAAGATATGCATCTCCTTTTTTTAATCTTTATTAATTTTTTCTGGGGTTCTGCACTGTATCATTTGAAATAAAAACATTTTTTTAGTGTTCAATTTTGTAATAATAAAGAAATAATTATTTAGATTAATCAATTAACATTTGTGTTTATGTTTAAATATTAAAGGCAGTGTAGTGTAAAGGCTAGGAGTGTGAAATTTGGAGCCAGAATGCTGGGGTTCAAATGCTGGCACCACCTCTTGTCAGCTGTATGAGTTTGATCAGGAAGTAAACTTCTTTATGTCTCTCCTTCCTGACTGGAAATGGAGCATCATAATAGTAGCCACTTCACTGGTTTGCACAAAAAGATTTAAATGAATTACAATAACACCCAGGAGAATGTCCAGCCTATATTGAGCACTATTAACTATTATTATTATTATTATTATTATTATTATTATTATTTTGTCTTTCCTTTGTGTTTGGCTCATCCTTCAGTGTTTGGTAAATGTCTTTGAAAAGTGTGTTCTTTATCCAGGAAATGTGTATAGTTACTGCGTTTTTTTGTTTGTTTTTGTTTTTTTTTTGTTTTTTTTTTGCAATCTTGCATCTTTGAATATGACTTTTTGTATTTTCACTTAGGAGAAGACTTTGGTGGAGTATGGGATTTGGGGGTAATAATGTTTTGTTTTTTCCCTAAAATCTGATAAATAACATTTTATTGTCTTCTAGCATTTATTGCTGCAAAACTCAATGCAATTTCTGTCCCTTGAAGGTGAATTATCTTTTTGGACTAATTAACTAATTTAATAAATATTTATTGTGCTGATTCTATGCATAATTTACCACTCTATGCTCTAGGTTTATAGCAGTGAACCAAATCTTGTGAAGGTGAGAAACTAATTGGGGTGGAGGTAGAGGGAAGACCATGACCCAGTTACCCAGAGTTAGCTAAGGGGACAGGCCCGAGGGAGCAGTGCCCAGAAGACTACCTTCACTTTTTTTTTTTTTTTTTCCTGAAGCTGGAAATGGGGAGGCAGTCAGACAGACTCCTGCACGTGCCTGACTGGGATCCACCCGGCATGCCCACCAGGGGGCGATGCTCTGCCCATCTGGGGCGTTGCTCTGTTGCAACCAGAGCCATTCTAGCACCTGAGGCAGAGGCCATGGAGCTATCCTTAGCGCCCGGGCCAACCTTGCTCCAATGGAGCCTTGGCTGTGGGAGGGGAAGAAAGAGACAGAGAAGAAGGAGAGGGGGAGGGGTGGAGAAGCAGATGGGTGCTTCTCCTGTGTGCCCTGGCCAGGAATCGAACCCTGGACTTCTGCACACCAGGCTGATGCTCTACCACTGAGCCAACCGGCCAGGGCTTACCTTCACTTCTGACACCAATTTTAAGTTTGGGGTATGCTCAAAACCACTCTCAGATTTGATAATTTGCCAGAAGCACCCACAGTACATGCTATAAGCTATTATACTCATGGATATGGTTTATTACAGGAAAAAGGATACAAATTAGAACCAGAAAAAGGAAGTAAAGCACAGGATAGAGTCTTAGAGGGGTCTAAGTAGCAAGCTTCTGCTTGCTGCTCCCCTTAAAATCTTTGTAGCATTACCTTCCCTGACCTTGATGTGGGACAATACATGTATATTATACCAATCAGGAAAGCTTCCCTGAGCCTTCAGTGTCTGGTATTTGCTGGGCTCAATCACATACTGCCCACCTAGCTGTCTTTTAGTCTCTAGCCCCTCTGGAAGTCAGATCTGACATGGCATGGCCCAAAGCCTCCATCATAAATCACATGTTAGACTGTCTAGTGATGAAAGCCTCCAGTCAAAGATCCTTCTATTAAGCAGGATATTCCAGAGGTCTGGAGATCATTTCTCAGAAAACAAGGGCAAAAATCCAGATATCATTTTGGGTGAAGGTATTTTTTTTTTCTTTCTTTTTAAAGATTTTATTTATTGATTTTACAGAGAGAGGGTGAGGGGAGCGAGAAGTATCAACTCATAGTTGCTTTGCTTTAGTTGTTCATTGATTGCTTGTTGTATGTGCCTTGCCTGGGCAAGCCTATACTTTCGAACTGGAGACCTCAGCATTCCAGATCGACACTTTTTCCACTGTGCCACTACAGGCCAGGCTGAGATTATTTCTTTAAAACACATCAATTAATACACAATGAATGCAATATAGAATAATGAAGCAGAGGAAGGGGGACAGAGAGTAAAGTGGAGGTGGTTCCCTTTGTAGAGAGGGTGGCAGGGAAAGCGTCTCCTGAAGCCAGGTGGAAGACTAGGAGTCGGTCATGGGGACATTGCAGGAACAGCATTGCAGACAGACGGAACTGCAAGATCAAAGGCACCTGGGTGGCACACTGTTGGAAAGGAACAGAAAGGAGGTCTTTTAGTTAAATAGGAGTGAGCCCAGTGTAGGCATTGGGGGAGAGGAAGTGAGTGGCTGGAGAAAACGTCAAGAGAGGGGGTAGGAAGGCAGATCCTATCATTCTTATATGTTTTGAATTTTAACTCTCAAGGAGACAGGAAGTCACTAGAAGAATTTGAGTAGAGAAAAGACATGCTATGACTTGAGTTGTGAAAGGTTTGGCTCTTGGTCCTGGGTGGAAAAGAATCTGCAGGGACAAAAGCAGAAGCAGGGAGCTCAAATAAAAGTCTAATGCGACAGTGAAGGGCAGAGGGAAAAGTCCTTGGAAAAAGTTAATAAGAAGCACAGCTGTATGTATAGTTAAATTCTTCTACCAACTGCTGACATTTGTAGCTCTCCCCACCTCACACCTCCCAGAATCCAACCTGTCAGAAGTTTGTTCATTTTATAGGATTTTTAAAAAACAGTAACTTTCTGCTTTTGTCTATATTATTTCTTTCTTCTAATTTTATTTGTGTTTATCTTATATTACTTTTTTGAGCTGAAAGTTAGTTTTATTTTCTAAAACATGTAGATTCAACAAAGTTCCACTTGGTTGCATCCCATAAGTATGGGTATTTGGAGCTCACATTATTTTTTATTTCTAAGTTATTTGTAATTTAAGTTTTTATTTTCTCTTTAATCCAGGAATTACTTAGAAGTTTATTTTTAAATTTCTAGGGGCTTTAATTATTTTTTAGTGGTGCTAGGAATCTTTATTTTGTTGCTTTATTTTTAATTTTTCCATTGTGGTAAGTAACTTCTTTTAAAATTTTATTGAGAGATTCTTTGTAACTCAATATACAGTCAATTTTCATGAATGTTCCTTGTGTTTGAAAATAAAGTGCATTCTTTGTTTATTGGGTACAGAGTTGAATACTTATCTCTTTGATCAAACTTATTAACTGTATTATTAAAATCTTCCCTAAATGTTTTTGGGAAAAAAAATCTGTTTGATCTTCTAGGATCTGAGCTCTGTGTGATTTTTGTCCACTGTGGATTTTTCAATTTCTCCA